>NC_044041.1:143213254-143552441 GCF_901765095.1 Microcaecilia unicolor | reverse complement strand
CATTAGTCAATGCATTTAATGATTCTGTGGCTTTGGGGGAACTCCCGTCATCTTTGAGATTGGCAGATATAATGGTCTTCTTGAAACCTGAGAAGGATCCGACTATACCAGATTCTTATAGACCGATATCACTCATCAGCTACGAGGCAAAGCTGCTGGCTAAGATATTAGCTGTGAGATTGGCTGGGGTGTTGCCTGGGATAGTGGCCTCTCCTCAAGTTGGGTTTATTCAAGGGAGGCAGAGTGTGAAGAATATTAGGATGATATTAGCTACGATGGAGCGAGTGCGAAGGGAAGGAGGAGACTCGCTATTGATCAGTTTCGACGCCCAGAAGGCGTTCGATAGGGTTGAGTGGGAATTTCTTTTTGCAACGCTGCGGGCATATGGGTTTGAGGGGTACTTTACACAAGCAATATCTATATTATACAAAAACCCAGCGGCCAGAGTGCTGGTTAATGGATCGTTCTCTGAAAGCTTCCCGGTAAATCGGGGTACTAGGCAGGGGTGCCCTTTGTCTCCACTGCTCTTCGCCTTAACATTGGACCCTTTAGTGCGTGACATACTGGGGAACCCCGAGATTGAAGGGATAAAATTGGGAACCCGAGAATTTAAAATCTCAGCCTTTGCGGATGATCTCTTGGTTCATCTGGATAGACCAGAGAGGTCGTTACCAGTACTGATGGAGGTATTTGCAGAATACGGTACATTCTCGGGGTTTAAATTGAATATGCAAAAATCTGAGGGATTGCCTATGACTGATAAAGTAAGAGAGCAGTGGAAGGGTGAGTTTCCATTGAGATGGTCGGCAAGGGAGTTTAGATATCTCGGCATTGTGTTAACTAGGGACTTGAGTAGATTATATAGACGAAATGTAGATGAGCTCCTTCAGCATACGAGATATCAGTTGGCTAGATGGGAGGGATTCCCTTGACAGTGAGTGGGAGAGTAGGTCTCTTCGCAATGGTACTTTTCCCTAGATGGCTCTATGTGCTAAGACAGTTGCCGATCCTTGTACAGACTAAAGATCTTAAGAAACTTAATGGAATGTTGTCCAGGTTTTGCTGGGGTGGGAAGAAGGCAAAACTTAAACTGGAATTTATGTATGGAAGAGGGGAGGAGGGAGGATTAGGGATGCCTGATATAAAACAATATAATTGGGCCTGTTTGACAAGACACCTAGCAGATTGGATATTGGAAACGGAAGAGTATACGGATTGGAAGACTGAGTATGAAATATTCAGGCCCTACCATCCATATTATTTGTTACATCTTAAGGGTAAAAACCTGCCTAAGAGTTGGAGGCAACATATTTTATTGCACCCGATGCGTAGTATGTGGCAACACATATTAAAGCAATTGAATAAGAATCCACATTGTACCGACCAGCTCCCACTAGTGGGGAATGCAGATTTTGGCCCGGGGAACATGCAAAAGAGGGTTGCTAACTGGGCACAGGAGGGGGTGATCCTGGTGGCGGATGTTGTGCAGGACTCGGGGAAGGTTATAGCAAGAGAGGCTCTGGAGGGTATGGTGGGCGCAAAGAATGTGACATGGTATGAGTATCATCAGCTACATAGCTACATTATGCAATTAATTAGAAGTAAGTGTGATAGAGGAATTTATGATTTATTGGTGAACTTATTTCTACCACAAGGTAGGGAACAGACTTCTGTATCCATACTTTATAAACAGCTAAGAATGATTGCTCCACCCCGAAGTTATGAGGTAGTGGCTCAGAAATGGTCTACTGACATGCGAGTGGAGATAAGAAGTGGGGACATAGTTAAATACCTGAAGGAGATAACACATAAAGTAACCAGTGCTCGACATCGAGAGATACAATTTAGAATCATATTGAGAGCATATTTTTCCCCGGTGCAGGCCTATTATGCTGGAAGAATTCAGGAGCCAAACTGTAGTAAATGCAACTTTCAGAGAGCGTCTGTATTTCACATGCTATGGGAATGCCCAGTAATTAGGCAGTTTTGGGGTAAAATCATGGAATATTGTGAAATATTGCTAAAAAAGAAGATAAGTCTGCCACCCAAGAATATGGTGCTGGGACTGGATGAGAGTGGGCTAGCTATTCGGCAAGGGGAGCGTCTATTAATATATAAGGCTTTAATCATTGGGAAACAATGTATATTGCAATATTGGACTTTGGAAACAGGGCCATCTTACTGGCTGTGGAGGAATATGCTTCACTCACTGGTGATGATGGAGGCATATAGAGCGAGTCGGGGTCCTAGAAGTAGGCAACGATTCTGGGAGATATGGGAACCATATGTGCAGGCCCTGTCTAGCAGAGCTCGTAGTTTACTGATGAATACTCTCACGTTGTAGTCTGGGGATTGGGGAAGGGGGGGAAGGGGTATAAGATCATTCTGTGGGGGAGGCCTATAAGGAATGGGAGGGGGGAGGGGGGAAGAGTACTCCAAGTTAACGATTTGTATAAGGTGGCAATTTGTATGGGTGAGGCAAGCCTCATATAGAAGTGTTGATGTATATGTGTTAATTATATATGAGTGTCATTTTCAATGGGCCAAGAGGAAGGGAATTGTGAATACTCGGAGAGGGGGGGAGAAAATTAAAAGGTATTGACGTTATGGAACTAGTTAAAGAATGTTATGGGTTTATGATGATAATGTATATGTGCCTGCGTATTGGCTGTATTACTATGATCGTCAATAAAATAGATTTCAAATAAAAGTATTTCCATGTAATTTCATTGAGTGTCCCTGGTCTTTATACTTTTTGAAAGAGTGAAAAATTGATTCACTTCTACCCATTCTACACCACTCAGGATTTTATAGACGTTAATATCTCCCCTCAGCCTTATCTTTTCTAAGCTGAAGAACTCTAACCGCTTTAGCCTTACCACATAAGGGTAGAGTTCCATCTCCTTTATTATTTTGGTTGCTCTTCTTTGAACCTTTTCTAATTCCGCTATACCTTTTTTGAGATACAACGATGGAATTGAATGCAATATTCAACGTGAGGTTGCACCATGGAGCAATACAGAGGCATTATAATATTCTTATCTTATTTTGCAACCCTTTCCTAATAATTCCTAGCATCGTGTTTGCTTTTTTGGTTGCTGCAGAAGATTTCAGTGGACTGTTTAGAATGACACCTAGATCTTTTTCTTGACTGATGACTCCTAAGATGGACCCTAGCATCAGGTAATTCTTGTCTATATGCATCACTTTGCATTTGCCCACATTATTTATTTATTTTATTTAGATTTTATTTATTTAGATTTTTGCTCACACCTTTTTCAGTAGTAGCTCTCAAGGTGAGTTACATTCAAGTACCACTGGGTAGTTCTCTGTCCCTGGAGGGCTCACAATCTAGTTTTGTACCTGAGGCAATGGAGGGTTAAGTGACTTGCTCAAGATCACAAGGAGCAGCAGTGGGATTTGAACCGGCCACCTCTGGATGTCAAAACCAGTGCTCTAACCACTAGGCTACTCCTCCACTCATTACATTTCTTCTGCCATTTGGATGGCCAGTCTTCCAGTTTCCTAAGGTCTTCCTGCAATTTTTCACAATTCAAATATGTTTTGACAATTTTGAATATGTCACATATCAGGATGAGTGAGTCCTTGGACTGTGGTGGAACAGTACTACCTGCCTGCCCAAGGGACAGACAGACTGTAGCAAGCAGTGGGCAAGTCCCTGCAGAAGGTATTGCTCCACTAGAGACATCAAAGGAAGCAGAAGCTGTACCCAGAACTGGAAGCAGAAGCTGTGCTGGAGCTGGAACCAGGACTGGAAGCAGGAGCTGTACTGGAACTGGAACCAGGACTGGAAGCAGGAGCTGTGCTGGAAGCAGAAACTGTGCTGGAGTTGGAAGCAGGAGCTGTGCTGGAAGCAGAAACTGTGCTGGAGCTGGAACCAGGACTGGAAGCAGGAGCTGTGCTGGAAGCAGAAACTGTGCTGGAGCTGGAACCAGGACTGGAAGCAGGAGCTGTGCTGGAAGCAGAAACTGTGCTGGAACTGGACCATGACTGGAAGCAGGAGCTGGAACAAGACTGGAAGCAGGAACTGTGCTGAAGCTGGAACCAGGACTGGAAGCAGGAGATGTGCTGGAAGCAGAAGCTTTACTGGAACTGGAACCAGGACTGGAAGTAGAAGCTGTGCTGGAGCTGGAACCAGGAATGGAAGCAAGAGCTGTGCTGGAAGCAGAAGCTGTGCTGGAACTGGACCATGACTGGAAGCAGGAGCTGTGCTGAAGCTGGAACCAAGACTGGAAGCAGGAGATGTGCTGGAAGCAGAAGCTTTACTGGAACTGGAACCAGGACTGGAAGTAGAAGCTGTGCTGGAGCTGGAACCAGGAATGGAAGCAAGAGCTGTGCTGGAAGCAGAAGCTGTGCTGGAACTGGACCATGACTGGAAGCAGGAGCTGTGCTGAAGCTGGAACCAGGACTGAGATGTGCTGGAACGAGAACAGGATTGGAAGCAGAAGCTGTGCTTGAACCTGGAACCAGGGCTGGAAGAAGAAGCTGTGCTAGAAGCTGGAACCAGGGCTGGAAGCTGAAGTAGAGCTGGAAGCTATAACCAGGGCTGGGACCAGGATGACCTGTTGCAAGGCAAAGAGGCAGAGAGCAGTGACTGCAGAAGAAGGCCCAGCCTGATGATGTCAATGAAGGCCAGGCCCAAGCAGCATGAACCCGAATCCAGCCCCCCCCCCCAAGCAAGCACGCACAGCTGTTAGCAGACCGGAAGAGGGAGCAGCACAGAGAGCAGCTACTCTAGCCTCATGAAAACGGACTCATTCTCTGAGAGCTAAGAGCTCTTGGCATTGCGCACACACATATAACCTCTCGCCAACTTGGAGATAATCATACATGAGACACTCAATGCAAAAGACTGGATAGCATCCCTCTTACTGATGGACTGCTGTCTGCATCTTAATATTATTGTGTTGTTTAAACTTCTTAAGGACTAGGGATGTTAGATTAATATAAAGAACCTTAAGAACATGTAGCTTATTGTTTGCTTCTTTGAAAGTAATTAAAACTAAAGAGAATATGAAGAGAAACTGGCCGCAGAGGCCAAAACTCACAGTAACAACTTTTTCAGGTACATCAGAAACAGAAAGCCTGCGAGGGAATCCGTAGGATCGTTAGATCATGAAGGATCAAAAGGGGAAGACAAAGCCATAGGGGTGAAAGTGAATGAATTATTTGCTTCAATCTTTACAGAAGAATATATAAGAGATCTACCTGTACCAGAAATATTTTTCTAGGGTGATGATACAGAGGAATTGAAAGAAATCTCGGTGAACCTGGAAGACATAATGAGGCATATTTTCAAAGCACTTAGCCTCCCAAAGTTCCATAGAAACCTATGGAACTTAGCCTCCCAAAGTGCTTTGAAAATAAACCTGATACTAAGCCAAATCGACAAGGTAAAGAGCAGTAAATCACCTGGACTGGATGGAATACATCTAAGAGTATTCAAAGAACATGAAATTTCTGATCTGCTGTTAGTAATATTTAACCTGTTGTTAAAATCATCCGTAGTATCTGAAGATTAGAGGGTGGCCAATGTAACGCACATTTTTTAAAAGGGCTCTAGGGGTGATCACGGATATCAGACTAGTAAGCCTGACATCAGTGTCAAGTAAAATAGTGGAAACTATTATAAAGAATAAAATTACGGTTTAATGGGTTCAGTCAAGGGAAGTCTTGCCTCACCAATTTGCTTCAATTCTTTGAAGGCTTGAATAAACATGTGGATAAAGGTGAGCCGGTTGATATAGAAATCAGAATGATGAGTGAGGTGATTAAATTTGCAGACAAAACAAAACTATTCAAGGTTCTTAAAATACATGCAGACTGTGAAAAGTTGCAGGAAGACCTTAGGAAATTGGAAGACTGGGCATCCAAATGGCAGCTGAAATTTAATGTGGACAAATGCAAAGTGATGCATATTGGAAAGAATAATCTGAATCATAGTTATCTGATGCTATGGTCCACCTTGGGTGTCAGCACCCAAGAAAAAGATCTAGGTGTGGTTTTAGATAATATGCTGAAATCTTCTGCTCAGTGTGTGGCGGCGGTCAAAAAAGCAAACAGAATGCTAGGAATTATTAGGAATGGGATGGTAAATAAGACCGAATATACTATAATGCCTCTGTATCGCTCCATGGTGCGACCTCATTTTGAGTACTGAGTTCAATTCAGCTCGCAGTATCTCAAAAAAGATATAGCGGAATTAGAAAAGGTTCAAAGAAAAGCGACCAAAATGATAAAGGAATGAATCTCCTCTCATATGAGGAAAAGCTAAAGAGCTTAGGGCTCTTCACCTTGGAAAAGAGATGGATTGAGGTCTACAAAATCCGGAGTGGTAAATGAGTATTTATTTTTATGTATAAAATGTATACCCTGCCTAAATACTAGGCGGTTTACAAAGACTAGGGGACATTCAAGGATGTTATATAGAAATACTTTTAAAACAAATAGGAGGAAATATTTTTTCACTCAACAAATTAAGCTCTGGAACTCTTTGCTGGAGGATGTAGTAACAGCTGTTAGCGTCAGGGGCGTATCTGCGTGGGGCCACAGGGGCCTGGGCCCCCGCAGATTTCGCCCTGGCCCCCCTCCCCGCCGTCAACCCTCCCCCGCTGCTTACTTTTGCTGGCGCCGAGGTCCGACCCGCAATCTCCGTTTTTCGTCTTCCTCCGTGGCCATGCTTCCAGGAAGTAACGCTGCAGTGCTGATTCGTTGAATCCAGTTCGGCGTCTGACGTCAGACGTCGAACTGGATTCAACGAATCAGCACTGCAGCGTTACTTCCTGGAAGCATGGCCACGGAGGAAGACGAAAAACGGAGATTGCGGGTCGGACCTCGGCGCCAGCAAAAGTAAGCAGCGGGGGAGGGTTGACGGCGGGGAGGGGGTGGAGAGAGGCGGCGGCGGCGGCGGGGGTGGGGGGGGGGAGGGAGGCAAAAATGTGCCCCCCCTCTCTGGCTGTGGCCCCCCCTACCGCCGGATTCCAGATACGCCCCTGGTTAGCGTATCTGGGTTTAAAAAAGGTTTGGACAAGTTCCTGGAGGAAAAGTCCATAGTCTGCTGCTTGCCCTGGGATTAGTAGTGTGGAATGTTGCCACTATTTGGGTTTCTGCCAGGTACCTGTGACCTGGCTTGGCCACTGTTTAGCTAGATGGACCATTGGTCTGACCCAGTATGGCTATTCTTATGTTCTTATCCTGATTAGAATAATTGACTGTAAGCTAGGACTATAAATGAAGAGATGTGCTAGGAGTGGGTGGGAACAAGGACTGAACTAGGCCCTGCCATGCCTTCTAGAGGCTCTCTGTTAATGCTGTATGCTGTGGTTCAAGTTTTAAAAAACTGTGGGGTTGCTTTTTCAAAATTCTAACTGTCTTTACCAATAAACCTACCGTACTCCTTTTAAACCCCAACCTTTAAATCACCAAAGCACAGAATACAAAAAATGTTCACTTGCCCAGAGAAATATCCTCTTCTATCAGAGCTCAGAATTAAAGTTTCCTGGGACCTTTTCTCAATATATAGTTTTAATTCTTGGTACTTTGGGGTAGGAATATAGGAATGGTCTTTCTCTCCTGTGACCTTTTCAGTGTATTTAGTCTTGCTGTAGCTTTATAACAAGTCCTATGATTGCTATTAATTGTGTGACATGAAACATTAGCTGTCTTAATTCCCCCATAAAAAGGAAGAAAATGGTCACGTGATGGTGTGAGAGGGGAAGCTGTGAATTTCTTCTCTCTGGGGTTCCCCCCTCTCCGCTTCCCGCACAACGAGCGAAAAACGACGTGCAACCATCTTAAACCCACGATTACCTCGTGTACATCTGCATGGATTCCTTTGTGACGAAGGAAACCTGGGCCTCCGCGCAGAAAACAACAAAAAAAGTCGCCGAGAAACAGCGAGGGTCGGAAGGATCCAAGATGGCGCCCGGCCCAGGCCCGGAACCCTCGCCACAATTCCACCCGCTGCAACTCCAGCAAATCACGGAGGCGGTGAAAGCGGCTTTAAAACCTGAGCTAACAAAGCTCTCGGATCAGATAGCGGGTGTGGAATCACTGCTGGGGGAAACCACTAGGCGAACGGGAGAACTTGAAGCCCATGTGTCGGACCTGGAGGACTTGAATGAGAGCAGAGAATCCCTATTGAAGGACCTGCAGAAAACCTTGCAAGCCCAAACGAAACATCTAGATGACCTGGAAAACAGGTCTCGCAGATCTAACCTCCGACTGATCGGGATCCTGGAGTCCGTGTCAGACCGCGCCCTGCCTATGCAGCTAGAGAACTGGCTAAAATCTGAGTTTGCTCTCTCGGACAGCAGTGGACCGCTGTGCCTAGAGAGAGCACATCGCTTGGGCAGGAGAGTTGAAGGTGGCAACAGGCCGAGAGTAGTCATAATCAAGGTACACAACTTCTTGCACAAGGAAGAAATTCTGAGAGGCGCCCGCTCTAAATGGGACTCGCTGACTTTTGATGGAGCAGCTGTAAAAATCTTCCAAGATTATTCTGCAGCACTGCAGGAGCGCAGGAAAGCGTTTGGACCCCTGTGCCATCATCTGGCGACAAAGAACCAAAGATTTTTGCTACTATATCCCGCTCAGCTCAAAGTATTGGAGGAGGGCGGTTGGAAGATGTACCACTCACCGGAGGAGGCCCAGGCCTTGCTGCAGAGTGGGACCTCACCTACCCCTGGACAAAATGGCTGAAAAAAGAACTGCTAAGCCTGAAGCGGGATGTGATAGACTTGGACTGCAAATACATGAAGGTATCTGTCCTGCTGATGCGGGAGATATCCAGCCTGGTATCTAAGTTAAATGTTATGTTATGAAGTTACGTTCGTTCTGCATGGTTTGGAGATTATAGAAAGAAGTGAGAAATTGGTGTTTGAGAGTGGGGGCAGATGTGTGGATGGAAAGGGAAGATCGGGTGGGCGGGGGAGGGGGACCCCTGCCATTAATAGACCGGTGCTCTCCTAGTAGATGTTACGAAAGGAGAGGACATGGGTATTCAGGGGGGGAGAATTAAATGGAAAGGGGCTGAGAATGGGGTGGGGGAAGGGCTGGGATTGGGGAAGGAAGGGGAGGGGGGTTAGAGAACATAGGAGGAATGAATGCAAGGGAATCGTCCATGGGATGTCGGGGAAAGAAATTGGGAAACTCAGGTGGGGCTGGGCGCCTGGGTTCCCTGGACCCCCATATGGTATGGTAACTTTAGACATGACACTATTTATGGAGGAGGGGTGCTCAGACTAGATTCATAACATGGAATGTAGGGGGCATAACATCACCTATTAAAAGGGCAAAAATCTTGCAAGCCTTACAAAGACACCGTGCTGATGTGGCTTGTATCCAAGAGACGAGATTATCCAGAGAGGAGATACAAAAGTTGAAGCGAACGTGGGTAGGAGAGGTATATGGGACAGAGGCTGAGGGTCAGAGAAGTGGGGTAGCAATATTAATTCGGAAGGGGCTGGTAGCGAAGGCACAGCTGGTAGGTAAGGACCCGGGGGAAGATACGTGGTGGTGCGCCTTTGGCTCCATCATGTTGAGTACCTCGTAGAAGCCCTATACGGGCCAAATACGTATGAAAGACCTTTCTATGATCGTTTAATCCAGTTGTGCCTCCCTCATGGGTCGCTTCCGCTGCTCTTATTGGGGGATTTCAATTTAGTGGCAGACCCGGTATTGGACTGCTCCTCCCCTAGGAGGGCAACCAGGGGAGGCCCTGAGACTAGGGCTCTATCCCAATTTATGCAGTCACTAGGGGTGGTGGACTCCTGGCGCATTCTACACCCAGAGGAGCGAGAATGCACACAACTATCTAGGGCCCACGGGACTTTTTCCCGCCTGGATTACATCCTGGTGGATAGAGGGGTATTCCCCTATGTGAGTGCAGTGGAGGTTGGCCCGGAGGAAATTTCAGACCACTCCATGGTATGGATGGATTTGGAAGACCGGGAATTGGGTATGGGTGGCAGAGGGTGGCGGTTTCCCATATATCTGGCCTCGGATCCAGCGTTTAAACAGCATCTGCTGGAAAGTTGGGAGGATTACTCAAGATTTAATGGAGTGCATAGAGATAATCCCTTGTTGTTTTGGCAGGCTGCGAAAGCAGTATTAAGGGGAGCAGTGATAGCATTTACTGTGAAACGGGAGCGTAGGATTACAAGGGCAATTTTCAACTTAGAGCATAGACTTGGGAAAGCTAGATGCCGGTTTGCTGCGGTTCCATCGAGCCACAACCGGGAGCAGATGAAAATAGCCCAAATAGCATTGAACTCCCTTCTTCATGAAAGAGCTACTAGAGCGTTAACGATTAGGAAGTTTCGATTTCAGAGGTATGGGAATAAATCAGGGGCATTGTTAGCAGGGGTGGTTAAACCTAGGGGTGGCACTAGAGCAATAGTGGCGGTGAAAGACCGGAAAGGGCATATACAGAACGGAAGGGAAGGAGTAAAACAGGTGTTTCATCAATTTTATAGTGAGCTGTATGGGAAACAGTTTCCTCCAACCCCGACAGCTGTAGCAGACTATCTGAGGAAAGCTGGGTTGCCGACACTTGCGGCATCGGAGGTGTAAGACCTGAATAGGCCTATCACGGGTAAGGAACTACAGGATATCATTAGCTCACTACCTACGAACTCAGCTCCAGGCCCGGATGGCCTCCCTAGCGAATTCTATAAAATCCTAAATCCGCACATAGTGGGTCCTCTAAACTCATACTTTGAAGAGGCAATATTGCAGGGCCAGTTCCCAGCCTACGCTAACGAGGCACTAATAACACTTCTGCTTAAACTAGGGAAGGCCGAAAATCAAGCTGGATCTTTCAGACTCATCTCTTTAATTAATGTGGATGTGAAGATCTTGGCAAAATTACTGGCAAATAGGCTGCAGGAATATCTACCAAAGCTTATTGGCCAGGAACAGACAGGGTTCGTACGTAATAGGCACTCAGGAATTAATGTAAGGCGATTGTTAATGGCCCTAGCCCATGTTCAGTGTTCAGGCTGTGAGGCGATGCTGGTCAGCCTGGACGCTGAAAAAGCATTTGATAAGGTGGACTGGGACTACATGTTTGCGGTATTGAGACAAGTGGGGGTGGGGGACTGGGCCTATGGGGCTATCCAGTTGTTATATTCAAATCGTAAAGCAGCTGTATTGATTAATGGGGCTAAAACTCAGCAATTCCCTATAGAGAGAGGTACGAGGCAAGGCTGCCCCCTGTCCCCACTTCTCTTTGTGCTCTCTATAAAGCCATTGATTCAAAGAATTCAGCAGGGAAGGGGAGTGGCAAGAGTGACGGTGGGGGGGGGGGGGGGGGGGGGGGGGAGATGGTAAAGACATTAGCCTTCGCGGATGACTTATCTACATCCCCGAGATCGGCTCTGCCTGCCCTACTCGAGGAAATAGAATGCTTTAGTGATCTCTCGGGGTTTAGAATTAATCGGGAAAAATCAAGAATTATGAGGCTGCAAACTCAGCATGGTGAGCCCAACCCTGAGGATTTCTCGCTACAGAAAGCGGAGATGAAAATGGAATATTTAGGCGTGTTGATCCCTAGCTCATTAAGTTGTTTATATGAGGTAAATACCCAAAAGTTGCTGAAGGACACAGCAAGGAAACTCGAGAGCTGGCAGGGTCTCCCTAGCTCTCTAACAGGGCGCATAGCACTGTATAACATGATGATTATTCCCTGTTCGTCATACATGCTCCAAACCCTACCCCTACACCTCACTAATAGGGATGAGAGACTATTGAATGGCATGTTAAGGAAGTTCTTGTGGAAGGGAAAGAAGCCGAGATTCCTTTGGAGAAAATGTATGTCCCAAGAGAGTATGGGGGGATGGGGCTGCAGAGTGTGAGACATCTGGTGGTTGCGAGTGCTATGAGACATGTGTCAGACTGGTTCAGAAACTCCACAGATTTTTCAGCCACTGCCATGGAATTGCGGTTGTTTGAGCCTACTCACTTTAGTAGTCATCTCCATGGGAGCGGAGGGGCCTCTCCAGTGCTGAGCCTCTCCAATATCTTACCGCAAGCACAGCGAGCTTGGAACTGGATTTGCTGGTTACATCACTTCTCACCGAGGGCTACCCCGCTGCTCCCTATCTGTGGGAACCCTGGGTTTCCTCCTGGATTGCTGCACAATGTTTTCAAACAATGGAGTGACCGGGGTATAATCTACTCACATCAGATTTTAACTCGGGAGGGAAAGATGCAATTGTTCCAGAAACTTCAAGATCAAGGGCTGCTTCGCCCCAAAGAGTTTTTACGTTATTGGCAGTTAGTGCACTATATGAAAAGCCTTACTTGGGAAGCCTTGGCTGAGGATGTGCAAGAGGAACTACCATCAGCCTATTCTTTGGGGTCACAACAATCAGTACCATTGAAGTACCATCTTCACCATATTAAAGACACAATTGCGGAACCAGATTTTGGTCAATATGCAGAGGCTTGGAGTAGGGACTTGAAGGTAGAAATCTCCTCGCTGCACAGAGTGTCTCCGCTGACTGATCATTGGGAACTGCAGTACCGGTTTGCATTCAGGATGCATATGCCACCACGACGGGCGTTTCATGTGGGAGTTTCCCCAGATGGGGCATGCCCCAAGTGTTAAATGGAAGGAGCGACCTTGAGCCAATGTATTGGACTTGCCCAAAGGTGAGGAGGTTTTGGCTAACTTTGACTCAGCAGGTATCAGTCATGTGGAAGACTGGGTGGACCTGCTCTCCACTTCTGTTGTTTGGGAAACCGTGCCTATGAGCTCCACGACCAAAAGGTCTTACAAACTTTGTGCAGCGAGCCATTCTAATTGCCAAAAAGTCTATTTTAACAGATTGGCTTTCGTCAAAGGGCCCATCACTCCAGAACTGGCGAATGCGGATGGTACAGTTGTTGCGAGCTGAGAGACTGATGGTAAGAGAAGGAGGCCCGCGAGAGTTTGATAAATTTTGTGTGCGGTGGGGACCATTTTTGGACTCCATGCCCCCAAGAACCAAGAGCTCCCTCTTGAATATATGACTGGTTTAAGGAACCCAGGACAATTCCCATTGAATCAAGGAAGGGGAAGGGAGGGGGGAAGGGGGGGGTATATGATTATATACCGGCTCGGAGAATCTGGAGGGTTATAAGAGCTTGGGCCGTATGGCCATATAGCCGGTAGTCTGCTATTAAGAGAAACTAATTGTTGGGGGGGTGGGGGAAGGGGGATAAAATGATAAAAGAGCTGATGATAAGGGTTGAACTCATCTATTGTGGAATATGTTTGGTTAATTGGAATTGAATGTTATTTCATGAATTGTTTAACAAATCTTTTGAATCATCAATAAAAATTATTGAAACATAAAAAAAAAGGAAGAAAATATTGGCTGCATTGAGATGCCAGAGGGAATGGCATTTCTTCAGAAGACTCATTTCATTGACCTTTAGCATAAAAAATTACATACGGAATGGGTGGGCCATTGTTTTTCTCCACAGCACCAGCCCATAGGAGGGCAGGTTCGGTGATCTTAATAAAGCTATACCTTTCAGTCCCATGCTGACCCACAGTGTCATTGGGTCCTGGTTCATTGCTCTCTTTATGGAAGGCCTTATCTCTTGACTTCAGTTTATGCACCAAACATCGCCGACCATTTTTTTCTTTCCATCCCTACTACAAGTTTTACTTATGTACCCTCAATGTCTGATCCTCCTAGGGGGGATTTTAACATAGTAGAGGATGCCCAACATGATAAGAAAACCCTAGCGAAACAGGGAACTTCTAAGAATCGTGAGGGGAGGGGGGAACCTTTTGTGCCCTGCCCTGAGCCTTGTTGATATTTGGTGTATTTTGCACCCGGGAGGTGATGAATAAACTTGTAACTCCAGGGCACACTGACCAGAAAGTAGGCTAGATTTTCTCTTAATATCAGATCTTCTTTTGGGAGAAGTCACCACTGTAGATATCATATATGGAGGAATCTCCGAACATGCCCTAGTGAGATTGACTCTTCAAATAAGGAGAAGGGAGAGAAAGCCTGTATGCCCCAGGCCCTTAAGCATGATGTAGATTTTCACAAATTTCTCCTCACTAAGTGGGACGGTTTTTATTCCAATAGTAGTCAACATCAAGCCACACTGGGCCTTTTCTGGGAAGTCGGATAAACTGGTCTCTGTGGGGAGATCATCTCTTACCAATCCTACAAATATCACTAGATCTTACACTTGCATTCACAGTTCGGTTAGGCATGATATGCCTTAGTTAAGAATTTGACTCAAGAGAACCGGGAACAATATTTTCTGCTTCAGCGAATGTTAAATGGCCCAGTTCACCGGCACTCTTTATGTTTAAATGTTTTTTATAAATGATTTAGAAATGGGAGTAACTAGCGAGGTAATTAAATTTGCTGATGACACAAAGTTATTCAAAGTCGTTAACTCGCGACAGGATTGTGAAAAATTACAAGAGGACCTTATGAGACTGGGAGACTGGGCGGCTAAATGGCAGATGACGTTTAATGTGAGCAAGTGCAAGGTGATGCATGTGGGAAAAAAGAGCCCGAATTATAGCTACGTCATGCAAGGTTCCACGTTAGGAGTTACGGACCAAGAAAGGGATCTGGGTGTCGTCGTCGATAACACACTGAAACCTTCTGCTCAGTGTGCTGCTGCGGCTAGGAAAGCGAATAGAATGTTGGGTATTATTAGGAAAGGTATGGAAAACAGGTGTGAGGATGTTATAATGCCGTTTTATCGCTCCATGGTGCGACCGCACCTTGAGTATTGTGTTCAATTCTGGTCGCCGCATCTCAAGAAAGATATAGTAGAATTGGAAAAGGTGCAGCGAAGGGCGACTAAAATGATAGCGGGGATGGGACAACTTCCCTATGAAGAAAAACTAAGGAGGCTAGGGCTATTCAGCTTGGAGAAGAGATGACTGAGGGGAGACATGATAGAGGTATATAAAATAATGAGTGGAGTGGAACAGGTGGATGTGAATCATCTGTTCACACTTTCCAAACATACTAGGACTAGGGGGCATGCGATGAAACTACAGTGTAGTAAATTTAAAACAAATCGGAGAAAATGTTTCTTCACCCAACGTGTAATTAAACTCTGGAATTCATTGCCGGAAAATGTGGTGAAGGCAGTTAGCTTAGCAGAGTTTAAAAAGGGGTTGGACGGTTTCCTAAAGGACAAGTCCATAAACCGCTACTAAATGGACTTGGAAAAATCCAAAATCCCAAGAATAACATGTATAGAATGTTTGTACGTTTGGGAAGCTTGCCATGTGCCCTTGGCCTGGATTGGCCGCTGTCATGGACAAGATGCTGGGCTCGACGGACCCTTGGTCTTTTCCCAGTATGGCATTACTTATGTACTTATGTACTTATTGAACACAAGCAATAATGAACAGACAGAGAAAAGTACTTTTTCTCTCATATTATACCACCCTATACCCATCCTACCCCCTGTCCCCTATACACAGAGCTAAACCATGCTCACCAACCAAATATATCCAACTACCCCCCTCCACTCCCCAATACCAACTACTATCACAACTCAAGGGCAACAAAGGGTCTGGACTCTTATGACACTCTCTTTTGTACTATTATCCATAGTACAAAAGAGAGTGAACCTCCCACCCACTTCGCAATACAGTAAGATACAATAAGCAAAACAACAGATGAAGGTAACTAATATCATCTTCAAGAGATAGAATTAAGGAGCAAGCTACAGCACATGGGCTCAAAGTCTGTAAGTACAAGTCCCATATTAGTAAAAATCATTTTTTAGTCAGGGACCCCCTAGCATCACTAGCCTCCCACATAGCAACCATATGTAACTGATTTTTCCAATGCCAAAATGTGGGCGGATCAGCTGACACCCAAGATTGTAAAACGCACTTATGTGCCACTAAACACATCTTACAGAACAGAGTAGAACTACCCTTCACTGTTCCCTAAAAAGCTCCTGGTTTATCCAATAAAAATTGTTCCACTGAGCCTGTCAACCCCCATCCCAGAATAGGTAACATGTAGGTTTTCAGTTTTCCCCCCCAAAATTGGATCTTTGGACAAGCCCATAAATAATGAAAAAAGGAATTAACATCCTGTGTGCATTTAGGATAAAGGGGGAAGCTACACCTCCTGAGTAAAATAGCTGTTTTTGAGTAAAGTAAGCTCTATATATAGCCCTATAATAGCATTCCCTCAAGCACAAGTGTCAGTATACTAAGATTGATCAATATATCCCAATTCGCAACATTGGTCCCTAAGTCCCGTGCCCATCTTCTCCAAATCGCTCCTATCCTCCTTCTTAACTACTGCCTTATGTAAACCTGAAACTGATAACTTGTAATCAGAAATGGCATGAAAGAATTCCTAAACCTGCTGCCCCATTCGTTGATTGAGCTTTGTACCATCTAGAGAGGCAATGTGGAGGGGCATAATCGAACAGAAACGCCTATCTCCGAGAACGGGTCCGTGAAGGGGTGGGCCGAACCATATTTTCGAAAAAATGGATGTTTTTGAGCTGGGCATTTGTTTCTTTTAGCGATAATGGAAACTAAAAACGTCCTAATCTGAGCCATTTGGTCGTGGGAAGGGCCACGATTCGTAGTACACTTGCCCCCCTGATATGCCAGGACACCAACTAGGCACCCTAGGTCAGTGCGGTAGACTTCAGAAAAAGCTCCCACATGCATAGCTCCCTTACCACGGGTGCAGAGCTCCCAACCCCCCTCCCCCAAAACCCACTACCCACAAATGTACAACACTACCATAGCTCTTAGGGGTGAAGGGGGCACCTACATGTGGGTACAGTGGGTTTTGGAGGCCTCCCATTTACCAGCACAAGTGTTACAGGTGGGGGGGGGGGATGGGCCTGGGGCCACCTGGCTGAAGTGCACTGCGGTACCCACTAAAAGTGCTCCAGGGACCTGCATACACGCAGGCCTCTAGGACTGGTTGCTGCTATATAACATTGGCACACCAGTTGACACCTGAAGACTAATCTCTCCGAAAACGTCCTTTATTGGAATAACCGCGTTTACTCACAGTTAACTGCAGATCAGAGGTTGTGCCCCACTGGCAACGAGTCTCCCTGGTATTGAGATGAGCAGTAGGTCAGAGCTGGCAGAATGCTGTACAATGCCCTCTTTCAGCCACATTCAAGGGAAGAACTAAGTTCTGTAACATGGCTAACACAGGAAAGGGAACTAAAACTGGCTTACAAAAATGGCCAAACACTAAAATGAAAATAAAATGATTTTTTTCTACCTTTGTTGTCTGGTGACTTTGTTTTTCTATCCATATTGGTCCGAGTCTCTGATTCTGCTGCTCTCTATCTGTTCTCTTAACTCCGTTTCCAGGGCTTCCTTTCCATTTATTTCTTTACTTTCCTCCTTTCCTATCCCTCATCTCCATCCATGTGCATCGTCTTCTTTTTTCTTTCCTCACCTTCGTCCATGTCCAGCACTTCTCCTCTCTCATCCCCTCCATCCATGTTCAGCATTTCTCCTCTCTCGTCCCTCCCCTGTATCCATATAAAGCAATAATTCTCTCTCCCCTCTCCTCCATCCAAGACCAGCATTTCTCCTCTCTCCCCACCAACTCCTCCATCCATCCATGTCCAGAGAATCTCTCTTCCCTGCCCTCCCCTCTCATCCATGTCCAGCGATTCTCCTCTCTCCCCCCTGCCCTCCCCTCTCATCCATGTCCAGCGATTCTCCTCTCTCCCCTGCCCTCACCTCCTATCCATGTCCAACGATTCTCCTCTCTCCCCTGCCCTTCATGTCCAGCGAATCTCTCTTCGCTGACCTCCCCTCCCCTCCATGTCCAGTATGTCTCCTCTGCCCCCTGTCCTCCCCTCTCATCCATGTCCCGCAATTCTCTCTTCCCTGCACTCCTCTTCCCTCCCCTCCATGTCCAGCATGGAGAGGAGAGGGGAGGGCAGGGGAGGAAGGCAACATGCTGGACATGGAGGGGAGGGCAGGGGAGGGGAGAGAGAATTGCTGGACATAGAGGGGAGGGCAGGGGAGAGAGGAGAATCGCGACTTCGGGTAAAAGATTTTGGAGCGCGAGAGCAGGAACAGAAGGGAGCGGGCAAGTGAGCCGGCCTGGACCTCAGGAAAAAGGTGCCGGTACGCTGTACCGGCGCGTACCAGCACAAAAAAAGCACTGTATGTATCCCTCATTGATAAGTCTCTGACTCTAAAGTTTAGCAATTTCATTAAAGCAAAATGTATTTTCACATATCACAAACTCTTCCTATCCAAGCAGAATGTTTTATATTTATTTATTGCATTTGTATCCCACATTTTCCCACTTCTTTGCAGGCTCAATGTAGCTTACAATACATCATGAATGGTGGAGATATATAAGGAATAAACATTTAGTAATTATACACAAAACATTTAGTAATTACACACAAAAAAAGCAATCTTCAACACAGCTAAACGTCCTCTTTGAACCTACTGTTTGAACCATCAGCCAATGAAATGGCTTTTAGCTGTAGATATCTCAGGTTACCTGATAATTATCATTGCAGTCATGCCCTCCTCTCAGTGTACATGCTGAGAAAAAAACATGCTGAGAAAAAAAACAACTTTGAACCACTTACAGATTTTAACAAACAATTACACTATTTATTTTTTATTTCTCCCCAGCCTCACTTGCACACCTCCCTCCAAACCTGTTCTCTTTAATTTGAATGTTGTTCAAGCTCACCCTGAATGAGGAGTTCTTCCCACACCAAAGACATATATAGCACTGGTGTACTCTTTGAAGCAACTTTAGCAGAGCGTGTCTGCCTCAGTTAGCTCTGCTGGGCTGCCTTCACTTCCTGACGCGGAGAGGGAAAGGCAAGGGAGAGAGGAGAATCACAACTTCAGGTAAAAGATTTTGCAAGTGAGCGGACCTGGGCGGAGCCCTCCAGAGGTCGGCGCCCCCCTGCGGTGCTTACCCCGCTTACTGTGTTGGCACGGCCCTGCACCACAATGCAATGCTGATGTGACCCTGTACTGCACCCGAGAGCCACATCTGACCCAGGGAAAGGCTGTGACAGGATCAAACACATTCTGCTGTCATGGAGGTGGGTACGGCATTTGAGGCTGGCATACAGGCTGGAAAAAAAGTTTTTAAAGTGGGGTTTTTTGGTGGGAGGGGGTTAGTGACCATTGGGGGAGTCCGGGGAGGTCATCCCCGATTCCCTCCAGTGGTCATCTGGGCAGTTGGAGCACTTTTTTGGGACTTGTTCGTGAAAAAAAAAGGGTCCAAAAAAAGTTACCCAAAATCGCGGTCAAAACGCCTTTCTTTTTTTGATTATCAGCTAAAGACGCCCATCTCTCCTCGGCTGATAACCACGCCCCAGTTCCGCTTCCACCATGCCTCTGACACGCCCCTGTCAACTTTATTCATTTCCGCGACGGAGTACAGTTGGAAACGCCCAAAATCAGCTTTCGATTATACCGATTTGGGCGCCTTTGCAAGACAAACGTCTATCTCCCGATTTAGGTCGCACTATAGGCGTTTTTCTCTTTCAAAAATAAGCTGGATAGTGTTTTATCTGACTATAGGACAACCTGTTCCCCCAGTTCTTCCCCACCAATTGTTGTAACTCCTCAAATGTGATAAAACCAATGTTCCCACCCCAGAGATGTTCAAGTAAACTGACTTCCTTCTGTTCCTAATAGGAACTTGGTCAGTGAGAGTAAGATCCCCCCCCTCCCCGATTTGGCTATAAACACCTTCCACACATCTTGCAATGAAGTACATAAGTATTGCCATACTGGGACAGACTGAAAGTCCATCAAGCCCAGCATCCTGTTTCCAATAGTGGCCAATCCAGGTCACAAGTACCTGGCAAGATCCCAAAACAGTACAATACATTTTATGCTGCTTATCCTAGAAATAAGCAGTGGATTTACCCCAAATCAGCAATGTTAAACAAATTCCCAGGCAAGTTCCACCTAGTCCTGGGATTGTTAGAGAAAGAAAAAGAATGTGTAGTGCTTCGGATGAAGTATTTGATCCTTCTGCCTCACTTTACACCACTCCACCTAGGATGAACATTACCAAGCAGATTTTTCAGATGAGCCAGCTCTGGAAACAGAAGAAAAGGATAGAGGAGTACAGTCAGCAGAGGAAAAGGGATCAACACTACTTTCAACAGAGAGGACAAGGGAGAGGCAGAGGAAGGGAGAGAGGGGGGAGGAATATCAACAAGGACCTATTACAACAGGTCCCATTATTAGCCAGAAACCCATAAAAGATCAATAACAGACAGATTTTGAATCCAGTTTATAACATCTCAGATAGAATATTAGATCAAGTAGAAACAGAAGTACTGAGTAAAGATTTATCCTTTCTTCCTACCCCTGCCTACAATGCTTTTTAACACAAGAGTATATTTATACAAATTCACTAGAAGATTCAAAATCATGGACTTTTTTGCAAACAACACTGCTAGCAGTGTACAGATTGATTGTAAGGAATTCTAGCAAATGTAATCCACCTGAGACTACAATTCCACCCATACAGACTTATGAGAAGTTAGTCCCGAAGGATATTGAATCTCTGGAGAATAAGAAAATGAAGAAGTATTTCAATACCACCAAATCCAAAAATGAGGCTATTCAAAGGCTTGCACAAGGCAGACCCATCATGAAAGCGATTAGGTCAATTCTAGAACCCTTGTCCACCTTTGTTGATAGATTTTTAAGACCAAATGTTTCACAGATCACCTCCTATATTAGAGACTCAGCGGATATAATCAATACTCTTTAAAAAATGAAAATAGATGGTGATATATTACTGGTCAAACAATCAAGGACCAAGTGTTCACCTAATAGGAAGCTATACAACTATTATTCTTATAGCAACACCAAACTAAACAAAAATATATATGATTGACGAGGAGGAAAAGGTCTCATCAATCACCCAGTCTGTTGCTCTGTTCTTTTAATTTTAGGAGTCTAATATAGACTTTAGGTGATGGATATAATCATTGACCAAAAACTTCCACCTTCCTATGCTGTGCACAAAGTGTTAATTAAACAAAATATCAATTAAACGACAGCTTCTTGTGACTCTGGGCAAGTCACTTAACTCTCCATTATCTCAGGTATAAACACAAACTGTGAGCCCAATAAGGACAGAGAAAGTACCTGCAAAGAATACGTAAACTGCTTTGGTTGTACCACAGAAAGGCAGTATGACACTTTTTCTTTGCAACTCAGGTATCTTCCTTGGAACTGTCAAATAAATCTCTTATGAAATATAATCTTGTGCTGTAAAATTGACTGGATTTAATGGAAATCTTTACAAAATATAAGAATTTAAGTAGGGATTGAGTAGGGCAAAAATATCAAAGCATATCATATGGTGAAAATAAACATGATTGAGCATGCACAGATGATGAAGACCCTGCGCCTGCTGCAATGAGTGTTGTGTTGGCATGTCCAAGAGGGGGCAAGGAAGGGAAGGAAACCTGCTGGACACTTGAGAGGGAGGATGAAGTGATGCTGAACACTTAGGGGGGGAGGAAGAAGAAAGATGCTAGATGGTATGGGGGGTAAGGAAAGAGAGAGAGAGAGGCTGGACACCACAGTGTGAGTGGGGAGGGGGGGATGGAGTAGGGAAGGGGAAAGATACTGGACACCATGGGTGGGAGGAAGTAGGTAAGGGGAGATGCTGGACTATGGAGGGGTATGGAAGGGAAGGGAGGTATGAGGAGGTAGGGAGAAGAGGTTAGGGCATGGTGGGGAAGGAGGGCCTTGAGCTGCCCTGGGGTGGGAGCCCATATGGCTGAAGGTTCCCCTAAGGTATATTTTACTCTTTGGCTGTGGTGACATATTGAGGTCTTGGAGAGAGAAGCAACATAGCACAGACAGCAACTGTTATATTGTTACTGCAAGAACTCTGAGAGCAACCTGCAGGGTTTAGCTTAGAGCTCTACCAGTGATCCATCAGGTACAGGCCTAGGAGCAAGAGATGAGCAACAAAGTAGAGCTTGTCCATGATAACCAGGCCAGTCAGTCACCCAAAGACTAGGGCTACTCAGGTGGAGATAACTGAAGAGGAACAGGGACCTACTATCCATGCAATCATCAACAGACCTACACTTTTATTTTATTTTTATTTTTGTTACATTTGTACGCTGCGCTTTCCCACTCATGGCAGGCTCAATGCGGCTTGCATATTGTATACAGGTACTTATTTGTAACTGGGGCAATGGAGGGTTAAGTGACTTGCCCAGAGTCACAAGGAGCTGCCTGTGCCTGAAGTGGAAATCGAACTCAGTTCCCCAGGACCAAAGTCCACCACTAGGCCACCGGGAGGAGGTCATGCACCAAGAGATTTAATAAAGCAACTAATTCAGGCCTCTACCATTTTGGGATTTTTTTAGTAGTTTTATTCGCACTGCTAGGTTTTTTTTTCTTTTTGCAAATCCCAGCCCTGGCCAGGAAGATATTGGTTTCATATTCCTTCTTACAAGTTTCCTCCACTAGCTTGAACAGTGGGTAGGTCTGAGGGACTCTGATAGTTGTTAAGTGGTATAGTGCAGTCAGGCTTGTGAAAAGCTTTGTCCAAATCATTGGTTTCAGATACTATTGGGAAACCAACTTTACAGCACTGCATTTTATTTTGCTGATTTCATCTATGTACTTTCTGTGCACAAATTTGCACATGGTCAAATGGATTTGTTTTAATGTTTATGTTTTTATAAGTAAAAGTGTAGTGTTTACTTGTTGGGGAGCTGCTACTATCCAAGGAAAAGGCCTAATCCTTGAGTCACAGGCCCCTGTGCTTACCAGTGTCTTAAATGATGGCACTCAGGCCCCGATGCACAAAAGTCATAAGAACATAAGCGTTGCCATACTGGGACAAACCAAAGGTCCATCCAGCTCAGCATCCTGTTTCCAACAGTTGCCAATCCAGGTTAGAAGTACCTGGCAAGATCCCAAAACAGTACAATTCATTTTATGCTGCTTATCCTAGAAATATCAAATATAATTGGCTATATTCTACTATAACATCTACTGCTTACAAAAACACATTAGTAGAGGTAAAGGTGGGAGGACAAAACAAAACTATTGACTTTTGTTATATATTGGGAAAGTCTCATACAGTCACTGGGGTGATATTTCACACCAATTCAGGTGAACCCCTGTCTCGTGACGCTTATAATCATAGACTAACCCCCTCCTTCCGATTTTTCTTTTTTTCACATTATATACAGGTACTTTCTCAGTCCCTAGGGGCTCATGATCTATGTTTTTTGTACCTGGGGCATTGGAGGATTGGGTAACTTGCTGAGAGTCACATGAAGCTGCAGTGGGAATTGAACCCAGGTTGCCAGGTACATAGTCTTAGTTAGGGTCGCATCAATTAGTCTTTGGAGTAGGCCGTGAATACATGGAATGCAACAGCATCCGCATGTTACCAATATAGCTGCAGCCACAGCAACAGAAGTCAATACTGAAGTAATCAGGCCACTCCAATTTCCAAACCAATCTTCCATCCATTTGGTAAATGGGTCATTAAAGCCTGAATTCTCCACCAGTTCCCTTGACAGGGCTGTTTAGTCCAGTCAACGCCTTGTTTATGTTTCCATCGGGAGCTTTATTGTTCGGAATGTATGTACAATAAAACTCTCCAAACATCTGGCAGACTCCACCTTTTTCCGCCAGTGCCAATTGATTCTGCCATGCCATCACTGAAGTGGCACCCAGCTGTTCAGCAATTCCTTTTACAGCATCTCGAGTGTAGTTAACAAACCTCTGTTGGTTGTAATAGGTATAGTTAATCCAGTCTACATTTTTATTAATTGTTACCCATGGTATGACTTCTTTTACCAAATCCAGCAGTAACCTGGTTCCTTGCCTTGAACTCATTGGGTACCCCTCGAGGCACCCCAATGTCATCCACATACACATGTGGATCAGATGATTCTGTGTGGAACTGATTTTGGCAGTTCCAGTGTTCCTGTGGATATCATACTAATGCACACTCCCTGTGCCACACTTGTGGAAGATGGGGTCTGAGAAGGAGGTCTCCACACATCCACCAGACATCAGCTCTTCCTTGGCCTTGACTCTGGGACCAGTCAAGATGGTATTTAGGGTTCTGTTTTCCCATCAAGGTGACTCGATGATTGCAATATGAGTCTGGTAGTGGCTTCAGATTTTGTTGTTTTCCTTGTCCTTCTATAGAAAAGGAAGTGTAATTACCTGGGTATGATGTTACGGTTGGTGGTCTAATTCTTCCCTTAGTGGGGGGGGGGGGGGGGGGGGGGGGGGGGGGGGGGGGGGGAGAGGGGAAGATGTGACATTATAAGGCAGGTTCCACTGGGTTGATAACTGCTGTTAAACAGCTGGATCATGCACTGCAATCCCTCAGGATAATCAAGACTCATTCTGAAGGGTATGGTCCCCAAGGAAGGTCTTGCCTTAGCACACACCACACAGACTTGTTTATTTTCCCAGTAGTATAGATTACCCATAGCCATCCATTCATTTTTTTTCTTCTGGTAACCTGTTTCAAGTTCTAGTTTTTCTTCAATGGTCAGATTTTCAAATCTGATCACTTTAGGCAGGGACAGTTCAGTCTTTTCGAGAAATATTCGGACACTGCTTTTTTTATGATGGAAATCTGTTTTGGATCTCAGTATCATCTTGTGTTTTTAGGAGGTAATACCCCCAAGGGGTGGAGCTCGTGCTCCAAATAGCTAGGTCCCACACAGTGCATTGACGGGTTCCGGGAGTATTTGTGGATAGGAAGCATACATACTTGTCAGACCATGTAAGTCTTGCAGCTGCCTCTTGTCCTCCGCAACGAGTTAGTTCACAGAAATCTATTTCCACTGTACTGGTCTGACCCTCATAAAAGGTAATGTTCTTAGGAGATTCAGGAAGCCCCGTTCTTTTGAGTAGTGCTCGAGCTGTCCCAACTTGGCGTCTTTCCAAAATGAATTGCCCCTGTATCTGATTGAAGTGGTCTTGGGAATTATTCCTTTTCTGGTCTCCAGGATTTGATGTCCTTTTAACTGCATCTATGACTTGGAGCAGGAGGATGATAAGAGCTCCTAGGACCAACCTGATTGTTCTTTGTAAGTCAAGGTCCTAATTGCTCTCCTCCTTTCCAGTTGGTCACGTGGGTCGTCTGGATCAGATGTTAAGGCCTCCATTTTTTTGTGTGGGGAAATCTTGCCTGACCAATTTACTTCAATTCTTTGAAGGAGTAAACAAACATGTGGACAAAGGGGAACCGGTTGATATTGTGTATCTGGATTTTCAAAAGGCGTTTGACAAGGTACCTCATGAAAGCCTACAGAGGAAATTGGAGGGTCATGGGATAGGAGGAAATGTCTTATTGTGGATTAAAAACTGGTTGAAGGATAGGAAACAGAGAGTGGGGTTAAATGGGCAGTATTCACAATGGAGAAGGATAGTTAGTGGGGTTCCTCAGGGGTCTGTGCTAGGACCGCTGCTTTTTAATATATTTATAAATGATTTAGAGATGGGAGTAACTAGCGAGGTAATTAAATTTGCTGATGACACCAAGTTATTCAAAGTCGTTAACTCGCGACAGGATTGTGAAAAATTACAAAAGGACCTTACAAGAATGGGAGACTGGGCGGCTAAATGGCAGATGACGTTTAATGTGAGCAAGTGCAAGGTGATGCATGTGGGAAAAAAGAACCCAAATTATAGCTACGTCATGCAAGGTTCCACGTTAGGAGTTACGGACCAAGTAAGGGATCTGGGTGTCGTCGTCGATAATACACTGAAACCTTCTGCTCAGTGTGCTGCTGCGGCTAGGAAAGCGAATAGAATGTTGGGTATTATTAGGAAAGGTATGGAGAACAGGTGTGAGGATGTTATAATGCCATTGTATCGCTCCATGGTGCGACCACACCTTGAGTATTGTGTTCAATTCTGGTCACCGCATCTCAAGAAAGATATAGTAGAATTGGAAAAGGTGCAGCAAAGGGCGACTAAAATGATAGCGGGGATGGGACAACTTCCCTATGAAGAAAAACTAAGGAGGCTAGGGCTATTCAGCTTGGAGAAGAGATGACTGAGGGGAGACATGATAGAGGTATATAAAATAATGAGTGGAGTGGAACAGGTGGATGTGAAGCGTCTGTTCACGCTTTCCGAAAATACTAGGACTAGGGGGCATGCGATGAAACTACAATGTAGTAAATTTAAAACAAATCGGAGAAAAGTTTTCTTCACCCAACGTATAATTAAACTCTGGAATTCGTTGCCGGAGAAAGTGGTGAAGGCGGTTAGCTTAGCAGAGTTTAAAAAAGGATTGGACGGTTTCCTAAAGGACAAGTCCATAAACCGCTACTGAATGGACTTGGGAAAAGTCCACAATTCCAGGAATAACATGTGTAGAGTGTTTGTGCGTTTGGGGGGCTTTGCCAGGTGCCCTTGGCCTGGATTTGCCGCTGTCGTGGACAGGATGCTGGGCTCGATGGACCCTTGGTCTTTTCCCAGTATGGCATTACTTATGTACTTATTTCGACCCTAAATTCTCGCTTGGGTTGTTGTTTTCTTCACCGGGTTTGAGACGAGGGTTCCTATTGAAGCACCTCCCCTTTGCAGCCGGGCTTACTCTTGCGAGAAGTTGCTCTACTCTGGTTGCCTAATTTCAGCTCCTGGTTCTGCTACCTTCTTGCAGTGCGATAGGCGTACCCAGGTACTTCGTTCAGCTACTCAGGAGTACTTGGTATGGACCTTCCCAGCGAGGTGAAACCCAAATTTCCCTCTTGATGACCTTGATTAGGATCCAGTCTCCTGCTTGGTAGGTTCAGTCAGAATGGAGGCGGTAAAGGGATGGCCCCCTAGTGGGATTGTGTGTGAATAATTTCAAACACTACTACTACTACTACTACTTAGCAGCTCAAAACTATCTCCCCTTTGCCTAAAGAAGAACCAAGGGCACCAATCTCTATCTAGTATCTTATACGAGATCAGCCAAAAGTGTACCAATTCTCCAGTGTTGTCTAGGTAATGGTATGCTTCCCTGTTCAAGTTTAAGTAGGCCAATCCCATAGAGGTCAATTGTTTCTAAAGTAAGAGTCCCTGGGCCTGTGGTCCAACTGTCAAGTAAAGGTTCACACAATATAGAAAACCTGAGATAAGGACTCCAGGCAGTATTATCATCAGGGCCAGGATCCCAACTCAAAGCAGACATGAGTGGGTTAAAAGGTTATAACAGTGTTTTCACAAGTATTGGAGTAATACAAAATGTAAATCCTCTTTTTATCAACAAAACTGTTGCAAGCAAGGTAGTGAGAATAATGACAAAACTGAAATAAATGAAAAATCTAGAACCATAAATCCCCAATCATATAGTATGAAGCATGGCTGAGTCAAGTTTTGTACAGGTAGCAGACTTCAGATATCTGAAGCAGGAAGTATGGTTTTGCAGCTTCACAGCAGCGGCTGATAAGGCCTCAATTCGGAAAAGTCTTCAAACTGATCTGGAATGACATTAGACAGAGAAACCTCTTTGTTAGGTAATGTTTTCTTCATATATGTTGTCAGTGATTTCTCAGCCTCCTCATGACTCCTCGTGACTCTTTTCCAATGAGGCAAACTGATCACATACTGCTTTCTAAACAAAACTTCAAAGGGAGTTAATCCTGTCCTCCCTGTTGATATACAAGGTGGCCAAGGGGAGGCAGTATATCCAATTCTTTCCGGTTTCTGCCATTATCTTTCTCAATCTGCTTTTGAAGATTCCATTGTCTTTCCACCAGTCCTGCTGACTGGGGGTGGTAGGCACAATGGTCCTCAGGTCAATGGCCAATTGTTTCCCTAGCAGAGAAGTGATGGAGTTCACAAAATGGGGCCATTGTCACTATGAATTCTCTCTGGAATGCCATACCATGGTATGACTTCTTTTACCAAGGCCTTAGCCACTGTCAGGGCATCAGCTGTCTTACTTGGGAATGTTTCTACCCCAGGAGTGGAGGAGTGGCCTAGTGGTTAGGGTGGTGGACTTTGGTCCTGAGGAACTGAGTTCAATTCCCAGCACAGGCAGCTCCTTGTGACTCTGGGCAAGTCACTTAACCCTCCATTGCCTGCAGCATTGAGCCTGCCATGAGTGGGAAAGCGCAGGGTACAAATGTAACTAAAATACAAATTTTGAAAACATTATTAAGCAATGTTTCTTGTTTTCACATTTATTCAATTCAATAAAATCCAGTCTTCCATGAAAATTGTGCTTAGCACAAAGCATACATTGTGAACAGAAAATGTTTAAAGTATTGTGAAAACCCGTATGCTGTGAATATTCTGTTACCATCCCCCCATGGCTCACTATTGCAGCATAATATTTTCAGTAGATAGGTAGATGTTATCTAAGACAGCGTCCAGTAATGGAAGGATAAGATTAAAAACAAAAGCATTTTTTGGTAACAGCATTTTTAAATTCTATGGTAATTTATAATTTCTTTCCTATGAACAGAAACATTATGAAACAGGAAACAATCAGTTACTGTTTACCCCTAACAAGCAGAAATATATCATTATGTTTCAATAGTTTTTATTGATGATCAACAGGTTAAACAGACCGCTATATGTCTCCCCTAAACAATTAAAGAACTAACCATGGTTATACATCGGAAGTTAAATCATACAGCTAGATCATCATCAAAGTTCACATTTTTCTCCCCAACCCCATTTCCAACATGTTAAGTCCTTTTATTGGAACCAGTTGCCTCAAAAAAACAGACACCAGTATAAGCAAAGCTTTCGCACATATACCACAATATTACAAAAAGTTATGCAAAAAATTCACCCCAACAACTGTCCAAACTGAAAAGATCACTCCCCACCCACCCCCTACCTTCCCACAACCCACTTGTGAACTTTTTAAATATTCAAAATAAAGCTTCGTGCTCTTGAGGGCATGGTTAGCCACAATGGCTCCCATACCATGCGGAACCTCTCTCCTTCTGTGCTGTCCAGGGATTTCACATGGCATCTATCCAGCCGCATTTGATGTATCAGCTGCGCACGCCAGCATGCTAGTGGTGGCATGAGATCCGATCGCCAAGATTTCAGAATCGTGGTAATACCAAATAAAATTGACCACTGCACATATCTCTTAAAGCCTTTAGGTGGTGTCGCAGTAAATTTGTAACTAAAAAATAATATCAGCGGGTCACACACTACAGAACATTCCCACTGTGACTGCAATGAGGAAAGTATGGCCCTCCAAAAGGCCTGCACCCGGGGACAGAGCCAGAACATGTGCCCAAGTGTGGCTGCCCCTCTTCCACATCTTGCGCATGTCCCATCACAAGACTCAGTTATTCTGGCCATTCTTTTAGGGGCCATGTAGGTTCTCATAAAAAATCTGTATAACCGTTCACCCTGAGGGACCGAAAAGTGCATTTTATAGATACTACCCAAGAACCTCTGTCCGGTATCTGTTGTAACTGTGCAGCCAAGATCCTCAGTCCACGCTTTAGTCACCCCTATGTAATCTATTTCTTGGGTTGTGTCTTTTAGTTGCTGTAAATGAAATCTTAAAGGAACAGAGACCTGTGCCCCCAAAGAGTACTGTTCCGTGAGGACATCAATCACGTCCTCCGTGAGATCTGTCCATGTTAAGGAGGACACATAATGTTTTAACTGAGCATAGGCGAAATATTGTGATCTAGAGATACCAAACTCTTCAATTAGCGCATCTAGTGTTTTAATCTGTCCCTCTTCTGTGACTATATGAGACAAGTAAATAATTCCTTTGTCTTTCCATTGGCCAAAAACACTAGCCCCTACCCCCGGGGGGAAATCTGGGTTATTACAAATGGGGAGCAGAGGCGTGACTTTTGCACTAAACTTGTATCTCCGACATACCCACCGCCAAGTAGCTCTCATCGGGCGCAAAAGTGGATGTCTTTGGAATGCTCTCGGTGGTAGGCTGCATCCCGTATGCAATAGGTAGCTAAAGTGAGTCTCAGGGAATACCGCTATCTCTGCCTCTGTGTTAGAAAATTCTGTTGTACCCCGGAACCAATCATTTATGTGACGCATTCACATGCTATGAAAGATTCCGTAAGTCAACAGACCCATTCCCCCTTGTTCCCGTGGGGTGGTGATCACTTCCATAGGCAATCTTGGATGCTTGGCCTGCCAGAGAAAGTTCTGTATGAGCCTATTTAAAGCTCTCTCCTCTTTTACCCGCAAAAACAGTGGGCGTTGTTGAAACAAATAGAGCCATCGCGGCGCAATAAGCATGTTAAAAAGTGCAACCCGCCCCCACAGCGAGAGGGGAAGAGCCTGCCACAACCGCAGTCTTTGTTTCATATTCTTTATCATTGGGTCAACATTAATTCGGTATAGCGCCGATAGTTCCTTGGGAATTAATATACCTAAATACTTAAGGGCCTTGTCCTCCCATCGCAGCGGGAAATGTCCCCGCCAAGCCTGCTGTAATGTATCACCCGATGCCAGTGCACATGACTTTTGGAGGTTTAATGAAAACCCAGAGAGTCTCCCATAATGTTCTATGGTTTCCAAAGTATATTGTAATGACGTTTGTGGTTCTCTCAGCACCAGCAAGATGTCATCTGCATAGGCCAAGGTTTTCACTTCTTCATTCCCAAGGATCACCCCTTTAATGTCCCCTGTCCCATTTAGTGTCCTGATCAAGGGCTCTAAGGAGATATTAAATAGAAATGGTGACAACGGACACCCCTGTCTCGTTCCTCTGCTAACCGGAAACCATTCGGACCTGCCCCCATTGGCCACTATTTGAGCACCCAACCCTTTATATAGTGCCCGAACGGACTGAATGAAAACCTCCGGGAATTCTAGCCACTCCAGCACCTGAAATAAGTAGCTCCAGTCCACATGATCGAAGGCCTTGGCCGCGTCTAAACTAACCACCATACAAGGTTCTCTTCGATCAGTGCACTGGGCTAATGCGAGAAGAATACGTCGCACATGTAGAACCGAGTGTCGTTTGGGAACAAACCCCACCTGAGCCGCACTAATTAACTCTGGTATGTATGCTGACATTCTGTTGGCTAAAACTTTTGCCAAAAGTTTGATGTCTACATTGATAAGAGAAATAGGGCGATATGACTCTGGATCATCTGCTTGCTTGCCCGGTTTAAGTAATAGCGTAATCAATTCTGTGTTTTCATTTTGAGGAAATTCCCCATCATCTATTACTGTCTGATAGTACTCAAGTAAAGGTGCCACTAGGGACAATTGTAGGACTTTATAGAACTCTCCGGAGAAATCATCAGCACCCGGTGCTGTGTTTGTTTTTAAATCTTTGATAGCCCGCTGTAGTTCCCTCGGTTGCAGGGGTGACCCTAAACACTCACGTACCCCAGGTCCTAGTTTTGACATCCCTGATTTATCCAGGAACTGGTGCACCAATTCCTTAGGTGGCGGGGCCATAGGGGCATACACATCACTAAAATGTTTCTGTAACAGTCTTAGTAACTGAATTGTTTTATTATGTACGGTCCCTTGGTTGTCTTTTAAGGCTACAATCGTGCGATTCCCCATCCGGGGACCCACCATCTTGGCCAATACCCCTCCTTGCTTGTTCCCATATTTGTGCAGCCTAAATTTGTGGTATAAAAGGTGTTTTTGCGTGTGCTCATGTATCAAGGAATTAACTGTGACCTGTAAGGCTTCATAGCTGTCCCTATGACTTTGAGTAGGGGATGCCATGAACATGTTTTTTACTTTGCTCAATTGTCTTGTCAGATTAAGAATACTGGCCGCTACTTTTTTCTTTCTAGTCGCCACATACGAAATCACCTCCCCTCTCAAAACTGCTTTAGCAGTACACCAGAACAGGACTGGGTCAGATCTGTGTTCAGCATTATGCGTGGAGAATTCCTCCCACTTTTGCTGCAAGAAAAGGACAAACTCTGAGTCCTTCACCAAATATCCCGGAAACCTCCACCGTTTCACCATCGGGATCCCCGTCTCGATATCCAATGTGAGCCGCACTGGGGCGTGGTCAGAGACCAACACCTGTTCAATGTCGGCCGCCATGACACATGGGAACAAGGATGCCGAAGCCAATATGTAGTCAAGACGAGCCCATGACCCGTGTGCACGGGATCTGTGTGTGAAGTCCCTCCCTTCAGGGTGAAGAGTTCTCCAAGTATCTATCAATCCAAGGGCATTCGCAAAGGAAGACAACATGCTCCGACAATGTCCCCGCTCTGCCCCCGGCTCCTCTGCCCCGTGCAGTCCACCTCTGTATTCATTAGTGCATTCAGGTCCCCAGCCAATACTATGTCCTTTTCACGGTATGGGAGAAGAGCCCTCATTAGGCCAGGAAAGAAGACTGGGTCTGAGGGAGTGGGTGCATACACCGACAACAAATATATTTCTTTCCCCTGAATATTAAGCTTAACCATCAAATATCTGCCCTCTGTATCCCGCAGAATAATTTCAGAAGAATAGACTAAGTTTTTGCGGTATAAAATAGCTACCCCTCCTCTTCTCCCTCCCGATGATACATAGTCCACCTGTCCCACTCACATTCTTCTCAGTTTCTCATGCTCTTCATCCGATAATCTGGTTTCCTGGAGACAGGCAATGTCGGCGTGAAGCCGTTTTAAATGAGTAAGGATCTTTGCCCGTTTTATGGGGAGGAAATCCCCCCCACATTCCAGGTCACTATGTCATATGATGAAGATTTCACTAAGCAAAGGACCTAACAGAAAAAACAGTAACCATATACGAATGGCTGCAGGGGCCCAGCCCTCCCCCTGCACCCAGAACTCTATTGCAATTCCACACAGCATTTTTGATAATTTAGCCAATGCATCAACCCGTCCTCTAACACTGATAAGAACTAGTTCACAAGAATCCCCTTTATCTCTAAAACCCCTGTCTTCCCCTTCCCCTCCCACCCCCTCCCCTATGACCCAACACCCCAAACAAACTTCTATACTTAGCGATGAATAGTCTTTCATCGTTGATGGTCACCCTGATGCAGAGGTCCCCCCTCCGTCTGGAAACATTCATGTTGCAAAACATAACAGTATCGTAAATTCAAGTTATAACAGTTTACTCCCCACTCCATTAACGTCCCATTCTTCTGATAATGGTATTCCTGCCTTATTTCCAGCTTCCCCTGGCACGTGCTATCTGGCCTTCATGGTGGACCGTTCAAGTTCTCAGGCTGTTGATTTATAAATTCCAGCGCTGCTTTCTCTGACTCAAACTTTGACCATTTGCCTCCAATTTGAATCTTTAAAGTTGCAGGATATGCCAGTGTAAAGCGAATTTGTTTTTCCACCAATTTGGAGCACACTGGGTGAAAGCGCTTACGCTTTTCTTGGATGCTTGCCGGATAATCCGGAAAAATCAGGACCGGAGCTCCATCATAGCGCAAAGTGTCTCTTTTGGTTCGGAAGCCTTGCATAATTTCCTCTTTATGGATGTAGTTATGAATTTTCACAATAACTGCATGTGGTCTCGATTGCTCCGATTGTAGTCTGCCTAAGCGATGTGCTCTCTCGATACAAAAGGCCCCACGACTGTCTGAGAGCGCGAATTCTAGCTGCAGCCATGTTTCTAGCCGAGGCCCCAGGTTCTTTTCAGGGGTAGACTCGGGAATACCGATGATTCGGATGTTTGACCGACGGGTTCTGCTTTCAAAATCTTCCAGCTTGGCGTTTTGAGCTCGAACTTTCTCTTCAAGTTCCTTAATCACCGGTAGGTGTTTGCTCCAGGAATCTTCCACCTCAGATACACGGTGTTCTAGCTCTGTCGTGCGCTTCGTGTTGTCAGCCATACTCGCCTCCAATTTCTCCAGCTGTCCCGCCAGCGATTCAAATCTAGCATTCTGAGCTGCCCCGACCGCTGCTGTCAGCTGCGCTAGTTGTTTGTCAGAAAACTCCGGTTCCGACTCGATCTTAGCGTCCGCCATCTTGGATTCAGCCGCGGGTGGCTGTTGTTTGTTTTTATCGCTTTTAGCACTTCTTTTCGCGGATCCGACGGGCATTGGGACAAGGTAGGCTTCCATGCACATTAGTAAGGCGCTCTCACCTTTCCAAATAATCGCTGCGGGAGATTTCAATCAGTTTCAAGTACGATAATCGGAGTGGGAACCTCGGAGCACAGCCTAGCCCCTGCTGCTGCTCTCAGTGCATCACGTGACTCCTCGAAATATATCATTATAATTCAAAATGTACAAAAAACAATATTCCTGCAATCAGACCAACAGTTTAAATGCTGGAGTAGAATTTAATAGTTCATCCAGTAAATGGAAATTTCACAAATAAGTTTAATGAAAGTCTCCTTCCAGCGATGCAGCTATAGGTATACGGTCATGTATAGATTGGGTGAAATTCTTCTTATATACCAGCTGGTTTGTAAATTTGTAATTAGAATGTCACATAGGAGATAACATCATGCTTCTGAAAGATCAAGTAAGCATAGCAGAGCAATGAGTACTTCATAGTTGCTTATAGGCCTGAGGTTATAAAGGTCACAGTTTCCAACAAGTGAAACAATCTATTTAATGTCTGGCTTGTTCTTGAACAAAATGGCATCAGGTTAATGCTGTTCTCAAGTTTATACTTTATGCAATTCTGGCTAAAGTTAAAATCAATTGTTATTCTAGCCTATCACAAAAGAGTATACCATAATTCATATACATTTCCCTGTATAAACACTTCAACATACGTCTACACATGCATTCACTTAATTCAGACTTTCTAAACAACGTACAGTGTACTTCCTAACCTTTCACATAGAATTACCATTTCTGTAACCATTCACATAGAATTACCCAAGAATGAATGGGAATTTTCATCCATCTACATCACAATTAAACTCCCTACAATGCAAAACATAAATATAAATCTTTATCATGGTAGATTTCACCTTTTCTGAATAACCAGGTGTGAGCATCTGCTTAAAATCATGAGATAAGCACATTTCAGTTATACAAAAACATATTAAGGAAATAAATAAAAATGACATCCAAAGTACTTGTCCTAACAAAGAAGATTAAGGCAGTTTCCTAAAAAGGCACCTTCCTTTTCCCTAGAGCTGCACACAACAGTTTCAGGCAAGGTACATAATTTAAAAGCTCATCTAGATACACTCTTCCTGGGAAGTATCTCTCCGAAATCTAAGTTACCTGGGGCATACATTTATATGTATCCTAAGACCTAAATATTAAATACATTTAGGTAAAATCAGTGAGTTCAGTAGGACCGTGAAATCCTGTTTTGTTATAAACCTCACAGTCGAGCTACAGCAGATAATATGGTCCCCTTTTGTTTATTAAGGAGGAATGCAACCAGCTGGAAATAAGAAAACTGCATTACAAAAAGTAGCATGCCATCAGAAAATACAAGAGTGTAAAAGTTTGCAACTTTGACCAGGCACTCACTATGGGGTTAAATTAGAGTCCAGATCCTGTGTCACATACAGGCCTCCCTCAATTCTGTAAGCCTTTAACCCCTCCCCCTTGTCAGTTGGCACTATAACAATTCCTAAGCTATGCAAATGATCTTTCCCTAATAAATTACATGGGCCACCTTTGGATACAATTACTTGACACATACTACATTTACCACTTTCAGGCTCAAAAACTTCTATTAATTTAGAGAATGGTTCCTTTATTATGCCAACACCTACATTCTTTACTATGATTCAACTATGATAGTTTCAGAGGATAAAGGAATTAATTTTGCATCATTAATTTTACAACTGTGCATCCAGCCCAGTATTACACAGGAAAGTTCACAACGTGCATAAACTGTAAAGAGTCAGAGGATTCAGAAGAATTGATGCATGCTTCCGCTTCCACAAACCATTTACAAGTTCTTTCTCCAATAAAGAGTGTCATGCACCTTTCAGTAAATCGCAGAATTAAAATTCAAATGTAATGCAACAAAATCTGCTGTAAAAAGAAAAAACAAAGGCTGCATTCTTGACTTACCTTTACAAAGATTAGATCAGGCAAAAAATATCTTTAAGTAAAGTTTTTTTTCTTAAAGTTTTTCTTTAAAGTTTTTCACTAATTGTTGAATGTGAAGTATTTAAGCTTAGTAATAATTCCAGTAATATACCCAAAAGAATTAAAGAAAAGAATGAATTGTCAACATAATAGGAATAAGTGACATATTTCTTTAACAAATGGATTCAAGAAAAATAAAAGACATTATCCCAAACAATGAAATTCAGGTGCTCCATACACAAGCTTTTGGTAAAACAGGGACAGTGTTAAATAAGAGCCTGTCAGCACAAAAGTAAGTCAGAGTTTTTAAATCTCTAGTATTCCCAGTAAAGCAAAATTTAAAATGATCAAAAACTCTCAAGTACAATGCATTGTTTACTATATAGTTCTTCCTATGTAGAAAAAACAAAAATGACATTTCTTCAATTAAATTTCTTTTTTGCCTTTTTACAAGATTCTACTGCCCGTGGTTGAACACTTCTATAAGGGGAAAATTTTTCATATTCATCTATCTGCCATGAATGGGGACTTTTACTTTGCCACTCTCCCCATGATTTCCCACTTCTAGTAGCATGGCTAGCTTTATGTAATACAATGGGAGATACTGGTTCTGTACCGTTGGGCAGCTAGGCTTGGGTGGTAGAGCAAGTCCGTCATTAGGATCTGGCTGAGTATGGGGTTTAATTACTAGGAGGTCATCCTTCTGTGTTAACACAATGGTGTGTTTCAGATTTCAGCCATTTTTCATCAATTAATTTTTCTTTTTTTTTTCTTACAAGATTCTAGGAACCAGTCCTGAGCTTCTTTATAGCCATTTTCCCCTCTCTTCTTAGGATTAGTGCTTTCATAATCTTCTATATCTTGCAGTAATTTCTTACATGATTCAACAGTTAATTTACCATCAAATCCAAACTTTTTTTTAAATACAACACAGTATCTGGATTACATTTATGCATAAACTTAGGGTCCCCACAAAGGATCTCTTGCTTTGGAGTTCTCGTAAGACACAACACAGACATGCACACATAAATGTGCTTACAACATAAATTTCTCATAGCTATGAAACTGTCGGTTTCAGGAATTCCAAATTCCTACCAACTCTCTCTTATCTTTAATGTGCACACGGAGTTTGTTTATTCCAGGAGCCCTCTCACACTGGCTATGGTCTCTGAATGGGTCCCAGACCCCGGACTTCTTTTATACTATAGCAGTCGCAGACTGAAAAGAGTCTTCACTCCAAATCTCAGTTACTGATTTAAAAGACACACTACTTTAGAAGACAAACAAGACACAACATTATCTAAGTTGGTCCCATGAGATTCGTGTTGCACAGAAAAGAAAACCATCACTCTTCCAAGTGTCAGAAGAACAGGCCCCTTTTTACAGGATTGCCCTGGGGGGACTTTTAATTCAAGGATTTATTCAAAATCCATGTGCACAGCAGTTCCGACCCTGACAAAGGAACAGCTATTGGTTCCGGCTCGAAGGACCAAGCTGTTAAAAGAATTTTAATTAACATACTCATGAATCTCAAGACACCAAACCAGCTTAAACACAAACAGGTTTATTCTTGCACAAAAGAGACAAAATTCCAGCATCAATCAGGAAGCCTGTCTGACCCAAAATTCCTCCCCTCTACTCTTATAAACCATTCTCTTACAATGCATAGGTGCAGTTTCACAGTGCTTGTGTGTCTGTCATTAACATGTTACAGTTCTAGACTGTTAGCATATCTAAGAACATTCAGTTCTACTTACAAGGTCAGAGCTGAACTGTTCCTCTTTTACATTTATTTAGAAATTGTAAGAATGATTAACCCTATATTAGCAAAACATTTTTTCTACAGAGCACTTCTGAAAATGCTACCCTAGAGGTTCTGGATTTGATATTTCTACCTAAGAGCCTAAATTTGGCTTCCAGGACCTCCCTCCAACATTTTCGTATGTCATTGATATCCACGTGTACCAAGACAGCCAGCTCCTCTCCAGCACTATCTAAAATCCTATCTAGTTGACGCGTGAGGTCTGCCACCTTCTCACCAGGCAGGCAAGTCACCAGGTGATCCTCATGTCCACCAGCCATCTACATGCCTAATAATCGAATCACCAACTACAACAGCCGTCCTAGCCTTTCCCACCTGGTCAGTAGCTCCTGGAGACACAACCTTTAAGTGCGAGAGGATATTGCATCTCCTGGTGGGATGGTCCTGGCTACTCCTGTGCTTCCAGCTTCACCAGGGTGATGCTTTCCTTTTAGGAGACCTCTTTCCTCCAAGCAGCATAGGGGCTGGCAGACTGGAGGTGGGACTTCTCTACAAATCCCTGTAGGCCTCCTCTATGTACCTCTCTGTCTCCATCAGCTCCTCCAATTCTACTACTCTAGCCTCAAGAGAACAGACTTGTTCTCTGAGAGCTAGGAGCTCTTTGCATCAAGCACACCTAACCTCTCACCAACTGGGAGATAATCATACATGTGACACTCAATGCAAAAGACGGATAGCACCCCTCTTACTGCGGGACTGCTGTCTACATCTTAGAATTGTAGAGTTGTTTAATTAAAACTTCTTAAGGTACTAGGGATATCAGCTGAATATAAAGATTTTATGGTATAATGTGTAATTTTTATTTAGTGTTTGCTTCTCAGAAACTAATTAAATGTAATTAAAACTCTAATGAAAACTCTCCTCTTGTTGTCCTAATTAGAATAATTGACTATAAATAAAGAGTTGAGCTAGGGGTGGGAATAAAGACTGAACTAGGCCATTAAACACTGTGCATGTTTATTTCCGTGGTTGAACTTAGAGATTTTGAAACAGCGACCAATGTGAAAAGGAAATCACATACAAATGAGATGCACAGAAATTCTGTAAGAAGCTTGGTAGGGAAAGCACCTAGCACAGGCACAGAACAATCTCTTGGTAAACGTTGATGTTCTGTGCATGCACTTTCACTTCCACCTTCAAAGCTCGGCTTTATACTCCTACAGTGCACATGACCTACTAAAACACAGAAAATGTGTATGTGTGTTTAAGTGATAAAATCTTGTTTATTTCATTTAGAAGGCTGTTGCAAAACAGTTGCGGTAACTTAAGAATTTGGGGTGGGGTTAAGTTTACAAAGTTTACAGTGAAAATGCTTTGTCCATGAATTGTTTGCTCAGTTGAAGTGGGGGGGGGGGGGGGGGGGGGGGGGTTGGGCAGGTGTGTGTGTTTTTTTGCTTTCTTTACATTTGCTAGCCCTTGTCTGTCAAAGGCTGGGCAATTTAACACAAGTACTTTACACAATCCAGCAAACTGTAATGCAAGCAGATTGCTCCAGCAGGTCATCCCCATACAATGACAGTTCCAGACCTGCCAGAAAATTTTGCACATTAAAGGTAGGCATTCAGTGCACGGAAATGTCTGTGCATCAGTTGGAATGCTTGTTTTAATACTAATGAGCTTGTTGTAATCTATTTGCATAGGGTTATCAGTAGCTGATATGGCAAAAAGTAAAAGGGATGCAGAATCCCTTTGTGCATTAGGTACTAAATAAAGTTTGCTTTAGACCGGCTACAACCGGTCTAAAGCAAACATTGCAAGCATGGTAAGATTTGTTCATTGGGCCCCCAGTCCTTAAACCCTGAATCTAGGCCCTGGTGTAAAGAGTAAGAGGGAGCCAGGGAGGCCTGAAGGAGTATCAGAGTCCAGGTTTGGTGGAGGTCCTGAGCAACAACAAAGCACGAGAAGTGGCATATTTGCATAGTCAAGTGAAAAACTTCTGTAGAGCTTTAAAGCGAATAGTTTATTCTATGTGGGCTTCATCAGATTATAGAAGAAACCGTGGTGCATAGCCCCTGGCTAAGATCTAGTGCTGCAATGACTATGCTCTTGGCAATTAACCTGCATTATAATACATTATTCCTAGACAAAAAAGCAGAACTCTTAAAACTAAGAAAATTAGTCAACTGAAGTGGTTCAAAACATATACTTAGAGTTATCATACCAAATGACACACTTGAAGGGAAACTTAAGAAGAAAATGGGCCCCTAGTTGCAGGGCCACATCTTTTCCGTGTATTCCTAGCGACGTCTGCAAATGTGGGAAAATGTGGGGTATAAATGTGATAAATAAATAAATATACCCTTATAGAACATCCCAATAAATTTATTGTTCTGTTCCTGAAAACAATCTCAGTATTTTGTCTCTTACTATTTCTGATGTAAATGTTGCAACTAAAGTAAATGACACAAGAGAAGTGGGTTGATCATTAACATGGGAACTAATATTTTGATTACAGACTTGTCAAGAAACCTAAGAACTGCCAGGAATCTAGGAACTGACAACAGAGAAAGCTTGCAGATAACAATATTAATGAGTAGAAGAGAAGCCCATTGGTTAGAGCAGAAGGCCTCAAATCCGTGCTTGTGATCTTGGGCAAGTCACTTACCTTTTGCCTCAGATACAAATGTAAATTATAAGCTCTTAGGAATGTGGATATATCTACTGTGCCTGAACGTAACTCACCTTGAGCTACTATTGAAAAGGACCTGTGATAAATGCAAAATCTCTTCCCCAGTCAGTCAAAATATACTTGATGGCCAGAATAAAAACAGTGTATGAGATTTTTGTTGTTTTTAGGCATCCTTTTCTGTCTTGGACGTCAACATTTTTTCTTTGTCTTTAGATGCAAAACAGAAAAAGAATAATGAAGAAAGCAGATCAGACATCTTACATTCAAACAGACAAAAACATCAAATTTTATCAAAATTTCAAACAGATTCTACTGACTGTGTAGCCAGAGGGGGGTCTGCAACTTCTCAGGAGGACCTGACTTGGAATGGACAAGTTGGACAGTGCAAGAGTGATGAGAGAATTCTTATTGCATCTGAAAAGGAGCTGGAAGTCCAGGTGCAGCTTACAGAGGAATCTCAATTCTCTCGTTTCCAGGATGCCAAACCAGGAAAAAAGTCTTTATCCCCAAAGGTGAAGGTTGAATTAGTGCCGACAGATGCTATGGGATGCCATGGTGATGACTCTCTTGGTTTTGATTCTCTTTGGAGGTCAAAGGAGGGAGATGAGAACATGTTACTGTGGAACCCTTGTGTACAAGGAACATCTGAGCATCAGGAACAGATATGGTCTTGTCCAACTTATGAAGAGAACACAGCAGGTAACCGTCAATGACCAGGCTTTAATGTTTAGAGTAAACAAACAAGGGCACCTTCTTGCAGCTTTTCTGATTCAAAATAAGTAAGATATATGTTCTATTATTGGGGGTGACTGATAGGAAGAATCATAATGGGATGTTCTAGAATTTGGAGGGACCTAGACAATTTATCCCTGAAGTTGAATATCTGCCTCAGCCTGTACAGAGAAAGTAATAATTCAAACAAGTAAAATTACTTTTATATAACTCAGCAAGATATTAAAAACTATATCAGATAAAGCAAAGATATTTATCTGTAGCAGGTATTCTCCAAGGACAGCAGGCCTTTAATTCTCACATGTGGGTGACATTATCCATGGTGCCTGGTTCAGAACGCTGCTCAGGGTAATACAGCTTTAAGAGCACGCAACAGTGCTCCTGTCGCACATGTGTGAGTGCCTTCCCATTCATCTTGCGATCGCGGGACCATCCAAGGGGAGGTGGGAGGGTATGTGAAAATTAATAGCCTGCTGTCCTCCGAGAATATCTGCTACAGGTAAGTACCTTCATTTTCTCCGAGGACAAGCAGGCCAGTTCATTCTCACACGTGGGAATCCTCAGCTACCAGGCTCACTGAAAACAACAATGCTGAGTTAAAATTTTCAATTAACCTGAAACTATATACATACTGTTTGAAAAGAGTGCAGCCTGGAACAGAATAAAATGGGCCTAGGAGGGTGGAGTTGTATTCTAGACCACAAACAAATTCTGCAGGACTGTCTGTCCAAACCGACTGTGGCGTCAGGTATCTTGATCAAGGCAATAGTGGGATGTGAATGTGTGGACTGAAGACCACGTTGCAGCCTTGCTAATCTCTTCAATAGAGGCTGATCTTAAGTGGGCTACCAACACCACCATGGCTATGAGTCTTTACATGACCCTCAAGATACAGCCCAGCTTGGGCATAAGTAAAAGAAATGCAATCTGACAGTTGGAAATTGTGCGTTTTTTGATGGTGACACCATCCTGTTGGGATCAAAAGAAACAAAAAGTTGGCCTAGTCTGCTCCAAGTAAAAGGCTCACTTGCAGTCCAAAATGTGCAGTGCGCTTTCACCAAGATGGACATGAGGTTTGGGAAAAAATGTTGGAAATACGATAGACTGATTCAGATGAAACCAACACTATTTTAGTAGGAAGTTAGGGTGTGTGTGGAGAACTAATCTGTTATGATGAAATTTTGTGTAAGGTGGATCCTCTACTAAGGCCTGAAGCTCACTGACCCTGTAACCTGAAGTAACTACCACCAAAAACTAGACCTTCCAGGTCAAGTACTTCAGCTGGTTGAGGATGACATTGAAGTCCCATGACACAGGCAAAGGTTTCACAAGGGGCATTGTCAAAAGCAAACTTCTCATGAAGCAAGCAATTAGAGGCTGTCCAGAGATGGGTTTACATTCCACATGGTGATGGTAAGAACTAATTGCACTGAGGTGAACCCTTACAATCTTAAGACCAGACTTAGAAAGGTAATGAAGGTATTCAAGCAGGGTCTGTGTAGGGCAAAAAAGAGGATTTAGGGCCTTGCCCTCACACCAGACTGCAAACCTTCTCCAATTGAAAGACACCCTCTGAAAGATGTAAAGAAGTAAATTCTAAGCTCTCAACATCCAAGCAATGAAGGCCATAACTGGAGGCTGAGATGCAGAAATCCCTCATTCTGTGTTATGAGGGTCGGGAAACACTCCAGTCTCCAAGGTTTTTCAGAGGATAAATCCAAAAGAAGAGATAACCAGATTTCCCTGGGCCAATGAGCATATTAGGATCATTGTTCCATAGTCTTGCTTGAGTTCCAGCAAAGTCTTTCCCACAAGCAGAATGGGAGGATATGCATACAGAAGGCCATTCCCCCAATGGAAGAGGAAGGCATCCAACGCTAGTCTGTTGTGTGCTCTGAGCCTGGAACAGTACTAAGGGACTTTGTGGTTGTAAGGGGTGGCAAGGAGATCCACTGAGGAGGTGCTCCACTCTCAGAAAATCTTGCAGGCATTGCGCATGCTGAGTGGCCACTCATGCAGTTGGGGATGGGAGGGGAGGGCAGGGGAGAGAGAATTGCTGGACATAAATGGGAAGGGAGGGCAGGGAAGAGAGGAGAATCACTGGACATGGATGGGAGGGGAGGGCAGGGAAGAGAGAATTGCTGTACATGGATGGGAGGGGAGGGCAGGGGAGAGAGGAGAATCACTGGACATGGATAGGAGGGTAGGGCAGGGAAGAGAGAATTGCTGGACATGGATGGGAGGTGAGGGCAGGGGAGAGAGGAAAATCGCTGGACATGGATGGGAGGGGAGGGCAGGGAAGAGAGAATTGCTGGACATAGATGGGAGATGAGAGAGAATTGCTGGACATAGATGGGAGCAAGATGGCCGCTACCTGTTAGGTCACGGAGCTACTAGCTCCGTGACACCGACGACCCCAACAGCCAGGAATTGGCTGTTGCCAAGGCGAGCCATCCCACTGGAGGACTCGGAGGACCGGCGGTAGTCGGAAGTTTGTTGCAGAGCGCCTCGTGGCAGTGCCGCGGTCGACCAGCCAGGTCACGGCGGGAGTCCTGAGCCGCGGGAGCAGCGGATGCTCGGGCAGGGCTCCCCACCGATCCTCCTCGCTAGCCCTTCCCCATCCCTCGCTGGCCTTTTCCATGCCTGCTGATCCGGCGTGGGGGAGGCCCGGGGCTGATCCTAGCTGTCTGCTGTCGCATGGCTGCGGCCTATCCCCTTTGCCGTCAGCCCATGCCTGCTGCACTGGTCATGCCCCGAGGTTCTGTGCGCTGCAGCTGTGCTCCATGCCGGAACGGCCTGGGCGCGGATCGCGGACCAAGGGACTGGGACCCATCCTGCGGTGGTGTCGGGGTGCAACAGGAGCGGGACAGGAGCTAAGGAGGCTGAGAGGAGGCAGAGTCCACCAGCCCCAGCTTGTTCCAGCCCGCCCATCCAGCGACTGGGCCAACTGGGTAAGAGACAGAAGCCGAGATGAGGCAGAGTTCCACTGGCACTGGCCTGTTCCAGTCTCCCAACCCGGCTTTTCCCTGCCTGTCCAGTCCATCTCTTCCAGCCACCCAATCCAGTCTTTCCCTGTTGCTCCAGTCCGCCTGATCCAGCTTCTTCCTGCTTGTCCAAGTCCACCTGGTCCGGCTCTCCCTGCTTGTTCCAGTCCGCCTGATCCGGCTTCTGCCCGCTTGTTCCAGTCCGCCTGATCCAGCTCTTCCTGCTTGTTCCAGTCTGCCTGATCCAGCTTCTTCCTGCTTGCTCCAGTTCGCCTGATCCAGCTTCTTCCTGCCTGTTCCAGTCTGCCTGATCCAGCTTCTCCCTGCTTGCTCCAGTCCGCCTGATCCAGCTTCTTCCTGCTTGCTCCAGCCCGCCTGTTCCAGCTTCTTCCTGCTTGCTCCAGTCCGTCTGTTCCAGCTTGTTCCAGTCTGCCCGATCCTGCTTGTTCCAGTCTGCCAGATCCTGCTCTCCCTGCTTGCTCCAGTCCATCCTGCTTGCTCCAGTCTGCCTGATCCAGCTTCTTCCTGCCTGCTCCGGTCCGCCTGATCCTGCTTGCTCCAGTCCGCCTGTTCCAGCTTCGTCCTGCTTGTTCCAGTCCGCCTGATCCAGCTTGTTCCAGTCCACCCGATCCTGCTCTCCCTGCTTGCTCCAGTCATTCTGCTCCAGCTTGTTCCAGTCTACCTGATCCAGCCTCTCCCTGCTTACTCCAGGCCTTCTGCTCCAGCCAGCTTGCTCCAGACTGCCTGACTCAGCCTGTTCCAGTCCGTCTGCTTCAGCTTGTTCCAGTCCGTCTGCTTCAGCTTGTTCCAGCCTGTTCCAGTCTGTCTGCTTCAGCTTGTTCTAGTCCACCAGCTCCTGCTTCAAACCATTCCAGCTTGTTCCAGTTCTGCTGCTGTGCTCTCCACTCCACTCACCTGCTCCTGCCACTCAACCTGCCTACTAGCCAATCACCTGACTGACTGACTACCACCCACCCTTACACCTGCCTTCATCCCAGCCCATCTTCCTACCAACTCATCACTCCCAACTCATCACTCCCTGCCCAACTGCTCACCCTCACCTGCCTGTCTCCCAGCCCACCCACCTGCCCTGTGAACACCTCAGTCACTACTCATGGCCCCCATTCACATCCTATCCCTTGCCCTGTCCCTCCCTAATCTTTTCCCCCTCCCACCGCTGTATACCACACGATCTCACTACCCATCCCTGTCCTCTTCCGTCCTGCTCACTACTGCAATACCCTACCTACCCCTGTACCCCACCACCTCACCATCCCTACTGTCATCCTCCTGCTTCCTAGCTCTCAACCTTCAACACCTCCTTCCTGCCATGAACCCTTCCGCTTTCCTCCTAAGCGCATCCCGTCTTCGTCGCCCTTCCTCACCCACCCTTCTCCGCACTCTCTCGCTCCTTCTCCTGCTATCCGCGGGTGACATCAATCCCAACCCAGGTCCCCCACACTTGTCCTCGTCCTCATCTCATCTATACAAACGTCCCCACGATTTCTCCAATCTCATCTCTATTCCCCTCCTCCCCCCTCCTCCCTCCCCTTCTCGTGCGCCCTGTGGAACGCCCACTCGATCTGCAACAAACTTCCCTTCACCCACGATCTCTTCATCTCCCATTCCCTTCAACTGCTCGCCCTAACTGAAACCTGGCTCACCCCTGACGACTCTGCCTCAATCGCAGCCCTATGCCACGGTGGTTATCTTTTCTCCCATTCGCCCCGCCCAACTGGCCGCGGTGGCGGCGTCGGGCTACTACTTTCGCCCTCCTGCAGTTTTCAACCTCTCCACCTACCTCAGTCTCACTGCTTCTCATCCTTTGAAGTTCACTCCATCCGTCTATTCCACCCACTGCCACTCAGAGTTGCACTCATCTACCGCCCCCCTGATAAATCCCTCCCTTCCTTCCTTACCGACTTTGATGCCTGGCTCTCCGTTTTTCTTGAGCCCTCATCCCCATCCCTCATTCTTGGTGACTTCAACATTCACACTGATTACCCATCCGACTCTTATGTTTCTCAGTTCCTCACTCTTACCTCCTCCTTCAACCTCCAACTGAGCCCCACAACCCCTACTCACAAATCTGACCACTGTCTTGATCTCGTCCTCTCTTCTACTTGCTCACCGTCCAATTTCTGCGTTTCAGCTCTTCCTATCTCTGACCACCACCTAATCACATTCACACTTCAGCACCCTCCCCCTCAATCTCGCCGAACACTAACTACTACGTCCAGAAATCTCCAGGCTGTTGACCCCCCCACCTTATCCTCTAGTATCTCTGATCTCCTCCCTTCCATCATGTCCTCCAAATCTGTTGACATAGCTGTCTCCACTTACAATGCCACTCTCTCCTCTGCTCTAGACACCCTTGCACCGTCCATCTCCCGTCCCACAAGGCGTACCAATCCCCAGCCCTGGCTGACCCCTTGCACCCAATACCTTCGCTCCTGCGCCCGTTCAGCTGAACGCCTCTGGAGGAAATCTTGCGCCCATACTGACTTCATTCACTTCAAATTCATGCTATCCTCCTTCCAATCCTCCCTATTCCTCGCTAAACAGGACTATTACACCCAACTAACTAATTCCCTCAGCTCTAACCACGTCGTCTCTTCGCCAACCTCAACTCCCTCCTCAAAGTGCCCTCCACCCCCCCCCCCCTGTCACTCTCTCCTCAATCTCTGGCCGACTACTTCTGTGACAAGGTCCAGAAGATCAACCTCGAATTCACCACTAAACCTTCTCCTCCTCTTCATCCTATTCTTGACCCACTACAATCTGGTTTTCGCCCTCTCCACTCAACCGAAACTGCGCTTACTAAAGTCTCCAATAACCTATTACTGGCTAAATCCAGAGGTCAATATTCCATCCTCATTCTTCTCGAGCTTTTGACCCTGTCGATCACAGCATACTTCTCGATACCCTGTCTTCACTTGGATTCCAGGGCTCTGTCCTTTCCTGGTTCTCTTCCTACCTCTCCCTCCGCACCTTTAGTGTTCACTCTGGTGGATCCTCTTCTACTTCTATCCCTCTGCCTGTCGGCGTACCTCAGGGTTCTGTTCTTGGTCCCCTCCTCTTTTCTATCTACACTTCTGCCCTTGGTTCATTAATCTCATCCCATTGCTTTTCCTACCATCTCTATGCTGATGACTCCCAAATCTACCTTTCTACCCCTGATATCTCACCTTGCATCCAAACCAAAGTTTCAGCGTGCTTGTCTGACATTGCTGTCTGGATGTCTCAACGCCACCTGAAATTAAATATGACCAAAACCGAGCTTCTCATTTTCCCCCCCAAACCCACCTCCCCGCTCCCCCCGTTTTCTATTTCTGTTGATGGCTCTCTCATTCTCCCTGTCTCCTCAGCTCAAAACCTTGGGGTCATCTTTGACTCTTCTCTCTCCTTCTTTGCTCATATCCAGCAGATTACCAAGACCTGTCATTTCTTTCTTTACAACATCCGTAAAATCCGCCCCTTTCTTTCCGAGCACTCTACCAAAACCCTCATCCACACCCTTGTCACCTCTCGTTTAGACTACTGCAATCTGCTTCTTGCTGGCCTCCCACTTAGTCACCTCTCCCCTCTCCAGTCGGTTCAAAACTCTGCTGCCCGTCTCATCTTCCGCCAGGGTCGCTTTACTCATACTACCCCTCTCCTCAAGACCCTTCACTGGCTCCCTATCCGTTTTCGCATCCTGTTCAAACTTCTTCTACTAACCTATAAATGTACTCACTCTGCTGCTCCCCAGTATCTCTCCACACTCGTCCATCCCTACACCCCTTCCCGTGCACTCCGCTCCATGGATAAATCCTTCTTATCTGTTCCCTTCTCCACTACTGCCAACTCCAGACTTCACGCCTTTTGTCTCGCTGCACCCTACGCCTGGAATAAACTTCCTGAGCCCCTACGTCTTGCCCCATCCTTGGCCACCTTTAAATCTAGACTGAAAGCCCACCTCTTTAACATTGCTTTTGACTCGTAACCACTTGTAACCACTCGCCTCCACCTACCCTCCTCTCTTCCCGTTCACATTAATTGATTTGATTTGCTTACTTTATTTATTTTTTGTCTATTAGATTGTAAGCTCTTTGAGCAGGGACTGTCTTTCTTCTATGTTTGTGCAGCGCTGCGTATGCTTTGTAGCGCTATAGAAATGCTAAATAGTAGTAGTAGTAGTAATCTCCTCTCCATCTCAAAATCCACCACCTGTTCCTCAGACCCCATCCCCACCAACTTACTTATCACTATCACTCCTACTATCACCCCCACCATCTGTCATATCCTTAACCTCTCTCTCTCCACTGCAACTGTCCCGGACACCTTCAAGCATGCTGTGGTCACACCACTCCTCAAAAAACCATCACTTGACCCTACCTGTCCCTCCAACTACCGCCCCATTTCCCTCCTACCCTTCCTCTCCAAGATACTTGAACGCGGCATTCACAGCCGCTGCATTGATTTTCTCTCCACTCATGCCATCCTCGATCCGCTCCAATCCAGCTTTCGCCCCCTACACTCGACAGAAACGGCACTATCTAAGGTCTGCAATGACCTGTTCCTCGCCAAATCCAAAGGTCACTACTCCATCCTCATCCTCCTCGACCTATCCGCCGCTTTCGACACTGTCAATCACAACCTACTTCTTGACACACTGTCCTCCTTTGGGTTCCAGGGCTCTGTCCTCTCCTGGTTCTCCTATCTCTCCCATCGTACCTTCAGAGTACACTCTCATGGTTCGTCCTCCTCCCCTATCCCGCTCTCTGTTGGAGTTCCTCAAGGCTCTGTCCTTGTGCCCCTTCTTTTCTCAATCTACACCTCTTCCTTAGGCTCCCTGATCTCTTCTCATGGTTTCCACTATCATCTTTATGCTGACGACACCCAGCTTTATCTCTCCACACCAGAAATCACTGCGGAAACCGAGGCCAAGGTATCGGCCTGCTTATCCGACATTGCTGCCTGGATGTCCAACCGCCACCTGAAACTGAACATGGCCAAGACTGAACTTATTGTTTTCCCACCCAAACCCACTTCTCCTCTCCCTTCACACTCTATCTCAGTTGATAACACCCTCATCATCCCCGTCTCATCTGCCCGCTACCTCGGTGTCATCTTCGACTCCTCCCTCTCCTTCTCTGTGCATATCCAGCAGATAGCCAAGACCTGTCGCTTCTTCCTCTATAACATTAGCAAAATTCGCCCCTTCCTCTCCGAGCACACCACCCGAACTTTCATCCACTCTCTCATTACCTCTCGCCTTGACTACTGCAACCTACTCCTCACCGGCCTCCCACTTAGCCATCTATCCCCCCTTCAGCCCATTCAGAACTCTGCCGCACATCTTATCTTCCGCCTTAACCGATATACTCATATCACCCCTCTCCTCAAGTCACTTCACTGGCTTCCGATCAGATACCGAATACAGTTCAAGCTTCTCCTACTCACCTACAAATGCACTCGATCTGCAGCCCCTCCTTACCTCTCTACCCTCATCTCCCCTTACGTCCCTACCCGTAACCTCCGCTCTCAAGACAAATCCCTCCTTTCAGTACCCTTCTCCACCACCGCCAACTTTAGGCTTCGCCCTTTCTGCCTCGCCTCACCCCATGCTTGGAACAAACTCCCTGAGCCCATATGCCGGGCCCCCTCCCTACCCATCTTCAAATCATTGCTCAAAGCCCACCTCTTCAATGTCGCCTTCGGCACCTAATCACTTCATCTCTTCTCAGGAAATCTCATCTACCCCAACTTGACATTTCATCTTTTAGATTGTAAGCTCTTCTGAGCAGGGACCATCCTTATTCGTTAATTTGTACAGCGCTGCGTAACCCTTGTAGCGTTCTAGAAATGTTAAGTAGTAGTAGTAGTAGTAGTGGCAGGGGAGAGAGGAGAATCACTGGACATGGATGGGAGGGAAGGGCAGGGAAGAGAGAATTGCTGGACATAGATGGGAGGGGAGGGCAGGGGAGAGAGGAGAATCACTGGACATGGATGGGAAGGTACGGCAGGGAAGAGAGAATTGCTGGACATAGATGGGAGGAGGAATGGCAAGAAATGAAGAAGAAAGGAGGAAAGTAAAGAAATAAATGGAAAGGAAGCCCTGGAAACGGAGTTAAGGGAACAGATAGAGAGCAGCAGAATCAGAGGCTGGGACCAACATGGATAGAAAAACAAAGTCACCAGCCAACAAAGGTAGAAAAAAATCATTTTATTTTCATTTTAGTGTTTGGAATATGTCCCATTTGAGAATTTACATCTGCTATCTTATTTTGCACTGGGTATACTGCAGCTGTAACAGCTTACAGAAATTATTTATAATGAAAAAAATCACGTTATTTTTTTCTCCTATACTAGTATAATATTTTCAATGATGTCTGTTTATATGTTCTGATAAACTCTAAAGATATCCAAGTGAAATAACTATGTGCTCAAGGATTGTTTAATATGGAGGAAAAGCCTCAAATGCAAAGGGAGTACTCCGTAGTTGATCTTTACAACATTAGGGAGGTCCCTTAAATCATCACGGGCATAAAACCCTCCTATATCTCAAAAGTTGAGCTATTGGAAACAAATATCACTCTTAATGGTTCTGAAAAATACACTTATCTCTTAGTCTTGCAGTTGAATCGACACCCTCCATGGCCCGACTTTGGCCCAAGTTTTGAATTCTGCCTCAGGGTCTGTGGTGTCCGACTCAAGAAATCTACAAAGAGATCAATTTGCTTCTTATACATCCACCTCAAAAAATATTTAAAAGTTCTCCTCACAGTGTAATGCTGCCACTGGCTCTAACCTTTAACTAATGATCAAAATGGCCACGGTTTATAAAGTCTTACGTCAGACGCTTATGGAACAAGTCCCTCCCAGAGAGCAATCAATCATATGACATTACACGTCCCGATATACAAACTTGATCAAAAAAATTGATTCCATTCGATCCTAGTATTTATTCCATATGGATGCAAAATACGTAAATGGAAAATCCATCGTTGTTCTTGTCTCAGTGGGAGGAGTTTTTTATCGCCCACCCCATGGCACCATTTAAGTTGTTGAAGCACAATACATCTTAGGCTCTCAAAAGCATGTCCTTCCTTAATAGAATGAGCTGCCAGTGGTGCCGTAATCTTATTAGTGTTGATGTTACTTTTATGCTCTATTAATCTGGTTGACAATTTTCTGGATGTCTGACCTACATATAATTTATTACAGCAGCACATAATGCAATTTACAACCCAATCAGATGAGCATGAAGTACTATTATGTAATACATATGTTTTAGTGTACTGTGGGACAAGCACACCCTTTAATCACAGCATTCAACTCTTGCGTGGAAAAGGACATAAAAAAAATAGAGAAGAATAAGAAACCGAGAATTTACAATATCAATTGTTCTGAACGTAAGGAAGCCCTCACAGTTAAGCTGTGAGGGTGTTAACATTGGCTGAAGCCAAGGCAGCCAGAATAAGTAAGGGAGGGGGGGGGGGGTTGCAGGAGGGAGTAAGTTGAGAAGTAGTTAGTGGTTAGGTTAGCAACAGGAAAGGGAGGAAGGGGATTGGGTAGGAAAACAGGGATAGGATTGGCTGGAAGGGAAGTGTTAGGATAGGGTGAAGATTTGGTGCTCAGAAATAGTTTTTAGTTAGGTAGGAGAGGGTTAGGGTGAGTAGGAGGGAGTTTAAAGAGAATTTGAGTGGAAAAAGTGGCAAAAAACAAAAGAATTTCTTGGTTACCTGAGGTGGGGGAGGCTGGTGCTTTGTAGCTGCGTCGAAGAAAACATCGCGACGGCACTTCCGGTTTCGTGGAGGTGAGGGGGTTGGGAAATGGAGCGCTTTTATTATATTTTAATGGGTTGGCGGTTTTGTGCCTGAGGGACGGAAAAGTGGGATTTGAGAGGTGTTTGTTACAGGGAGGGGGCAGGTGAGTGAAACGAGGGTTTTTGAGTGCACTTCCGGTTTCGCGGAGGTGGGGGGGGAAGAAAACGGAGGTGAATTGGGATTGTATGTGGCGTTATTGAAGTGTAACGTGGCGGTTTTAATTGCGTGTGTGGGGTTGTGTGAAGGAAGAATGACGGGTGTGTTACGGTGGGGGGTGGGTGAGGACACGTGTGTGAGCGGGGGTGTCAGTGGGGAATGGAGATATGAGGGGCTGGATGGTTTGAGGATGTCAGTGAGGTGTTTTTCAGAGTAAGGAAAGTGGGAAATTGGAAGGTGATAGGGGAGGAAGTTGGTGAGAGGAATTTTGGATGGATTAAAGCGTTTTTGCACACACTTTATTTGTGCAGGAAATTTTGGGAAGTTGGTGAAGTTTTAAGGTTGGGTTATCAAAGGGGGTGGCTGAATTGTGGGTTATCAGGGGGGTTGGGTTTTCTTTTGGGTGGAAAGTTTTGGAGATATTAGATTAATCAAAAGGGTGTTTGTTTGGGGGAATTGGGGCTGGGGTGTTTTGGGGTGAGTGAACTGGGGTAATTAAAAAAAACCAAAAACTGTGGAGAATGGGGTCCAAAAAGATTGGTAAGGGTGGGGGTAAAGCGAAGGAAAAGAAGAAACATGGTATGAATTTGTCTGAAAGGGTGAGTGTTGGTGAGGACAGGGGGAATACTGGGAGAGTGGTAGATGGTGATGAAGAGGTGGGTGGTGGACAAAGGGTTGATATGGGATGTCAGGTGGGTTTGAATATGGAACAGGAGAGGGCTTATCGGGTGGAAGTTGATACTTCAATTGGTGACCTGGTTGGTGGTATTCAGATGCGAGATGATGTTCCAGTGCGGAATGCTGATGTGGAGGATCCTTTGGAGGGGCCTTCCTCGAGGAGAGCAATGGGTGAGTTAGAGGGATTGTGTGCTCGAAGGGGTAGAAAGGGGTGGGAGGGAGGAGAAGTGGGTGCGGGTGCTAGAGATTGGAGTAGCAGGTCCAAAAGGGTGACGGGGAAGTGTTTGAGGAAGAAGTTGAGGAATAAAAAATTTTTACGTAATTTGTGCCATGTCGTTAGGCGGCTGGATAGTGAAAAACGGCAGAGGAGGGGTGGGACTGGAGACCTGATGCAGGTGTGGGAATCTTCAGATTCGTGGGATTCATCAGGGTCTTCTTCATCTTCTTCTGAAGAAGAGGATGGAGGGAATGGTTTACTAGTTTCGGGAGACACTCAGTTGCCTGGTGTGTTGGTGGGTTCTAGGATGGGGCATACGTTATGTAGTATTGCACCTTTAGATTGTTATATAACATTAAAGTGGAGGCAGAGAATTTTAAAGGGCAAATATATAGATTTATTTGCTTTATTGGCGCGGGATAAGGAGGGTAATACAGGAAAGGATGGAGGAAAAGAAGAGGGAAAGAAAAAAAGAGGGAGAGTTCCAAAGACGATTATGAATTGGTTGTTAAGTTTTCATGTATTTGTAAGTGTTCTTGGGGCGCAGAAACCGGCTTTGTATCCGGGTTTATTGAGATATTGTGATTTAATATTGAGAGCTTATAAATTGTATGGAGGTTGGGCCTGGGTTAATTACGATGAGCAGTTTAGACGAAGTTTGGCAAAGGACAAATCTAAAAATTGGGGTGTGAGAGATGTTGATTTGTGGATTGCTAATTTTACACCTGCGGTTAACCCCCCCTTTCGTTCGGGAGCCTCTGGTACGGTAGTGGCTCAGTGGGAAATACCGGGGGAATGGGCATGGTCCGAGCAGGGAGTTTCGGAATGGCAGGAGGAGGAAGTGCCGGGACAAGCGGATTGGGGGGAAAAGGGAGCGGCCCAGGTAATGCTTGTTTCCAATTTAATGCAGGACGATGTAATAGGCCGGCCTGCAGATTCCGGCACTGTTGCAGTGTCTGTCAAGGACTCCACCCTGTGTTTAAATGTCCCAGAGGAGGGTTGGGGGGGGCGGGGTAGGGCAGGGTGAGGTGGAAATATGGGAGGCACAGGTTTGGGCTGGCAAGGCTCCTTCTCCTATTAAATTATCGGCTTTAAAAAATTGGCTGGATCGGTATCCGTGTGGTGGGGATGCGTATTTGTTGTGGGTCGGTTTTTTAGAAGGTTTTCCGATCCCATTTGATGGACCGGTGTTGGATCATAAGTGTAAGAATTCAGTATCTGTGATTCAGCATGCGGAAGTGGTTCGGAAGAAGTTGAGGAAGGAGTTGAATCTTGGGCGGATAGCGGGGCCATTTGTTGACCCGCCGATGAAAAATCTAGTCGTGTCTCCATTGGGTGTGATACCGAAAAAAGAGCTGGGGACGTACAGGTTGATTCATAATTTGTCATATCCGGAAGGTTCTGGTGTAAATAGTTTTATTGATCCAGAATTGTGTACAGTCCAATATGCCAGTTTTGAGCAGGCGGTGGATTTGTTGAGGAATTTAGGACAAGGTGCTTTGATGGGAAAAGCGGATATTGAAGCAGCTTTCCGTTTATTGCCGGTACACCCTACAGCTTTTAGGTTGCTGGGATTTAAATTTGAAGGAAAATTTTATTTTGATAAATGTATGCCAATGGGGTGTTCAATTTCTTGTAATTATTTTGAAGCATTTGCTACATTTTTGCATTGGGTAGTGGAGCAAGTTAGTGGTTGGGATTCTATTGTTCATTATTTGGATGATTTTTTTGTTTGGGGGTCCAAAAAATTCACTGCAGTGTGCGGCATTGATGTCAGCATTTAGATCAGTAGCAAAGGAGTTGGGGGTGCCTTTGGCTACGGAAAAAAGTGAGGGCCCAGTTACCAAATTGGTGTTTTTGGGGATAGAGTTGGATTCAGTGAGAATGGAATCTCGGCTGCCTAGAGGAAAGATTGTGGCTTTGCGTCAGGAGATTGATAGGGTATGCATTAAGAAAAAGTTGAAGTTGAAGGAGATTCAGTCGTTGTTGGGGCATTTTAATTTTGCAACAAGGGTGATTCCTATGGGACGAGTTTTCTCGAGACGTTTGGCTTTGTTAACAGTGGGTTTGCGGAAGACGCATTTTAGAGTGCGTTTAACACAGGCAGTACGAGCGGATTTGCAAATTTGGAGAGAATTTTTGTCAGTATTTAATGGAATTTGTGTGTGGCAAGAGGTATTGGTCTCCAATGTGGATTTGCAATTATTCACAGATGCGTCGGGTGAAATTGGATTTGGGATTTATTTTGGAGGGGCATGGTGTGCAGAACAGTGGCCTCACTGGTGGAGAGAGATGGGTTTGTGTAAGAATATAGCTTTGTTGGAATTATTTCCAATTTGGGTGGCTTTGTGTTTATGGGAACGGAGGTTGTGTAACAGGAGGATTGCCTTGTATTCTGACAACATGTCGGTAGTATGGGCAATCAATAAGCAGTATTCGCGTTGTCCGCTGTTAGTGGAGCTGTTGAGATTGATTGTTTTAAAATGTTTGCAATTAAATTTATGGCTAACAGCAAGACATGTGTCTGGTGTTTGTAATGTGATTGCCGATGCTTTATCTCATTTACAGTTACATCGTTTCAGAGCTTTGGCTCCGTCAGCAGATTGGGAGCCTACACGGATGTCAGAAGATTTGTGGCACAATTTTCAGGAGGTTGTGAGGCGCTGTTGATGAGTGCATTGGCTCCAAATACTTGGAAGGCTTATGGAGTTGGATGGAGGCGATTCCTAGCATTCTGGGCAGACAGAGGTTGGGATTTGGTTTTCCCAATTTGTGAAGAGAGAATGGTCCGGCTTATTGCTTTTGCAGTGGATAGTAAATGGTCATTTGGGATGGTATCTCAGACGATGGCTGCAATAGCATTTGTTTCAAAGTTGTTGGGTTGGGTGGATCCAGCTGGGAAATATTTGATCCGGAAGTTATTGTGTGGTTTTTCCAGATTACACAAGAAATTACGGATAAAGAGGGTGAGGAAGCCGCTATTTTATGCACAAGTTGTGCAGTTGTGCAAAGTTTTAACAAAAGTTTGTTTCTCAAAATATGAAACACTGTTATTTCAGGTGGCTTTTGTGGTAGCCTTTTTTGCAGCTTGCAGGGTTGGGGAGTTGGTAGTTTCCTCAACGCGAGCTATGGAAGAGGAGGGTTTGAGAAGAAACGATGTGATTGTTAATAAAGGGGTGTTGCGTATATATTTGCGGAAGTCCAAAACGGACCAAGAGGGAAAAGGCATTTGGATTAGTTTGCGAGCGGCTAAGAGTTTGGAATTTTGTCCAGTGCAATGTGCATTGGATTACAATGGTGTAAGGCCGATGGGTGGGGATGTTTGGTTGGTCCATAGCAATGGTATGCCTTTAACGAGGTATCAATTTGTAGCAGTGATGAAGAAAGGTTTGAGTTATATGGGCTTAGAGCCGAAGGAATATGGGACACACTCATTTCGAATTGGTGCTGCTTCCAATGTAGCCCAGGAAGGGGGTTTGGTGGCCTTAATTCAGCGGGTGGGGAGATGGCGGTCTAATAGATATAAAGGATATATTCGTGATGAGAAATGAAAATGTTTATGCTAATTATTCTAGTTTCTTTTGCAGATGTATTGCCTCCGGACATATGTGTATGGATCTGCGGACATTCATATGTCTTTTGGGCACACAAGCATGCTATGGAATCAAAGTGGGGATCCAACCTGGGATTGGTGGAATTCGGTATTCGAATCCGCTGGTTGGCCATACGAGGAATGACTTGGAAGCAGTTGTTGCCAGCATTACTGCAAGCTCGGCGATTCTCTTCTCCAGTTTTAATTTGTATTCATTTGGGGGGAAATGATTTATGTGTGGTGAAGGGAGTTGAGTTAATTCGTGTAATGAAAGCAGAATTATTGGAGGTGATGAGTTATTTTCCATAAGCATTGATTGTATGGTCACAGATTATTCCCAGAAGAGTGTGGAGGGGGGCAGTTAATCCAAAAGGAATTGAGCGTTTGAGGCGCAGGGTGAATTGGGAAGTATCAAAATTTATGGGGAGAATGGGGGGTTTGGTGTTAGCACATGACCTGATCTCTTCAGATTGTGCAGGTTTGTATAGGCAGGATGGAGTTCATCTGTCAGATATTGGAACTGATATCTTTTTGAGTGCACTCCAAGATTTGTTGAAGGATTGCTTAAAGAAGGATTTGGCGGCAGCTTTGGTTATGCGGGAGCGGTGACAAGATGGAGTCTGTCACCGCTTGTGGCCTGGATGAGGGGTTTAAGAGGCACCAGAAGCAGTTAAATGAATATTATGAAATATATGAAATGGAAATGAACTCGTGGGCGGAACCGCCATGAGTAAGAGGTGGCTTGACGGTACCGTAAGTCACATGGGGGGAGGGGGGTAAGGTGGGAAGAAAGTGAGCCAGTTCGTTACCGAATGGCTTAACATGATTATTAATCACACTGTGAAGTGGGGAGAAAGTGAGCCAGTTCGTTACCGAAGGGCTTAACATTATTAACAGCATTGTGAAGTTAACCTGGTGGAAAGAATGATATGTTACTAAGTTGATGTTAAGTAAATTAATTTTATTAATATTTAAAAATAAAGCTGCAGCCAAATTTTATTCCAAAAAAGAAAATGTTGTTTGAGTTATTTAAAGTTTTAAGTATGTGTTAAGAGCTGCCTGAAGTGCGAATGTCAATGTTATGCCATTAAAGACCTAGCCAACAATCTGGATATCGTCATTAAACCAGCCGACAAAGGTGGAGGTATTGTGGTCATGGACAGTACCCAGTATATTGCTGAAATTAAGAGGCAATTGGACGATCAGGAATTTTATGTTCGCCTAGAGCAAGATCCAACCGAGGATATCCAGAAAGACATCAAAGAGTTGGTTGATATTTCGTCCAAAATGGGGTTCCTCACGCAAAAAGAGAAGGATTTTCTCCAGGTCACACATCCAACCATTCCTACCATCTATATACTACCCAAAATACATAAATCACTTTCAAATCCACCTGGGAGACCCATTATATCTGGAAATGATTCAATTTTAGAACCATTATCCATATTTGTTGATTTTTTCCTAAGACCTTTTGTTCCACTTATACCATCATATGTCCGGGACACCACACATATGATTAACATTTTACAGGAGTATGATGGACCACTCACTGACACAATACTAGTTACTTTGGACATAGAATCACTGTACACCAACATCCCACAGTTTGAAGCCATACAGAGTATTGAAAAGACGTTACGAGGAAGATCTACACACAGAAGAATACCGAATCATCTCATACTTACGTGTGCTACTATTGCCCTCACTAAAAATTACTTTGGTTTTGATAAGGTTTTTTATCAACAAATAAAAGGAACAGCCATGGGTTCTAGCATGGCTCCAGACCTGGCTAACTTGTATGTGGCAGACTTTGAAGCCCAACACCTTGTTGACCATCCGTTTATTCAACACATCAAGATCTACCGACGCTATATAGATGACATCTTTATCCTGTGGCAGGGAACTGAAGAAATTTTACACAATTTCTTTCAGTGGATCAACACAAGAGATCCCAACTTAAGATTCAAGATGGAATTCAATACTGATGAGATTCATTTTTTGGACCTGACCATTATCAAGCGACCATATTTTTTCAAGACAACTATCTACAGGAAACCAACTGACTACAATAATTTTTTACATTACTCTAGTTATCATAACCCTCAACTCAAAAGCAACTTACCAGTGTGCCAGTTCCTTCGTTTAAGGCGCATTTGCAAGGATTTTGAAGAATTTAACCAACAAGCACGACAGATGAGTGACAGATTTTCAGTAAGAGGATATCCTCAAAGACACATAACAAGTGGATATAAGAAAGCTGTGACACAAGAACGAGAAAGTCTTTCGAACCCCTCACGCAGCAAAGTGCCTCCTGATATTGTCTGTACATTACAGCACTCCTTTCTGGCCAAACATATCTCAAGGTCCATTTGCCAACATTGGCACATTTTAGAAGGTTTGGACTGTTTCAGAAATAAATCAGTAGTCATTGCATACTCCAGAAACAAGAATTTAAAAGAATATTTGGTTCCTTCCACTTTACCAGAATTGTCAGCCATTAACAACATCTCATCTTTGGGACATAGAAGATGCGGACGGTGTAGTGTTTGTAATCTGTGCCTTGAAACCAATGTGTTTATTCATCCTTCCACACAAAAAGCATTCCCTTTGAAACATACATCGGATTGCAATACCAGCTTTGTGATCTATATTGTTCAATGTCCATGCCAGTTATTATATGTTGGGAAGACCATCAGAGCAGTTAAAACACGCATCATAGAGCATAGGAGTTGTATAAACAGAAGAATTGAATCAGCACCTCTTGTCCAGCATTGGCATACCGCCAATCATACTGCAGCAGACTTACGCTTTTTTGTCCTCAAGACCTTCACCAGTAAGTGGAGGGGTGGTAATCTTGAAAAGCTTTTACTTCAGGAGGAACAAAGACAGATTTTTCAACTTAACACACTCAGCCCTCATGGCCTTAATAACGAACTTGATTTTCGTCCCTTTCTTTGAGAGTTGATTTGTATCAGGTCTTATGTTTTTATAGAGATATATCTGGGTTAAAAAAAATTTTTTGTTGTGATACACACATGTATACTCTAAAATTTTTATTGTTTTTTTACATATGCAGTTTGTCTATGTTTCAAGACCAATGCATGTATATTGACATTGTAATCATTTTTAGTATGTCCCAATTTGACATTTTTTATTTTTATAGTTTAATAAGAAATGGTCAACATTTCACATGTACACTTTAACATTTTTACTGTTATTCATATATGTGGTTTGTCCCTATGCATGTACATTGATATTCCAATCATTTTTAGCATGCTCCAATTTGGTATTATTTTATTTCTATACTTCAGTAAGAAATGATGACCATTTGAATTGTCTCATTTACTCATTAGCCATTCATTGGTCTTTATATTACATTTTTTATCTGTTTTCAGTAATGCTTATCTTTAGGAATTTGATAATTCTACATTATGCTAATTATTTAAATTCATTTTTCTCTACCTTTATTTTTTTATTTTTATAATTTTGTGTTTCATTTTCCTTTTTAACGTTTTTTAACGTTATTTATTGTTTATTTTTTCATTTCATAAAGAAATACATCTTTTATCTTTATTTTTATTTTTAGTTTCATTTATTAATTTTGGTTTCACAATTTCTATTTTTCTTCAGGATTCATTATATCAATTCAACATTCACTTTTCTATCTTTCAGATCCATCTGTTACTTCATACAACTCACATATATTTCACAGGCAGAAGAGTGCACTATTAGCTTGATTCATGAACATTTTTTTCTGCATGGCCACATCTAGAGTTCCGTATCACTCCGATGTTTCACTGCATTTCATCTGTAACTATCTCTCCCACCATTTACACATATTTATGTTTTTTCATTATTTTTTATTCAATCTGTGTATCCTCTTGGCTATTTTTATTTATATCTTTATTTTTATTTGTATTTTCATTCTCAGTTTTTTTCACTTTCAGTTTTTCATTCATATGCAGCAATGTGATTTAACCATGGTTTTATCCTTCTCAATTTCCTTTCAAGTGTACATGGAGACTATCTTTAGCAAATACATTATCAGCACTGTGCACGGCACTCTTTTTCTTCATAACTTTGTATACTAGCAGTAGTACGTTCCTTTTATATTTATTTTTTATTTTTGTTGTTTTCCGTTTATATGTAGCAGTGCACAATATATCCTGCTCAATGTTTATTCATTTTGTGTAAACCCCTTTTTGTTTCGGTTTTGTTTTTTTTTTTTTACTGCAAGTGTGCTGTTAATTACTATCAGCTGTTTCCTTGAAACATTTACGATCACACACTGTCCTTTTTCCCTGTGCTGGTTTTGTTTCTTTACTGCAAGTGTGCTGTTAATTACTATCAGCTGTTTCCTTGAAACATTTACCATCATATACTGTCCTCTTTCCCCGTGCCTGTTTCATTAATTACTATCAGCTGTTTCTTTGAAACATTTACGATCACACACTGTCCTCTTTCCCCACGCTGGTTTTGTTTCTTCACTGTAAGTGTCCAATTACTAACAGCTGTTTTCTTGAACCATTTACCATCACACACTGTTGTCTTCCCTGTGCTAGTTTATTGTTTTTGTTTTTGCTTTGTTTCTTTGACCACCAGTGTGCTGTCATTCACTATCAGCTGTTCCATTGAGCCATAGCGATCATACGTCATTCATTACGTTGTTGCTTTTGTTTTTCTTTGACTGCAAGCGCGCTACCAATCACCATCCGCTATCAATTACCATCAGCTGTTCCCTTGGACCATTGTGATTACACATCATCGATTACGTATCTCAACCGTTTTTCCCGCTATTTTCTCCTCTCCTTTTATAAGGGCTGTCATTTGCCATCAGCTGTTTCTTCAAATTTACTGCTGAACCCTTCACAGCAAGTGATCCGTTCCACGATTCAATACAAAGGTCTTTTTTAAGGTATATTTTTTCTCTGAGATATCTGTTTCTCACCCTTGCTATTTCTTCTTTTTTTCTCTGAGATATCTGTTTCTCGTTTTTCACCTTTGCCATATTAGTCTGTATGACTTCAATCTGGGCAGTTCATCTATCGGACGTAATATTTTCTCCAGATCCTTCTGTTACCTTCCACAGATTAATATGTATGTGGATGTATGTATGTGTATATGTGTGTTAGTGTGTGTGTATGTATATATATATATATATATATATATATATATGTGTTCTTTTTAGTCACTTCTCAGTCTGGTGTTTAATACCATATACACCTTATTCCTGCTAGTTTCAAATCATGTGATTCTTTGTACATAAACTCTTGGATACTTTGTACATGCATTTTTGCATTGGATACTTTGTTAATATTTGTACATCTCTTCTTTTTCACAGACCATTTATACACTGTTCGCCAGTATTTCTTATTCTGGATCATCATTAGCTGTCTACCTTAGTATTTAGGTTAGTCCTTTTTCATATTTTTAAATTACGCCACATACATATATATATTTTTTTTCTTTACTTATTTTTTTCTTTACATATTTTTTCCTTTTTTTCCTATTTATTTATTTTTTATTTTTTTTTGTTTTTTCCTTTTTTCTACTTTTTCTTCTGTTTTATACTGTTGCATAATGTTTTAAGAATTATTTCCCCACTGATACATTTTTCATTTTGTTTTGTTTTATTTGGTTCATTCGTTTTATTTATTCTCTCATACATATCTACATTCTTAATTGTTACGCATGTATTATTATTATTATTATGATTTTGCTGTTGTTCTGATCATTTGATATATATTTTGCATTTGTATTTGCATTTTTATTAATATTCTACATATTATTATAATGTTTTTATGTTGTTTTATATACATGTCTTATTTAGATTTATATATCAATTAATTTTTATGTTATTTTAAATGTCTATTTTTACTGTTTTTATTTGTAGACTCCTGATGCAGGCCTTTTGGCCGAAACACAACGGTTGTGTCGAGTCAAATATACTAATTAATAAAATTTGGTTTTAGCTTTACTGTGATCCAGTCTCTGGGACTCCTGGTTTTGTGCCCACTTTTCTGTTTGTTTTACAAAGTATCCGTGGGTCTTCTTTGAGTTCTCCACGCTTTGTGGATTCTCTATCTACAAATTCCTTAGCATTAATCATAATACCACACTTTCCATAACTTTTGTGTCCTTCTTCTTTCTCTTGTCTAACAGTAAATTGTCTCAGGGCTAACGGTGCAAGAATCTCTTTGAGGTTGCATCCTCTACTGAATGCCAGTCTCATTTCATATTTTCAAAACCAGGTAGTGTTTGTATAACATGCCAATTGTTTCTTATTATGCTTGCAAACCTCCTGGCTGTAGTAGAGTGACGTAACACACAAGTAAAGGTTTCTTCATCCTCATTATTCTTCTGCCTAGATAAAAAAAGGTCTAATATTCTCTTTGTACAACTTCTTTTGGGTATCCTCTATCTCTTAATCTAGAACCCAATTCTCGGGCTCTACTTTTGAATTCCGAGACATCAGAGCAAATACGTGTAAACCATAAAAATTGAGAGAAAGGCAAGCTGTCTTTTAGTATATTTGGATGACAGCTATCATAGTCCAAAAAGGTATTTCTATCAGTCTCTTTCCGGAAAACTGTGGTGTGGAATTTATTATTATTATTGGTAACTAAGACATCTAAAAATGATATTGTTCATACATCAGATTGCATGGTGAATCTCAAGGTAGAATGACAATTATTCAGGAACTCAACAAATTCTTCAAGTTCTTTTTTAGTCCCTGTCCAAAGACAAAAAATATCATCTATAAATCTAACCCACAGTTTAACCTTATTAAACCAGGGTGAAATATAGATATGCGTCTCCTCAAAATCTGCCACAAATAAGTTCGCCACTGAAGGGGCGATAGTGACGCCCATTGCGACCCCTGTTATTTGTTTGAAAAGTCTTCCTTCAAATTGGAAAAAAATTATTTTTAAGTACTATTGATGTTAATTCTACAATAAATGATGTTGGTATCCGACAGTTTCTCTTCGTTCCAGCATATCCCTGAGTACAACAAGTGCTTCTTCCTGTGGAATTATTGTATACAGGCTGATCACATCCAAAGTGACCATAAGCCAGTTTTCTTTTGAGCTATCTATTTTCTTAAGCTTAATCAAAAAATCCATAGTATCTTTAATGTACGATCTTGATTGTTGAACAAAGGGACAAGACTCGAGATACTGTGGTTCAAATTAAGAAGGACATTGAAACAACTGAACTTCTACTCAAACAGAAAGAGACCTTGGATACGTTTACTAAACAGCATGAAGATTTAAGACATAAGATGGACCAATTAAAATTTGATATCCAGCGAATGAAGATTAAGAAATTTCGCCGTGATGAAAAATATTATGCAAATAAATTGGTATATCCATGGTTATATAAGGATTCCGAAGAACGTAAAACTGCATTTGAGGAAGGGAGTGATTCGTTTGATACAGATTCAGCTAGTTCAGAAGGAGAAAGTCGTTTTTAGATCAAGGCAGAGGCAAATGAGGATGACGCAGAGGCAGAGGCCGAGCCTCAAGACGGGGGGGCCAGGCAAGACCGCAATTATGGACCGTAGAGATTCGACTGACTGTTTCCACGGTCACAACAATGAAAGATTCTGTGGTAATTAATTTGTCAAAATACTCGTCAGCAGCTGAACATAAGTATTACATTTGTGCCTACGGTATTCCATGACTTTTTTCAAAGTAGAGTAGATCTGGAGAGATTCCTGCGCACCATTCAGATCAAATCCTTCTTTTCAGATCAATCTAATGAGAAAATAGAAACTTCAACAGTGAAACTGAAATCTAAGTGGATTCCTCCAACTCCGCCGTGTTACGATTGTGGCCGTGACCTCTCCCAGACTTGCCTTATTCTGGTGGTCAGCTTCTGTGCTGGCTTCTGTTTCTTCTTTCTGTGTTGCTAGAGCTGGCTCTGTGTTTGTGGGCTGGCTGCTCCCAGCATGAGTCTAATTGCTTTACTATACTGCAGCTGTGTGTGTTACCTGAGCTAGCTGCATCTGTGTGCTGGTTGCTTCCAGCGTGGCTCTAATTGCTCTGCTATACTGCAGCTGTGGGGGTTAAGCCTGAGTTAGCTCTAGCTCTGTTTCAGTATGCTGCCTGCCGGTGTCTGGTAGTGGTGACATCATCAGGCAGGGCCTTGATAAGGAAGTGGTATTCTTCCCTTCAGGGCCTTTGCAACGTTTGCATTTGCGCTTGCTATAGGGCCAGGTCAGTGTTAGTGCAGTGTGCACTTGTGACTTGTGTGTTTAGCTTTCCTGCTTTTCCCTTGTAACTCCCCTGCTTTCCCTTTTGGTGCTTTAGAAGCACTTCTGTGTTTGGGGCTTTGGAAGCTCTTCTGTGTTTGGGGCTTTAGAAGCACTTCTGGGTTTGGTGCTTCTGTGTTTGGTGCTTTAGAAGTACTTCTGTGTTTGGGGCTTTGGAAGCTCTTCTGTGTTTGGGGCTTTGGAAGCTCTTCTGTGTTTTGGTGCTTTAGAAGCACTTCTATCTTCTGTGTTTAGCTTCCCTGTTTTTTCCCTTGTGGTTCCCCTGTCTTCCCTTTTAGTGCTAGGAGCTCTGCTGGTAGTTTGGTGCTTAGGAGCACTGTAGTTAGTTTAGGGTTGTAGAGCTGTTGTGCTTGGTGCTTAGGAGCACCTGTGCTAGTTTATGTGTTTAGGTTCCCTGCTCTTTCCCTGTGGCTCCCCTGCTTTTCCTAGTGGTGCTATTGATAGCACTTCTGTTAGTATAGGGCTTAGGAAGTCCTTTTGTTGGTTTATTGTTAGGAACACTTTTGTTGGTTTCTGTTTGGAGTTCTTCTGTTGGTTAGGGCTTGGGAGCACTTATGTCAGTATAGGATTTAGGAGTACTGCTGTTTCCAGCTTGTTCTAGTCCTGGTCCCTGTGCCATCCAGTAAGTCCTGCTGGCCACTCGAACCCAGGGGCTCAACCCTTGGGGGGGGGGGGGGTGGCTAAGTGCAGGTGAAGCTGTATGGACCAGTCCAGGGTGCTCCAGTCCAGGGTGCTCCACTCCGGTGTGTTCCAGTCCCATGTTCCAGTCCTGTGTCCTCCAGTCCGGGGGATTCCAGTCCAGTGTTGCAGTCCAGTGTTCCAGTCCTGTGTCCTCCAGTCCGGGAGATTCCAGTCCGTGAGTTCCGGCTCGCTGTGCAGTGCCTGCAGTCCCTGCCGGTGCCGGTGTGCTTGTCCAGCATTGGTTGGTGGGTTTTGCCTGCTGCAGTCACTCCTCGTCAGCTGCCCAAGGGCTCACGTTTGCTCCAGAGCCCGGTCCTGCGGGCTCTGAACCTGAGAACCTGACAGATTGCAAAGGCCATGAGCCCGGCAAGATCACCTGCCCAGATGGGGTCCAGCTCCGTCGTTGTTCTTGATCCTTCCATGACACTTCATAAGTATCGTGGTAAACTTTTGTCTCATTCTGTTTTGAAGAAGACCCCTGAAGCGGCAGCTGAGAGAAAACATGTCCGGTTGCTCGGGATCGTGGAAAACCCCGTTTCGGACATTGACTCTTTTATCATGCTCTCTGAGTATCGCCGCAACCTTGTCTTGAATCCAGCTTTGTGGGATACTCCTGAAGCTGTCGCTGAGAGGAGACGTCTTGGGAATTCCACGCTCTGGGCCCAGCAGGGGTCCAGTCCAGTCCCAGCTGCGCGTCCAGTCAAGTCTACAATTCCAGTTCAAGTGGCGCTTCCACTCAAGCCTCGGAGCCTAGTCCAAGGGACGCTCCTAACCGGGTCGCCGGCTCTAGTTGAAGTTGCGCTTCCACTCAAGCCTCCGAGTCCCGTCCGAGGGACGCTCCTGACCGAGCCTCTGAGTCCAGTTCGAGTGGGGCTGTCAACTGAGCCTCCTAGTACCAGTTTGGATCCTAGTTCCAACCCCATTTTTGATCTGGATCCGCTTATGATGCTCCGTGATTACCGTGCCACACTTTTGTCTGATCCAGCCTTGACGGAGACTCCTGAAGCTGCAGCTTGGGTTCTTAGATAACCCAGTTTCTGCTATTGATCCTTCTACCAAGTTTTTCTTTTATCGCTTCCAGCTTCTCTCGGATCCAGCCCTGCGGGATACTCCTGAAGCCCAAGCTGAAAGAAGGTGACTTCCTGATTCTTCCCGCCAAACTTCTGAGTCCAGCCTGAAGGGCTCTGCCCACCAAGCTTCTGAGTCCACATTGAGTTCCAGCCCAGATGCTGAGCTCAAGCCGAGGCCCAATTCCAGCCAGGTTCGGAGGCCTGTCCGAGCAGCGCTTCTAACCGAGCCTCCAATCCCAGTTCAAGTAGCGCCTCCAGTCAAGCCTCTGAGTCCAGTCCAAGGGACGTTTCTAATTGAGCCTCTGATTCCTGTCCGAGCAGCGCGTCTAACCGAGCCTCCAATCCCAGTTCAGGTAGCGCCTCCAGTCAAGCCTCTGAGTCCAGTCCGAGGGGCACTTCTAATTGAGCCTCTCATTCCTGGTCAAGTGGCACTTCTGGCCGAGCCTCCGGTCCCAGTTCAGGTGGCACGTCCAGTTAGGCCCCTGAGTCCAGTCCGAGGGATGCTTCTAATTGAGCCTCCGATTCCTGTTCTAGTGGCGCTTCTGGCCGAGCCTCCGGTCCCAGTTCAAGTGGCATGGCCAGTTAAGCCCCTGAGTCCAGTCCAAGGGACGCTTCTGACCAAGCCTCCGATGCCAGTTCGAGTGGCCCTGCTAGCCAACCGCTGCCAAGTTCCAGTGCCAGCCAAGATGCGGAGTCTGGATCGAGTTGCAGCAGTGGCAGCCAAGATGCTGAGTCTGAATCGAGTGGCAGCCAAGATGCTGAGTCCGGATTGAGTTGCAGCAGTGGCAGTCCCGGCCAAGATGCTGAGTCCAGGGCAAGGTGCAGTCACGGTCAAGATGCTGAGTCTGGGTCAAGTTGCAGTCCCGGCCAAGATGCTGAGGCCGGGTCAAGTTGCGGATCCGGCCAAGATGCTGAGTCCGGGTCAAGTTGCAGTCCCAGGCAAGATGCTGAGTCCGGGTCGAGTTGTGGTCCCGGCCAAGATGCTGAGTCCGGGTCAAGTTGCAGTCCCAGGCAAGATGCTGAGTCCGGGTCAAGTAGCAGTTCCGGCCAAGATGCTGAGTCCGGGTCAAGGTGCAGTTCCGGTCAAGATGCTGAGTCCTGACCAAGTCCCAGTCTCAGGCAAGAGGCTGAGGCTACTCCAAGTCCTCATTTCAGCCAAGATGTTGAATTCCTTCTGAGTTCCAGCTCCAGCCAAGAGGCGAGGTCCAGTCTGAAGTCCAGTTCAAATTCCTGTCCAGCTTCAGATTCCAGGATGGGTGTTGGCTCTAGCCCAGTCCCGGCTGCCAGGAGGTCGAGGAGGTTGTGGATTCCTTCAGGAGAGGGTTCCTTTTAAATTTGACTCCACTTGTTGCATCCAAGACTCTGTTTCTGCTTAGCAGCGGTCCTAAAGAGCCTCGTGGTGACCAGAGCTACTTTTTTCAAGTTCCAGATGTACTTGCTACTTCCTGTCCAGTAGTCCAGGTCTATGTTTTGAGACCCATTGGTAGATTTCAGCTCAGTTACCCATGGAGACCTGAATTGTCTTTGGAAACCTGGAGCTCCCGTGGGGACACGGGAGCCTTGAGGGGGAGGTGCTGTTACGATTGTGGCCGTGACCTCTCCCAGACTTACCTTATTCTGGTGGTCAGCTTCTGTGCTGGCTTCTTTCTGTGTTGCTAGAGCTGGCTCTGTGTCTGTGGGCTGGCTGCTCCCAGCATGAGTCTAATTGCTTTACTATACTGCAGCTGTGTGTGTTACCTGAGCTAGCTGCATCTGTGTGCTGGTTGCTTCCAGCATGGCTCTAATTGCTCTGCTATACTGCAGCTGTGGGGGTTAAGCCTGAGTTAGCTCTAGCTCTGTTTCAGTATGCTGCCTGCCGGTGTCTGGTAGTGGTGACATCATCAGGCAGGGCCTTGATAAGGAAGTGGTGTTCTTCCCTTCAGGGCCTTTGCAACGTTTGCATTTGTGCTTGCTATAGGGCCAGGTCAGTGTTAGTGCAGTGTGCACTTGTGACTTGTGTGTTTAGCTTTCCTGCTTTTCCCTTGTAGCTCCCCTGCTTTCCCTTTTGGTGCTTTAGAAGCACTTCTGTGTTTGGGGCTTTGGAAGCTCTTCTGTGTTTGGTGCTTTAGAAGCACTTCTGTGTTTTGGTGCTTTAGAAGCAGTTCTGTGTTTTGTTTTGTTTTTATTTAACATTTTACTTAATTACATTCACATTTATCACGTAAATGTAAGGAAAAACAGAAATTAATATAAGGAAAAAGAAAAAACATTTTCTCTCAACAATATATATAATTGTCCACAATTGGGGGATCCAAGATCAGGAAAACAATCTCAAAGAAAATAAGAAAAACACCAAGTGGTTAATCTTACAAATTCATATTTTCTGAGGGAGGAAGGTTAATCGGTAATTGCAGCCGGTACAGTGGTAACTAAAGGAAGTTACTGCACAGGGTTCTTCATCTGTTCTTTTAACTCCACAAACTCTTGTAATTCCTTGGGTTCAACAAATAAGTAATAAGGAAATAAAACCCTTACAAGGGAATCGCTCTAGGAAGCCAAGAGTTCACACCTCCTAGTCTGCGATTCCCTTGATATATCAGGAAATATATTTATCTTTGAACCCAAAAAACTATCAGCCATGTATTGGAAATACAATTTCAAAACATTGTTCCTATCTAAATCAAAGGCAAAAGTCACTAGTAATATAACTCTATATATAGGGTATTTTAGGAAGATTTATCATTCTCAAGTTATTTTTCCTTAATTGGTTCTCCAGAAGTTCCACTTTTTTACAAGAAACATGACTGTCCTTCATTACCACATTAACTGATTTTCGTGGAGAAAACCATTTCCATAATCAAAGTCTCTATTTTTATATCTTGGACTTCCACTTTGTTAGATAAGTATTGATATAATCACATATTTATTCCTGAAAAAATTTTGACATCTGAAGAAGAGAATTATTCACACTCTGCAGCACTTCCCATAGTGCATCCATTATAACATTTTGGCTTCACCAGGTCCAATTTCTCCACAGAAACCGCTCCAGATATCTTCGGGGGGAAGAGCTCACTCTCCAATCTCCCAGTTGGTTTATTATCCGGAATCAATGCTGCGCCAGGACCTCCTCGGATCGCGTGAGAATTCTAACCCACTTCGGGCATTTCCACTGTCGACCTCCATAGTGAAGCATTACTGTTTTTGGGTCTTGGCGAGGTCATGCCAACAGGGGGACTCAAAGTCACTCCCCCTCCACTGAGATTCGGCGATAAAGCCTTGCTGTTCCCCGAAGCAGGAACCAATATCCCCGACGTTATGACCCCGAATCTCTCCAAAGTAGATTGAGAAGTGGTGGGAACCCCAGCTGTGTTCAAGGAGGACAACACCACAGCTTTGCCTTTTTTCTTCCCCATTCTCTGGGAGGCGCGCCTACTTCTTCAGGTATTCTGGTGAAAAACGGGAACTCAACTAACGTATGTCCTCCCTCGATGCCATCTTGGATCCTCCAGTTTGGGACACTCTTTGTCTGGTTTCTCCTCAGAGGCCTGTCTGATATGGGTAACCCTTCAGCATAGCCCTCTAAGTCATTGAAACACGGAAGCCTCTCCACCACTTACAAGGTGGTGTCTCTTCGGAGGGGAGCAGTTCTGTGTTTTGGTGCTTTAGAAGCACTTCTGGGTTTGGTGCTTTAGAAGCACTTCTATCTTCTGTGTTTAGCTTCCCTGTTTTTTCCCTTGTGGCTCCCCTGTCTTCCCTTTTAGTGCTAGGAGCTCTGCTGGTAGTTTGGTGCTTAGGAGCACCGTAGTTAGTTTAGGGTTGTAGAGCTGTTGTGCTTGGTGCTTAGGAGCACCTGTGCTAGTTTATGTGTTTAGGTTCTCTGCTCTTTCCCTGTGGCTCCCCTGCTTTTCCTAGTGGTGCTATTGGTAGCACTTCTGTTAGTATAGGGCTTAGGAAGTCCTTTTGTTGGTTTATTGTTAGGAACACTTTTGTTGGTTTCTGTTTGGCGTTCTTCTGTTGGTTAGGGCTTATGTCAGTTTAGGATTTAGGAGTACTGCTGTTTCCAGCTTGTTCTAGTCCTGGTCCCTGTGTCATCCAGTTTCCGGTAAGTCCTGCCGGCCACTCGAACCCAGGAGCTCAACCCTTGGGGGGTGGTGGCTAAGTGCAGGTGAAGCTGTACGGACCAGTCCAGTGTGCTCAAGTCCAGTGTGCTCCGGTCCGGTGTGTTCCAGTCCAGTGTTCCAGTCCTGTGTCCTCCAGTCTGGGGGATTCCAGTCCAATGTTCCAGTCCAGTGTCCTCCAGTCCAGGGGATTCCAGTCCAGTGTTCCAGTCCTGTGTCCTCCAGTCCGGGGGATTCCAGTCCGTGTGTTCTGGCTCGCTGGGCGGTGCCTGCAGTCCTGCCAGTGCCGGTGTGCTTGCCCAGCGTTGGCTGGTGGGTTTTGCCTGCTACTATCGCTCCTCGTCAGCAGCCCAAGGGCTCACGTTTGCTCCAGAGCCTGGCCCCGTGGGCTCTGAACCTGAGAACCTGACATGCCGGAACCAGCAGTGACCATCTTTAAAGAACTGAAGAGGATGGAAGAACATATATATAAAAGCCGATCCAACTGCACTAGAGAGGAGAAATCAGCAAGTGAGATTGTAATAAGAAAGGCCAATAAAGGCGGCTCTATAGTTATACAAGATAGGTCACAATATGTAAACGAAGCCTTGAGACAACTACTCAATCCGAATGACTATGAAGAACTTTTTTCAGACCCGACTATCCAGTTACAAGAATTTATTTTTTCTGTAACAGGAAAAGGCTATGCCAGAAGTTACATCACTCAGAAAGAATTTGCATTTCTAAATAAAAAAGCCCCACGTATTCCTGTATTTTATACTTTACCGAAAATTCACAAGAGATTAAATAACCCACCAGGACGTCCGAAAGTCTCTAGCAATGATTCGTTGCTAGAGCCATTATCCATATATGTCGATATAATTTTATGTCCCTTTGTTCAACAATCAAGATCGTACATTAAAGATAGTACAGATTTTTTGATTAAGCTTCAGAAAATAGATAACCCAAAAAGAAAACTGGCTTATGGTCACTATGGATGTGATCAGCCTGTATACAATAATTCCACAGGAAGAAGCACTTGTACTCAGGGATGTGCTAGATCGAAGAGAAGACTGTCGGATTCCAACATCATTTATTGTAGAATTAGCATCAATAGTACTTAAAAATAATTTTTTCCAATTTGAAGGAAGACTTTTCAAACAAATAATAGGAGTCGCAATGGGCGTCACTATCGCCCCTTCAGTGGCAAACTTATTTGTGGCAGATTTTGAGGAGACGCATATCTATATTTCACCCTGGTTTAATAAGGTTAAACTGTGGGTTAGATGATATTTTTTGTCTTTGGACAGGGACTAAAAAAGAACTTGAAGAATTTGTTGAGTTCATGAATAATTGTCATTCTACCTTGAGATTCACCATGCAATCTGATGTACGAACAATATCATTTTTAGATGTCTTAGTTACCAAAAATAATAATAAATTCCACACCACAGTTTTCCGGAAAGAGACTGATAGAAATACCTTTTTGGATTATGATAGCTGTCATCCGAAAATACTAAAAGACAGCTTGCCTTTCTCTCAATTTTTACAGTTTAGACGTATTTGCTCTGATGGAATTCAAAAGTAGAGCCCGAGAATTGGGTTCTAGATTAAGAGATAGAGGATACCCAAAAGAAGTTGTACAAAGAGCATATAGACGGGCTAAATATAACAATCATAAGTACATAAGTAATGCCGCTGACGTCAGGGGATAGTACTTTAGCCTGCAGCTGAAGAGTTTCTCTGCTTTTGCGTTACTTATCTGGTGGTAACAGGAAAGCCTGATAGGTTTCTCTCAGAACGTGCTCTAGGTTCTGACAGGGATCTGTGTTGATTTAGAGTATTCTTTTCCTTCCCTCTGTGTGTGTGTGTGTGCGTAGCTCTGTAATCAGGGTCAGCTGCTCGTTTGTTTAGTGGGGGCTGGGCATTGCTCAGCCTCCGGGGCTCTGGGCTGAGTGAGAGCGTTCTCCTTTGTTTGTTTGTTTTAAGGATTTCTCTTCCCAGTGTCCTGGCCTGCTGGCTCAGTGAGTTTAACCCTTTGTGTTCTGTGTGTATTGTATTCCTGCCTCTGCCAGTGTGTTTGTTTGGATGGGCCCCACTCCCTCTCGGGAGGGGAAGCATTCTCTCTGATTGTTTGTTGATTTATGGCACTCTCTCTCTGCTGGCTCTACAAGCTTAACCCTTTATGTTCTGTGTGCCTCTGTCTACAGTGGGTTTGAGGCAAAGGCTTTCTGCCTTCCTTTGTGTTTGGTTCCTCTGGCTTCTGCCTGGGGCTCCTACCCTGGTGGGGAGGGGGTTGCTGTGTTAGTTCCCCTGTCCTGCGCTAGTCCCCTGCGTGGGCGTGGCCCGCTCTGGTCCTTTGTTTCCCCCTCTGCCCTATTGCTGGTGTTCAGCGCGTGTCTGGCATCTTGGGGCCCTCTGGGTTCTTTCACCCCTCCCTGTGTGTGATTGGGTTCCAGTTCAGCCGTGAGGCTCGCACGAGTGGCTCTGTCTGCGTGGGTTCCGGTTCGGCCGCGAGGCCCGCCTGTATGCCTATTTCCCTTCTTCCTGAGGGACTGGGGGGAGGGGTAGCTTAGGGGGTATTGTGTAGCTGGGGTGTGCGGTGGTGGGTCGGTCTCCCCTTGGCCTGGGTCGGCGCCCTGCTGGCCTCGGCCAGGGCCCAAGGGCTCACGACCAACCCAACGGATTACAGAACGCAAAAGCCATGAGCTCGACCGATCCATCCCCCATGCAGCTGCTCCAGCAATTGCATGCTCAGCTACAACAGGTATCGGGAGTCGTGAACGCACTCTCAACGGGTAGACTCGCTGACTGTCACGGGGGCTGCGGAGGTCCCGCCAGCAGCTACTCCGCCTAGTTCCCACGCATGTGGCCGAGGGATTCGGGTGGCTACACCCCCGAGGTACGAGGGCGACAGTAAGACCTGCCGGGGGTTCCTCAATCAATGCCAAATTGTCTTCGAGTTGCAGGCCCGGGATTTTCCTTCGGATCGGGCGAAGGTGGCTTATATTATCTCTCTACTGGCAGGCCCCGCTCTGGCCTGGGCCTCGCCCTTATGGGAGAAGAAGGATCCCCTCCTGGATAATTTGGCAGAGTTTTTGAAACAATTTCGGCTCATCTTTGAGGAACCCGGGAAGCCCTCCTCGGTGGCGACTCAGCTGTTGAACCTACATCAGGGGCGACTCTCTCTGGGTGAGTACGCCATCCAGTTTCGGACTTTGGCCGCAGAGCTAGGTTGGGATAACCCAAGCCTGACTGCGGTATTTTGGCATGGTGTCTCGGCCAACATTAAGGACGAACTCACAGGCCGGGAGCTGCCCTCAGATCTGAATGACCTCATCCTTCTCTGTACCCAGGTGGACATCCGGTTCAGGGAGCGGGCCTGTGAACGTCGCGCTGGTCAGCAGGTTGCAGGGGCTAACTCGAGGAGCTCGCACAAGAGCCCTGCTTCCCCGTCGCTGGGTGTGCCCGATGGGTCTGAACCTATGCAGGTTGACCGGGCGGCCCAGGAGAGACAGCGGAGACGCTCTAAGGGGCTGTGCCTGCATTGTGGAGTGAAAGGGCACTTTGTCCGTGAGTGCCCGAAGAGAAAGAAGTCGGGAAACCAGCAGCCCTGATACCGGCTAGGGAGACCGGGTCAGGGCCAAAGTCCTTCTCCCCTTGGATGCAGGTTTTGGTGCCAGTTCTACTGGTGATTAAGGATACCCCTTGTTTTGAGGCGCTAGTTGACTCGGGGGTGGGAGGCAACTTTATCAGCGCGGACCTGGTGCGGGTTCATCAAATTCCTACGATGGAGTTACCTCAGCCCATCACCGTCTCAGCGGCTTGGGGACTGGTTCGGGGAGTTCTCCGCTCCAGAACCGTGCCTATGACCATACGGGTAGGAGTCTTACACAAAGAAGTTATCTCCTTCTACGTCCTTCCGTCGGCCACTGAGGCCATAATCCTGGGATTACCCTGGCTTCGCCTGCATAACCCTTGCATTGATTGGGCCCGGGGTGAATTGACGGCGTTGGGCCCGGGCTGCCAGAAGGTCTGTTTGGATAAGGTCTCGCCAGCCCCAGTGACGCTTCCTTTGGATCGAGCCAATGTTATGTTACCGGGGCCCTACAGATCCTTTGGAGATGTTTTTTCCAAACAGCAAGCAGAGATTCTGCCTCCTCATCGCTCCTATGACTGTGCCATAGAGCTACTACCTGGCACTGAACCTCCCCGTGGCCGCGTATACCCCCTATCCCGGCCAGAGACGGAAGCCATGTCCCAGTATATTCGAGAGAACCTAGCTCGAGGCTTCATCCGGCCCTCTAAATCACCCGCGGGGGCTGGATTCTTCTTCGTGGAGAAGAAGGATGGGGGATTGCGCCCCTGTATTGACTACAGGGGACTCAATGCCATCACGCGGAAGGACAAATACCCCCTTCCCTTGATTTCTGAGATGTTTGACCGCCTCCAGGGGGCCCAGATCTTCTCCAAGCTCGATCTCAGGGGGGCCTACAACCTTGTGCGGATCAAGGAGGGGGATGAGTGGAAGACGGCGTTTAACACCCGCGACGGGCATTACGAATATCTGGTAATGCCCTTTGGACTTGCTAATGCTCCAGCCGTCTTCCAATCCTTCATGAATGACATCTTCAGGGATCTCCTGTATAAGTTTGTGATGGTCTACTTGGACGATATTTTGATTTTTTCAAGGGCTGAGGAAGAGCACCAGGAGCACCTGAAGACCGTATTGCAGCGGTTGAGGGAGAACCACCTCTATGTGAAATTGGAAAAATGTGAATTCCATCGCTCCGAACTGCTCTTCCTGGGGTACATCATTTCTAACCACGGGCTGCGTATGGACCCCAGTAAGCTGACAGCCATCCTGCACTGGCAGCAACCTACGGGGCGTAAGGCTCTACAGCGCTTCTTAGGTTTTGCCAACTACTATAGGCAGTTTATTTGGAATTACTCGTCCCTGACTGCCCCTCTTACTGCCTTGACTAAGAAGAACGCTGACGCTCGCAACTGGTCGCCTGAGGCGTGTCAGGCCTTTGAGAATCTGAAACAGGCATTTGTTGGAGCTCCAGTGTTGCGCCATCCCAACCCGACAAATAAATTTTTCGTGGAAGTGGATGCATCATCGGTTGGCGTAGGAGCAGTGCTGTCCCAGGCCCACCCCAGTGGGAAACTTCTCCCATGTGCATTCTTCTCTAAAAAGTATACCCCTGCCGAGAAGAATTATGCCATCGGGGATCAGGAGCTATTAGCCATTAAATTGGCCCTGGAAGAATGGCGTCATCTGCTGGAAGGGGCGCAGGAGCCCTTCACGGTGTTCACGGACCATAAAAACCTGACTTATTTACGAGAAGCGAGAAGGCTGAATCCTCGCCAGGCCCGGTGGGCACTATTCTTCTCCCGCTTTGATTTCATTCTGACCTATCGTCCAGCGGAGAAGAACATCAAGGCAGATGCCCTCTCCAGGTCCATGGAGGCTGACCTGGAGGAAGAACCCCTGCAGTATGTAATTAAACCTGATGTCATTGTGCCCGCGATGACGCTAGCAGTACCTGCAGGTATGACCTTTGTGCCACCCCGGCTGAGAGAAAAGACACTCCAATGGGGGCATGCCTCTCGAATGGCAGGACATCCCGGGATCCTGGGAACCAAGCGGTTCATCTCCCAGCAGTATTGGTGGCCTTCACTTGATCGGGATGTGCAGGAGTTTGTGGCTGCGTGTCCTGAGTGCGCCCAGCATAAGGCTGACCGTCGGAGACCCCAGGGGTTGCTGATGCCTTTACCGGTACCTGAGAGACCGTGGACCCACATTGCCATGGACTTTGTTACGGATCTGCCTAACTCTGAAGGGCACACAGTTGTCTTGGTAGTGGTGGACCGGTTTTCTAAAATGGCCCACTTCATACCCATGCCTACCCTTCCTTCGGCGGTGAAGCTGGCACAGTATTTCATCAGCTCTATTTTTCGTCTCCATGGTCTGCCAGAATCTATTACCTCTGATCGAGGAGTACAGTTTGTCTCAAAGTTCTGGAGAGCCCTGAATCGGGCCCTTGAAGTAAAGCTGAACTTTTCGTCGGGATATCACCCACAATCCAATGGCCAAACAGAACGAGTGAACCAATGCTTGAAGCAGTTCCTACGGATGTATGTCAATGAGCACCACAACAACTGGAGTCAGCTGCTGCCTTGGGCAGAATTCGCTCATAACAACCGAGTGAGCTCGGCCACGGGCGCGTCGCCCTTTTACATCGTATATGGACGACACCCGCGGATACCAGCCCCCTTGAAAACCAACTTGGATGTCCCGGCAGCGGTTGATGCGGTGACCTCGCTCCAAGCAATTTGGTCATCAGTTCAGAAAGCGCTGCGAGTGACCTCCACTCGTATGAAACGCCAAGCGGATCGGTCTCGCAGAGTGGAACCGCACTTCCAGCCTGGCGACTTGGTGTGGTTGTCCACGCGTAATCTTCGTCTGAAGATTCCCTCCTCCCGCTTTGCACCTCGATTTGTGGGCCCGTATCCCATTGTGAGGCAAGTGAATCGGGTCTGTTATCAGCTAAAGTTACCACCTACATTACGGGTACATAACACCTTTCATGTGTCCTTGCTGAAGCCTGTGATTCTGAGAAAAGGGGTTTTGCCCGCATTGCCTGCTAGTCCAGCCATCTCAGCATCCCAGGGGGAATACGAAGTCCGGGATGTCTTGGATGCAAGGCGCTTCCGGGGACATCTCCAGTATCTCATTGCGTGGATGGGATATGGACCGGCAGACAATTCCTGGGAGGACGCTACTCATGTCCACGCGCCAATCCTAGTCAGACGGTTCCATCGCCTTTTCCCTCACAAACCTAAACCTCGTGGACGGGGTAGGGGGGCCCTTGAAGGGGGGGTGATGTTATGATTCTGCCGGTTTGGCTGAGGGGGAGGGGGGACGTCTCTTCTGATTGGCTGCCAGGGGTTGTGCTGACGTCAGGGGATAGTACTTTAGCCTGCAGCTGAAGAGTTTCTCTGCTTTTGCGTTACTTATCTGGTGGTAACAGGAAAGCCTGATAGGTTTCTCTCAGAACGTGCTCTAGGTTCTGACAGGGATCTGTGTTGATTTAGAGTATTCTTTTCCTTCCCTCTGGGTTAGCTGCTGCTGTGTGTGTGTGTGTGTGTGTGTGCGTAGCTCTGTAATCAGGGTCAGCTGCTCGTTTGTTTAGTGGGGGCTGGGCATTGCTCAGCCTCCGGGGCTCTGGGCTGAGTGAGAGCGTTCTCCTTTGTTTGTTTGTTTTAAGGATTTCTCTTCCCAGTGTCCTGGCCTGCTGGCTCAGTGAGTTTAACCCTTTGTGTTCTGTGTGTATTGTATTCCTGCCTCTGCCAGTGTGTTTGTTTGGATGGGCCCCACTCCCTCTCGGGAGGGGAAGCATTCTCTCTGATTGTTTGTTGATTTATGGCACTCTCTCTCTGCTGGCTCTACAAGCTTAACCCTTTATGTTCTGTGTGCCTCTGTCTACAGTGGGTTTGAGGCAAAGGCTTTCTGCCTTCCTTTGTGTTTGGTTCCTCTGGCTTCTGCCTGGGGCTCCTACCCTGGTGGGGAGGGGGTTGCTGTGTTAGTTCCCCTGTCCTGCGCTAGTCCCCTGCGTGGGCGTGGCCCGCTCTGGTCCTTTGTTTCCCCCTCTGCCCTATTGCTGGTGTTCAGCGCGTGTCTGGCATCTTGGGGCCCTCTGGGTTCTTTCACCCCTCCCTGTGTGTGATTGGGTTCCAGTTCAGCCGTGAGGCTCGCACGAGTGGCTCTGTCTGCGTGGGTTCCGGTTCGGCCGCGAGGCCCGCCTGTATGCCTATTTCCCTTCTTCCTGAGGGACTGGGGGGAGGGGTAGCTTAGGGGGTATTGTGTAGCTGGGGTGTGCGGTGGTGGGTCGGTCTCCCCTTGGCCTGGGTCGGCGCCCTGCTGGCCTCGGCCAGGGCCCAAGGGCTCACGACCAACCCAACGGATTACAGCCACACTGGGAAAAGACCAAGGGTCCATCGAGCCCAGCATCCTGTCTACGACAGCGGCCAATCCAGGCCAAGGGCACCTGGCAAGCTTCCCAAACGTACAAACATTCTATATATGTTATTCCTGGAATTGTGGATTTTTCCCAAGTCCATTCAGTAGTGGTTTATGGACTTGTCCTTTAGGAAACCGTCAAAGGAAATCACGAGTACCTTTTTTTTTTTTTTACCTAGGCAGAAGAATAATGATGAGGATGAAGAAACCTTTACTTGTGTGTTACATCACTCTACTACAGCCAGGAGGTTTGCAAACATAATATGAAACAATTGGCATGTTATACAAACGCTACCTGCTTTTGAAAATATGAAACTGAGATTGGCATTCAGTAGTGGATGCAACCTCAAAGAGATTCTTGCACCGTCAGCCCTGAGACAATTTACTATTAGACAAGAGAAAGAAGAAGGACACAAATGTTGTGGAAAGTGTGGTATGTGTGGAATTATGATGAATGCTAAGGAATTTGTAGACCCACAGTTCACTAAAACATACGTATTACATCATAGTACTTCATGCTCATCTGATTGGGTTGTATATTGCATTATGTGCTGATGTAATAAATTATATGTAGGTCAGGCATCCAGGAAATTGACAACCAGATTAATGGAGCATAAAAGTAACATCAACACTAATAAGACTAGGGCACCACTGGCAGCTCATTGTATTAAGGAAGGACATGCTTTTGAGAGCCTAAGATGTATTGTGCTTCAACAACTTAAATGGTGCCATGGGGTGGGCGATAAAAAACTCCTCCTACTGAGACAAGAACAACGATGGATTTTCCGTTTACATACTTTGTGTCCATATGGAATAAATACTAGGATCGAATGGAATCAATTTTTTTGATCAAGTTTGTATATCGGGACGTGTAATGTCATATGATTGATTGCTCTCTGGGAGGGACTTGTTCCATGAGCGTCTGACGTAAGACTTTATAAACCGTGGCCATTTTGACCATTAGTTAAAGGTTAGAGCCAGTGGTAGCATTACACTGTGAGGAGAACTTTTAAATATTTTTTGAGGTGGATGTATAAGAAGCAAATTGATGTGACTAAGCTTGCTCTCTTTCTAGATTTCTTGAGTCGGACACCACAGACCCTGAGGCAGAATTTGAAACTTGGGCCGAAGTCGGGCCGTTGAGGGTGTCGATTCGACTGCAAGATTAAGAGATAAGTATATTTTTCAGAACCATTAAGAGTGATATTTGGTTCCAATAGCTCAACTTTTGAGATATAGGAGGGTTTTATGCCCGTGATGATTTAAGGGACCTCCCAAATGTTGTAAAGATCAACTATGGAGTACTCCCTTTGCATTTGAGGCTTTTCCTCCATATTAAACAATCCTTGAGCACATAGTTATTTCACTTGGATATCTTTAGAGTTTATTAGAATATATAAACAGACATCATTGAAAATATTATACTAGTATAGGAGAAAAAATAACGTGATTTTTTTCATTATAAATAATTTCTGTAAGCTGTTACAGCTGCAGTATACCCAGTGCAAAATAAGATAGCAGATGTAAATTCTCAAATTGAACATATTCCAAACACTAAAGTGAAAATAAAATGATTTTTTTCTACCTTTGTTGTCTGGTGACTTTGTTTTTCTATCCATGTTGATCCCAGTCTCTGATTCTGCTGCTCTCTATCTGTTCCCTTAACTCCATTTCCAGGGCTTCCTTTCCATTTATTTCTTTATTTTCCTTCTTTCTTCTTCTTCATTTCTTGCCTTTCCTCATCCGTGGAATTCACTGGAGGAGGTATAACGTGGATTCAGCTTTTGCCTATTTTCTCCATCCATGTGCAGTTTTTCTCCTCTCTTCCCTTTCCCTCATCTCCATCCATGTGCATCTTTCCTCCCCTCCATCCATGTCCAGCACTTCTCCTCGCTCCTTCCCTCCATCCATGTCCAGCATTTCTCCTCTCTTCCCTCCCCTGTATCCATATAAAGCAATAATTCTCTCTCCCCTCTCCTCTATCCGTCCAGCATTTCTCCTCTCTCCCCACCAACCCCTCCATCCATCCATGTCCAGCAATTCTCCTCTATCTCCTTCTCTCTTCGCCATCCATTTCCAGCATTTCTCCTCTTTTCCCTGCCCTCCCATCCATGTGCATCTCCTTCCTCTTTCCTCCCCTCCTTCCATGTCCAGCAAGTCTCCTCTCTCCCCTGCCCTCCCCTCCCATGTCCAGCGATTCTCCTCTGTCCCCTGTCCTTCCCTGCCATCCATGTCCAGCGATTCTCCTCTCTCCCCTTCCCTCCCCTCTCATCCATGTCCAATGATTCTCCTCTCTCCCCTGCCCTCCCCTTCCATCCATGTCCAGCAAATCTCTCTTCCCTGACCTCCCCTCCCATCCATGTCCAGTATGTCTCCTCCTTCCCCTGCCCTCTCCTCCCATCCATGTCCAGTGATTCTCCTCTCTCCCCTCCATGTCCAGCAATTCTCTCTCCCCTGCCCTCCCCTTCCATCGATGTCCAGCAATTCTCCTCTGTCCCCTGCTCTCTCCCATGTCCAGCAATTCTTCTTCACCCAGCCCATCCTCCTTCTCCCAGCCCGTCCTCCTCCACTGCCTGCTAGCGTCGGACTCAGCAGCGTGAATGGTGCAGGCAGTGATTGAGAGAGGCTGGAAGCGTCGGAGGTTCCCTCTGCAAGTCCCGCCTATGCGGAAACAGGAAGTTGAAACAACTTAGGTGGGACTCGCAGAGGGAAGCTCCGATGCTGCCAGCCTCTCTCAATCACTGCCTTCACTGTTTGCGCTGCCGAGTCCCACGTAGTAGTAAGTAGGGGAGTGATAGGAAGGGTGTAGGACTCGCCGGGGGGAAAAAAGGTGCCGGTATGCCATACTGGTGCGTACTGGCACAAATAAAGCCCTGCAGACCAGTCAGTCTGACCTCAGTGGTGAGTAAACTAATAGAAACGCATCTAAAGTGGAGGATTGTGAGGTTTTTCCAAATCGAATAGACTGCAGGACCCGAGGCAGCATGGTTTCACTAAAGGCAGATCTTGTCAGACAAATTTGATTGACTTCCCTGACTGGGTGACCAAACAGTTGGATATGGGAGGGGCACTAGATGTGGTGTACTTAGATTTTAGCAAAGCCTTTGACACGGTTTCGCACAGGCGACTGATACGTAAACTGAATGCCCTTGGTATGAAACCTAAAGTGACTGACTGGGTTAAAAACTGGTTAAATGGAAGGAGAGAGAGGGTAGTGGTAAATGGAGTTTGCTTTGAGGAAAAGGATGTTACAAGTGGTGTACCGCAGGGGTCAGTCCTTGGGCAGGCTATTTTTAACATCTTTGTGAGTGATATTACAGAAGGGCTTTCTGGTAAGGTTTGTCTCTTTGCGGATAATACCAAACTCTGCAATAGAGTGGACACCCCGGAGGGTGTGGATGGCATGAGGAAGGATCTGGCAAAGCTTGAAGAATGGCCAAAAATTGGCAACTAAGATTTAATGTTAATAAATGCAGGGTCATGCACTTAGGTCACAAAAATCCAAGGGAACAGTACAGTATAGGGGGTGAAGAGCTTCTGTGTATGAAAGAAAAGCGGGACTTGGGTGATTGTGTCTGATGACCTTATGGTGGCCAAACAGGTAGAAAAGGTGACACTCAAAACCAGAAGGATGCTCGGATGCATAAGGAGAGGGATGACCAGCAGGAAAAAAGAGGTGATAGTGCCCTTGTACATGTCTCTGGTGAGGCCCCATTTAGAATACTGTGTGCAATTCTGGAGACCACACTTATGGAAAGATGGAGTTGGTCTAGGGGGTGGCTACAAAATTGGTCAGCGGGTCTCAGTCATGGGGACAGGCTCATGAACCTCAACATGTATACACTGGTAGAAAGGCGGGAGAGAGGATATATGATAGAGATGTTTAAATAACTCACTGGTGTTAATGTACAGGAAGTGAGCCTTTTTCAAATGAATGAAACCTGTGGAATGAGAGGGCATAAGATGAAGTTAAGAGGAAATAGGCTTAGGACGAATCTGAGGAAATACTCTTTCACGGAAAGGGTGGTGGATGCGTGGAATGGCCTCCCGGTGGAGGTCATGGAGATGAAGACTGTGTCTGAGTTACATAGTAACATAGTAAATGACGGCAGAAAAAGACCTGCATGGTCCATCCAGTCTGCCCAACAAGATAAACTCATATGTGCTACTTTTTGTGTATACCTTACCTTGATTTGTACCTGTCCTTTTCAGGGCACAGACCTTGTAAGTCTGCCCAGCACTGTCCCCGCCTCCCACCACCGGCTCTGGCACAGACCGTATAAGTCTGCCCAGCACTATCCCCGCTTCCCAACCACCAGCCCCGCTTCCCACCACCGGCTCTGGCACAGACCGTATAAGTCTGCCCAGCACTATCCCCGCCTCCCTCCACCGGCTCTGCCACCCAATCTCGGCTAAGCTCCTTAGGATCCATTCCTTCTGAACAGGATTCCTTTATGTTTATCCCACGTGTATTTGAATTTCGTTACCGTAGATGATATGGACGGGCCCCATAGTCTTGATCAGCCTTCATCTTTTACATTTCTGTGTTTTGTACCGACATCGTGAGTACCATAGCTTTGTTATATAATTGTGTTTCCATGCTGCCTCTTATGGTATCATATGTACATTTCTGCTGATATTTATCATATTTTTCTGTAACATGATTGTATTACACAGCTATTAAATGTTTATGCTTCTGATATTATATCATAAGTTAAACTGGACCTCCTGTACACCGCCATGGATGAATCTGTTCATAAAGGCAGTTAATAAATCCCAATAAATAAATAAACGTTAGCTATATTACTAGAATTCAATTTGCCATCTGTAACAGCGGTTTGCAATCAATGGTTTTTAGCAAAAGCAGGGATTAGTTCCTCTCTCAATCTAAAACACTCATTAGGGGACTGTTATACAAGTAGATGAACCACCTCAGACATGTTTCGTCCTTGTATAGTCCATTACTGAATTACTGTATTCTAATCCAGATCACAGCTGGTGCCAGATACTGGAACATTAACACAGAGAGTTTCACGCAGAGCCGGTGGGAAGGGTCTGTTTCTCCTACAGTGTAAAATCCAGACACATCATATGTAAAAAAGAAAGCACGAGAGTACCCACTGCTGCTTTTATTTTTAGTGGATTAGAAACTGGAGCAAATACCTCAGTGCCCCTGGGATGGGGAATATCCGTTATTTCCAGGTGGGGCTTGAGTTTACAGCATTTGCACTGTTTAGAAGTTGAAGAAAGCATGGGACAGACATGTGGGCTGTCCTGGGAAAAAGAGGATGGGCAGACTGGATGGGCCATACAGCCCTTATCTGTCATCATGTTTCTGTGTTTCTGTGGTTCTATGACTCTGCTCAATCTGTTGGCCAGGCTGTTGGATTTGCCTGCCAGGTATGTGGCTCTGAGAACTATCCCATTCCAGACAGCCCATTGCCACATTTGGATGGCCTCCTGACACAGAGGTTATGATCCGGTACCCCCTTGCTTGTTTTTGTAATGCATCACAATCTGGTTTTCCATTTGAGCACAATTTGGTTGAACAGCTGATCTCTGAAAGCCTTTAGAGCATTTCAGATTGCCCATAGCTTCAGAAGGTTGATGTGAAGATCTGTCTCCTGAACTCAGATTGCCCATAGCTTCAGAAGGTTGATGTGAAGATCTGTCTCCTGAACTGACAAAGCACCCTGAGTGTGAATCCCATCTAACTTAGCTCCCCATCCCAGGTGGGATGCATTCGTCATCTGCACCTTCTAGGGCTGAGGAATTTGGAATGGAAGTCCCATATTCAAATTGGATCAATTGTAGGGATTGAACCAACTCTGGTGTCATCCGGATGACATCTGCTAGGCTCCCAGAGGCTAGCGGGAAGCTAGGGTCCACTGGGCAGTTCTCATGTGGAGACATGCCAAGGGAGTGACATGCTCAGTGGAGGCCATGTAGCCTAACAACCTCAACATCTGCCGAGCCATGACCTTCTTGCTGGCATGGAACTGAGTGGTGAGAACAACTAGAGTGTCTGCTCTTGACACTGGGAGAAACGCTTGTGTCTGTTTTCTATCTAGTAGGGCTCCAATGAACTCCAAATGTTGAACAGGGAGCAGATAGGACTTGGGGTAGTTTAAAATGAACCCTGGTAGCTCTAGCACCTGAATAATTCTCTGCATAGACTTCTGAACACTGTTTTCTGTTGTGCTCTTCACCAGCCAATCATCCAGGTAGGGTAAAACATGGACTTCCACTCTTCGTAGTGACATCGCAACTATTGCTATTCATTTTGTGAAAACACTGGGAGCTGACATGAGGCCAAACGGCAGGATGCGGTACTGAAAGTGATGTGTTCCCACCCGAAATCTGAGATACCTCCTGTGGCCTGGATGTATCAGGATATGTGTGCAGGCTTCATTTAAGTCCAGAGAGCATAGCCAATCTTGTTCCTGAATCATTGGGAGAATGGTGCCCCAGAAAACTATCCTGAACTTTTCTTTGGCCAGGAATTTGTTCAGGACCCTTAGGTCTAGGATGGGACACATCCCCCCCCCCTGTTTTCTTTAGCATAAGGAAGTACCTGGAATAGAATCCCTTCCCTTCTTCCCCTGATGGAATGGGCTCAACCACATGGGCTTTCAGAAGGGCGGAGAGTTCCTCTATGAATACTTCCTTGTGAAGAGAGCTGAAGAAAGATGCTTTTGGGGGAAAATTTGGTGATCTCCTGGTATAACTGAGACAGACTATTTGATGAACGCATTAGTCGGAGGTACAAGGAGCCAGTGGCGTTCCTAGGGGGGTGCGGTGGGTGCGGTCTGCCCCGGGTGCACGCCGCTGGGGGGGGGTGCCACGCGCCTGTTGGCACCGCTCATTCCATGCTCCCTCTGCCCCGGAACAGGTTACTTCCTGTTCCGGGGCAGAGGGAGCATGGAACAAGCGAAGCAGACAGGCGCGTGGCACCCCCCCAGTAGGTAAAAATGCACGGGGGGGGGGGGGGGAGGCGCTGCACCCGGGGGGGGGGGCATCGGCGATCCGCCCCGGGTGTCAGCCGCCCTAGGAATGCCACTGCAAGGAGCCACCTTTTTTGGGAAAAAAATCAGTGTCCCTCCTACTGGTAGGTCTTCCAGTACAGTTAATTTGACTGTTGAAATAGTCTGCTGGAGCCAGTCTAAAATTTGTCCCCTGTTTTAACTGGAGAGCTGACTGGAGCATAGGTGCACACTGTTGAAGAGAATGAACGTGCTGGGGCTGAGCGGGGCGAGAAGGAGTGTACCTACACCATTGAAAGTAGTAGGGACCCTTCTTCAACTTGCCCAAAAACATCTTAAAGGAGGAGAGCGCAGAAGGCACTTGCCGGAAGAGAGTATGAGTGGTCTAAATTGGTGTCAGCAAAAAACTCCTCATGGTAGGGCTAAGACCAAGTCTGCTTTGGATAAGAGGAGCTAAGTCCTTGCCTGGAATGTCATCGAGATGCAGGCTTCACTCTTGACTCCAGAGAAGCTTCCTCCATTGATGTTTGAGGGGGTACCTGCATGGGCAGATGTTGACACCGGTACCACACGCAGTACCGGTGTTGGTGGCCTCACTGCAAGCTGAGGACCCTGCAAGGCAGATGGAAGAGGCATTGCTGATGTATGCACCCCTGATGCTACTGTAGAAGCCCCACCAAGTGGTCTTGGAACATGGCCTGGATCCGCTCATTGAGGGTTGACATCAGGAAAGGCTGGGACATCGGGTCAGAAACAGCCTGCCCTGCTGAACTGCCAGTGTCGACTTGGGTACCAGGTCCCGGCTACATAGAGACCTCCATGTTGGCACCTCCTCGATGGAGGGGGAGCGCTCCTCTTGATACTGAAGCTTCTCAGGCACTGGATCCCTCGGTGTCCCCAGTACCATGAGTCAAGGAGGATCAGTGCTTGTGCTTCTTAGCCTGTGCCTGCTGCCAAGCATCGACACCCCTCGGTTCCAATGAGAATGACGTCAAATCATCTCGGAGGCCCTGTGCACATCCACTTCCAGTGTTAGACATAGGTCTTGTACACATGGGGACCAATGCACCCGATGCCAGTGCAACACAGATGTCAATGTCAATGCTGATGTTGACAATTTGGACCTAGCTCAAAAGATTTTCTCTTTTGAGCATCTCTGGACTTCTGTGTTTTTTGCATATGCAAAGAAAGAATACAGTTATGGTCTGGCCCGAAACACTGAATACATCAGGAATGGGTGTCAGCCCCAGAGATGGTCCTATTGCACTGAACACAGTGCTTAAAGTCATTGGGAACCTTCAATGACATGAAAGAGAAAACAGCCATGGCTAAATCAAATGACTCTATAGTGATATAAAAAGGGGCAGATCACCAAAAAGTGAAAGGGATGCCCAACCAATGCTCAGGCCTAAGAGAGCCTTGTGAGCCCCCCCCCCCCCCCCCCAATAAAAGAAACTAAGATGGGAAAGAAAAAAGTAAAAAATACATGGGAAGGAGTTGAAAAAAGTCCTGAAGAGGGTAAAAAGGCAACTTGAGCTAGAAAAAACCCGCAACGGAAGGTACAAAAATGCACTTTGAAAAAACGAAAACACTGTGAGGAGCCATGACAAACACATCCTCTCCTCACCTTGGGTGAGAAGACTGATGGGGACCACTCACACATGTATGCTGTAAGCTTTTAAAGCTGTATTACGCTGGGCAGCTCTGCACCAGGTGCCATGGATGACGTTGCCCAAATGTGAGAATCAACTGGCCTGCTTGTTCTTGGAGAAAAATAATAATAATCAGGTCAATATTTAAATCCAGCAGACACTGTATTATTTTTCAGCACTGGACACACCATTTTTTTAATTAAGTGTATTCAGCGCCACTACACAGATAAGCAATGGCACTGATTATACTTGGAATAAGATAGCTGCTAGTAACTATTTGTATAGTGGTGATATTTGTATAGTGGTGATATTATAGCGTACCCTTATTTAGCAGGCTGATCCCTAGCAGTAATTTCATGGGGGATCACTCCTACCTACCCACTAGTCACCAAGGAAACCATCCATTAGACACTGGGGAAGGAGGGCTGGGGGAGGTTAAGGACTTTTAAAAAAGGAGCTGTGGTTAATGGGGGTTGTAATTGGAGCTGTCACGAGGGTCGATTTCTTCCTGCAACCAGCCCCTTTAAAAGGCTCCCTGGGAGCATTAAGCTGTGTTGCATGCATTTGAATACTTAACTTCTCATTATTATTTACCGTTGTAAATAATGCACGATTTTGACATTTAGGAACCCTTTGATTAAAGCTTAGCACACACTAAATGCTGCACATCCTATTTTATACCTGTGGGCCACATAGCACTTAGAGCATGCTACTGTCTGTAAGCATATGTGAGCTTTAGGGTTCCTTAATAAGTGATTTTGGCAATACTCATAAAAATCACTTTAAAAATTGCCCTCCCCAATATTTAGGTTGTTAGTTCACAGAAGTAAACAAGAAAAACTGGGAAAGAAAAAAAAATCATTAAATCCAGTTTCTTATCCAACTTCTTACCCAGCTTATAATAGGGATGTGCTTTTGTCTGGAACAAAACAGGAATTGCAATGAAAATGAAGTAAAAGAAATTATTTTGTTTTCAATAAAGCAGCCACCAGCATTGGCCCCTACTCCCCCTCCTCAATAACCCCCCCCCCCTCACACACACACAGTGCTGGCATCCCAAAATGTAAAAACCGAAGCTTCTCCAGCTATCTTACCCCATTCTTGGAGTCTGGAAATCCAAATTGGGCAAGAGCAATCCCCAGTCTTTGACTTTTAAGCCAGTTCTCCCATTTAAGTCTATTCCCTCTTTGGGCTTCCTGTTTTGGTTAATATATTGAACAAAAGAATTTTCTTCTAATTATATGGTGAAATTTAATGGTCCCATCATTCTTGCCCTCATTAACATGCACTATTACATAATGATTTGCTGTTATTTAATTAACTTGTGTATTGCTGTTCCTCTTGGATTCTCTACTTTTGATAGATATAATCACCATTTTTTTTAATGTCAGTCCTTCTGAAATCCCATATTGAAAAGGACTTAAATCAGAACCAGATAATGAATCCAGGTGGCTTATGATCAGTTACAGGGGAGATAGAAAGCTATCATAAGAGCTAAATAAGAGATGGTTGCTCATGTAGGGATCCTTTCACTAAGCTGTGGTAAAAAATAGGCCTTAGTGTGCTGGTCTTCCATGCATATAAAGGCCATTTTTACTGTGGCTATAAAAACTCTGATTTTCTATTTTTTGCATTAATGGCCATGCACTAATATTGCCATTTAAAAACTTTAACACAGGAGCACTTACTGCCACGCATTTTGTAGGCAGTAAGGGCTCCTGTATTATCCGAGCACTAATGTAGATACACTAAGTGGTTAGCGCAGGAATACCCACTTTCTGCCACTGACACACCCCTCAAAAAAATGTTAACACATGGTTAACAAGCACAGATTGCAAAGTTACCACAGGATGCCTGAGCGCATCTGCGGTATTCCATTTTTTTCCTACATTAGACGGACTTTAATGCCTAATACAGTTTAGAAAAGGACCCCTTAGAGAGGAGGGAGATTATTAGCAAGAATCAACATGATCTCAGAAAAACTATGTCTCAGAACAACTTTGTTTTAATTTTTGTATAAAAGGGACAGTTTAGTATTCTATGGCTTCACAAATTGTTACTTGGAAAATGTTGAGCAGATATGGTGAGAGAGAGAAAGAAGGGACAAAATAACTCCAACAGCACCTTTTTTGCAGGAAATGATAAGAGTGATTTTGGCCACAAGAGGTTGAGCACATCCCATACCACCCCTTCCAGGGAAGACACCTTTCTCCACTTTGTGCTGTGGCTGCTGAAGTCTCTTCTCTCACCTACCTTGGTACTCACTAATGGCCTACTCTACCATTTCCTGGACCACGAGTGTCTCCTTCATACAGGCACATGTTTCCTCTATTTGTATCTGGATCCCATCTTCTGTATGATCACTGTCATCGTTCTTGTGACTGCAGCCTTCCCTCTCCTGAAGGGAAGTGCATATCTTCTCCTGCAGGGAGTACCAGCTCACATGGATGTCCAGAAGCTGGAAGGCACTTTAAAGAGCTTACCTGAGCTGAAGGGGGCCCATGAGCTGCATGTGTGGCAACTATCAGGTGGGAACACCGTGGCATCTGTACACATCATGTGCATCAACCTTCAAGTGTACACAGCCCTGGAACACAAAATCCAGTCCATCTTTTACCATGAAGGCATCAACACTTTTACTATTCAGCCTGAGTTTCTACAGGGGCCTGGAGAAGGGACCTCAGTAACACCAGCCCTTTGTAATCTGGCATGTGGCAGAGCTTGTTCCAAGCAGCTTTGCTGTGACCGTTGGAGAGGCATCACAATCGAGACTCCCCACCCTGTTATTGCTACTCCTTCTGAAGCTAGCTCAAAAGAACTCAGATTTAGTAATATTTATACCTAGACTTAAGAAGCCATGCGATTTACGCAGCCATTTTGGTAAAGTTGCTAGGTAGCTCCAAGTCTTTAGGGACAGACTAAGCTAGTCCTGTTTACCCAAGTTCCATTTTCTCTAATTACGAGTTATCGATACAGTGGGACAATATCAGGCTTGGCTCAGCCTTTATCTGATGGTCCTAGCTTTGATGATGTTGACAGGTCAGAGTCAAAGTCAAATATTACTCTTACACATAGGCAATGCTTATACATTTTTTTCACTGTAGGGTTACTAGATGTCTCCACATTGCCAGACAGAATGATGTAGTTATAGTTTTTCCTCAGTACATTTATGGGTTTATAATTTCAATTTTTTAAAGAACAGCTGTGAGCACAAATTCACAGATACCATGAGCAAAACCCAAAATTGATTCAGCCATAGCTGGTAGTCATAATTATGGAGTTGACATGTGCTGATTTGATACAATGGTTCAAACCCTGTATTAACTGGAATGTCATGCAATTGCATTCTTCTGTTCAGATAGCATTCTCTTGATCCTATGTCTCCCCATATGCTTTACTGATTGATAACTGTCCATGAACAAACAGAGCACATTTTTAAATCAGTAAATGTCAGCTATGAACAGACAGCTATAATCACTAGGCTAGGTAAATCAAACTTTTGATATCAGGGGATCACTTTAAGGTGGCAGAAGCTTACCCCTTTCCCAATTCACTAGACTGATTGTAGAATTTTTAGGGTGGTCATTTTAGCAAAGCATATGTACAGCTCCATTTTAGACACTAGGCATTACACCACTGACAGATCCATGCAGAAAGATGTTAGAGCTTCTATGTGAGAAGGGGATGTTGCAGGGGTGCTATCTGAACCCAGGTCATTAGGATCAGGCTAATCCAGGCTTTACCACAGTGCAATGGAAGGTGAAGAAGGAGACACGGTGAAAGGTAGACAGCAGGTAAAAGGAGGCCCGATACGGCCATGTTTCACCCAGCAGGGCTGCTTCAGGGGCGATATAATACCTCAAGGAGTTATCCTCTCACTTTCCCCAAGGTAGGAGAACTAGGGTGTGGTGTAACCACCTCCTAGGTAATACAGAGCATCAAACAAACTGAAGTCTCTGCTCATTCACCCTGCTCTCTACAATAAAGACTTGTAAGTTCATCTTCCACCCTGTCTGCTTCTTCATCTTCCATTTTACTGGGACTAGCGGACTGGTTGCCCATCTGTTTTTTAGGACCATCTTTACAAGAGTGGATTTGTATTTCTGATTTTCTTAGGGAAATGAATGTCACAATTAGAACTACAAGCCCATGCTTGTAATACTGTAACATTGAGACAAATTAACCAGTTCTTTATCACATAAAGCCAATTGCCAACCATAAGGGCTTGCTTATCACATAAAAACAATTGGCGACCACAGGGGCTTTGCAATTGTTTCTTGTGGTAAGGGAGCAAGGAATGGCTACCTCATTTCTTTTCATTTTTCTTTTACTTTTTGTTACAAAGGCTTCTGTAAATAATAGAGATGAAAAAGGAGTTTGTCATGGCTGTCTGCTGAGCAGTTGGATTTAGCAGTTTTTAGCCTCTTCTCCACTAAGGCAAAGGGTGGGTAATATGTTTGGATCTTTCTATGACTTCTTCTATGATTTCAATAAATATTTTGCAATATGAATTCATTCAATATGTGTTTCATAATCAAGCCATAAGTTAGTATCCTCAATAGCCAAGTGCTTTCCTAATCTGGTGCTGAGTTTACTCAATAGGAAGCTATTTACAATATGCAACATGGCTGTTATTCCATAAGAACAGAATTGATTGTCATGAAGACTATGGAGGTTGGCCTACAAAACAGTCTGCCCTATCGGAACCATTTCAACAAGGCCTGCTTATGGTGTGGTAGGTAAAGCCAAGTGGGCATATAGTAGCTAGGTGGGGTGCAAGGGGAGTGGCTGCTCCTGCAAACACATTTTGAATAAAATGGGGCCTATGCAGCTCAGCCCTTCAGCTTCACACTGATGGCCTATTTTAGAAAATGTTTGCTCCCCCTGACATCAAAATCTGGCTATGCTTCTGTAGACAAGCAGTGAGTAAGTTTAAAGATTGCTATACCATAACAGGCTTGCATTGTCACAAATCTTCAGTAGCCTGCTAGCTGAGACTTTCTATAAGATATATAAGGCAGCAATGGGAGCCAAGATAGACAGATCAGAAAGCAACTAATTGATGTGCACCAACGAACATACCTGCACACACTGAGTCCAGACTCAGGTACAATATTCTGGCACTGGATACAAGATAAGAAATGATGTCCTTACGATTGAGTTTCTTCTACTCTGCAGACAGTTGGTTTGCTAAGTAGGTTGTTGCATATCCTGACTTTTCAAGCATTAAAGTATAGATTCCCGTTAGCAGTCTTTGACACCTTTATTTCACAGTTTGGATGACCTTGCCTTACTGTCCTTTAAAAGTCATGTGATTATTACACTTAACAATGTACTTCAAACAATGGATGGTCATCTGATAAGATGTGAAATCAGAAAACATGCATCAAAGATCCAATAAAGAACATTAATTTGGTTTTAGCGAATATTCTGTAAGGGTGGTATCATCAACAGAGCCCCAAACCAGACCTTCTGTGAGGAGCTCCCAAGAACTGTCTTTTATGTTCTATTTAGCATGTGCAGGTTTTTCTCAGCTATCTGAGATTAAGAACCTCCTTCATTTCTCTTTATTGTGGTTATTGAAGGACAGATTTGTTCATCTGTCCATATGTGTGTGCAGTTTTTAGCTTTTCACCAACATTTTTCAAGTGACCTAGCACTGGTATTACAGCATTAGAGTGTATTGGTAGCATCAGTCATAGGTTTGTATTTTTAAGAAGTGAACTATAAAGATCTCCACCCTTTCATCATTGGCAAAAAACCTTCCTTAAAAATTTTAATTTTTAATTTTTCAAAAGAGTTTTAAATAATATGCTTCTTCTTTTGCTCAAAATAAATCAGTATAGTCTTTGCTAACAGGCACATGTATGTCTTTTATCAAATGCCAAAAAAGTCATTTTTCTTTGCAGAGTCAGTTTCATATCCAACTGTAGAGCCAAACCAATAATGCAATAACAATCCACTTGCCCCTGGGCCAATGATGGCCAGCGTTTCGCAAAATGTAACCTCTCACAGGCTCTATGTATCATCTTTGACATGCATCGTCTCTGACATTCCTTGGCTCTCTGGTACTGACAAAATGGCTTCTATATAAACCACTAGTGATGCCAGATGCCTTCAGTAGCACACACCAATGAACACACACACTCCTCATTCAAACTTAGTGCACTTGTGCTCTGTAGTCAAACAAAATGACACCATTCTACTCTTGAGTTAAGACCACTAGGTTCCAAGGACTGCATCCATTTTTGCTTTTATTGCACTAAACTTCTGTGCCAATCACCACCTCTTTGCAAGGGTGGTACATGTTGCAAAACAATAGTGTTCCGGCATAGCAGATTCTAATACAGGCCTCGACAATTTTCACAAAATCTAGAAGCCAGCAGCAGACATCTCTCTTGCTTCTCCCTCCCCATCCTTCCAACATTGTCTCCAGAGAAGTTTTTTTGGGGGGAGAGGGGGCTATCCCCTTCCAGATCAGCAATGGCTCTTTTAGAAACTTGGGGGGAGCTCGTTTGTGAGTAACCTATGTACTGCACGGAGAAATGTATTGCCTGGTCAAGACTCCTGGCTTTCACTGTGAACAGGGCCCCCCCCCCAGCCTGGATGTAGAGATTAAGGACCAGTGACGTATGTATATTATGATACATGGGAGATGTATGTGTTAGGCGGAGAGAGTCTGATATGTACAGACGGGGAGAGGGATCTTGGGGTGATAGTATCTGAGGATCTGAAGGTGACAAAACAGTGTGACAAGGCGGTGGCCGTAGCCAGAAGGTTGCTTGGCTGTATAGAGAGAGGTGTGACCAGCAGAAGAAAGGAGGTGTTGATGACCCTGTACAAGTCATTGGTGAGACACCATCTGGAGTATTGTGTTAGTTTTGGAGGCTGTATCTTGCTAAGGATGTAAAAAGAATTGAAGCGGTGCAAAGAAAAGCTACAAAAATGGTATGGGATTTGCGTTACAAGACGTATGAGGAGAGACTTGCTGAACATGTATACCCTGGAGGAAAGGAGAAACGGGGTGATATGATACAGACGTTCAAATATTTGACCGGTATTAATCCGCAAATGAACCTTTGCTGGAGATGGGAAGGTGGTAGAACTAGAGGACATAAAATGAGGTTGAAGGGGGGCAGACTCAAGAAAAATGTCAGGAAGTATTTTTGTCGTGTAGAGAGTGGTGGATACTTGGTGGTGGAGATGAAAACGGTAACGGAATTCAAAAATGCGTGGGATAAACATAAAGGAATTCTGTTCAGAAGGAATGAATCCTGAGAAGCTTAGCGGAGATTGGGTGGCAACACCGGTGGTGGGAGGCGGGGCTAGTGCTGGGCAGACTTCTACGGTCTGTGTCCTGAAAATAGCAGATACATTTCAAGGTCAGGTATACACATAAAGTAGCACATATGAGTTTATCTTGTTGGGCAGACTGGATGGACCGTACAGGTCTTTCTCTGCTGTCATCTACTATCAGGCTTATTTTCGAAAGGGATCGCTGGCAATCTTCCGAAACAACTCAGAAGATCGCCAGCGATCTCTCAATTCCGGCCAAATCGGTATTGCTTTTTCATTGCGGCGCCGGCCAACCTTCAAGGGGGCGTGTTGGTAGGGTAGCAAAGGCGGAAAGGGGGTGGAGCAGGGCGGGGTTACGAGATGGCCGGCTTCACCTTATTATGAAAAAAAAAATGCCGGCTCGAACGAGTATTTCGCCGGGTGGACTTGGTCCATGTATTTTTAGGACCAAGTCCCAAAAAAGAGCCCCAACTGACCAGATGACCACCGGAGGGAAGCGGTGGATCACCTCCCCTTACTTCCCAAGTGGTCACCAACCCCCTCCCACACACACAAAAAAAATATTTTTAACATTTTTTGCCAGCCTGTATGCCAGCCTCAAATGTCATACCCAGCTCCCTGACAGCAGTATGCAGGTCCCTGGAGCAGTTTTAGTGGGTGCACTGCACTTCAGGCAGGTGGACCCAGGCCCATCCCCCCCCCTATCTGTTCCACTTGTGGTGGTTAATGTTGAGCCCTCCAAAAAAACCCAAAACCCACTGTACCCCCCCAAAAAACCCCAAAACCCATGTAAGTGCCCCCCTTCACCCCTTAGGGCTATTGTAATAGTGTAGACTTGTGGGCAGTGGCAGTGGCGTACCAAGGAGGGGGCGGTCTGCCCCGGGTGCACGCCGCTGGGGGGGTGCCGCGCGCCGTCAGCTTCGTTCGTTTCTATGCTCCCTTTGCCCCGGAACAGGAAGTAACCTGTTCCGGGGCACAAGGAGCATGGAAACGAACGAGGCTGACCGGCGTGCGGCACCCCCCCCAGTGGCGTGCACCCAGGGGGGGTTCTTTCGCCGGGGTGGGGGGTGTCCTTTCACCAGGGGGGGGTCGCGCTGCACCTGGGGGGGGCGCTGCACCCGGGCGCATCGGCAATCCGCCCCAGGTGTCAGCCCCACTAGGAATGCCACTGGGCAGTGGGTTTGGGGGGGGATTTGGGGTGCATAGCACACAAGGGAAGGGTGCTATGCACCTGGAAGCTAATTTTTTAAAAGATTTTTTAAGTGCCCCCTAGGGTGCCCGGTTGGTGTCCTGGCATGTGAGGGGGGCCAGTGCACTACAAATGCTGGCTCCTCCCACGGTTTCCATTATGGCTGAAAATTGGAACCGGCCATCTCATCTAAACCCGGCGATCCGCCGACGATCCTATTCTAAATCCGGCGAGCGATTTGGCCAGCGCCAAGCGTATTTTGAAAATATGCTTGGCTTTGCCCGCTTACGGCGCCGGCCCCGAAGATGGCCGGCCATCAATTTCACCGGTGCTGTTCGATTATTCCCCTATGTAATGCATCAGAGATCACTAAAAAGTTGCCGGTATGACACAAAAGGTAGCCCAATTTTATTTGTTACTAAAGAACTCTTATGTTCAGCCAAATGGACTGACAGTTTTCGAGAAGTCTGTCCAACATATTGTAATATATGGTAACATATATTAAATGTTTTATTCCTGGGGCTCTGGGGGGGTTGTTCCAGGGTTTTGGTGGAGGCTGCTGGCTGGAAAAGGTTTAAAGTTTAGTTTGGGAATTGTTAATGGAGTTAGCTGAAGAAAGTGTGAGATGTTTCTTAAATGTGGTTTTATTTTTCAAGAAATAAACCATGATTAAGTGGGGATTGTACTTTAAAATGTTCCTTTCTGTTTTGGGTACAAGTCAGGTTAAAATTGACTTTGAAATTCTCTGTATAGGAAGTTTTGCATTTACTTCTATGGGGGAGGGAGATTCTAAACAGATCAGAAAAAAAACTGTCTTTCTCTGACAAGCTGATTGGTTGAGTGATGTCAGATCCAGTGTTGCCAGGTGGGCGGTTTTACCGCCCAATTGGGCGGTTTTCCGCGACCCGCTGCGGGAAATTTTTGCCCGCGACGGGTTGCGTTTTTTTGGGCTTTTTTTTTTTTTTTTGGGTGGGTTTTTCGGCCGCGGGGGGCGGGGTTAGTGACGTTTTGGGCGGGGTTACTGACGTTCTGGGCGGGGCCGATGACGGGGGAGGCGGGGCCGATGACGAGAGAGGCGAGGCTGGTGACGGGGGAGGCGGGGCTGATGACGGCGGGGGCGGGGTTGATGAAGACGGGGGCGGGGTGATGACGCGGGGGTGGGAGTGTCAGGGGCGGGGTTTGAGTTTGGGCGGGTTTTGGGCTGTTTTTAGGCTGGATTGGGTGGGAAAAAAATTTTCCACCTGGCAACCCTGGTCAGATCCTCTAGGGGGGGTGAGTTGCCAGGGAGACTGGAGTGAGCAGAGAGACCAGGGCTGTGAACATGGATTCAGAAAGAAAAAACGTATAGTGTGTGTCTGTGTAAAAGTAAGAATAAAAGTATGGATTTTGTGAGTTTAAAGTGAAAGGTGATATTGAAAAAGGGTACTTTAATATTGAAAGTGAGTGAAGGTGAGCTTTGGTGCTGAGAATGAGATGATTTGAGCTTAAAAGTGAGTACTTCAATAAACAGACTGCCTTTTTCATGATTGTGTTGCTGAATACATGTGGGGAAAAACTGATGTATTTTGGGTGGGAGAGAGCTGTACTAATAGAAAGCTGTGAGAAGTTTTAAACCAAATTTAGTTTGGTTTGGAGTGAAACAGAGGTATGTATGTCCCAGCATGCAGTGAATGGAATGGTTAAGTTCTAAGGGAATTTAAGGTCATGGAAGGTGGAATGAGAGTCTGTAGGCTCAGGTATTAAGTGGACACATGGCTGCCTACTCTTTTTAGAATAGGGGAAAACAGTTGAGACTCAGGTTCTGAGAGACTGTGATTTCTGCTGGTAGTTATACTAAGTGAAAGAAACTATAAGGGTGTCAGGAAAAAGTGTGTAAGGATTTTAACTCTGACACAGGGGAAGGACTGAGAGGTGAATCTGTGATTTGAAGAAAGAAGCCATTAAGCTGTGTCTGGGGGGAAGGTGTGTTGTTTGTGAGAGTTCTGAGTTCAGTGCAAGCAAGGTTTGTAATCTGACTTCAGAATAAAGAAAATCCAGCACTGCTGTTGTCTGAGTGTGCTGTATTCTCCAGATTGATCTGATAGCTGTGAAGGGAAAAGTTATGCTTTTATGTGAAGTCTGTGAGATGGAATGTTGAAGCCTGCTGGATCATTTTAGACTAGGGAAACAACAGTGAGAAATAGGTTTTGTAGTGAGAAAACCTTTAACTTATTTTATTTCAATTAGAGAGTTTGGCCACAGTATTGAGAATTGGTTAATAGTCACCAGAGCCTGAACAAGAACAGAGGGAGTTCAAGGGTCTTGCCTCCATTTATTTTCTTTATAAGTGAGGTTTAGGGAGAAGAAATCTGGGGGAGTCATCCTCTGAAGGGTTCCAGATGAGCTCCAACGCAAGAAAGACATCACCTAAATAAATTCAACCACAGCTAAGTGACATTGCCAAGAGTGTTGAAAGAAATATATTATTTTTTCACAACATTTTAAGGGAAAACAAAGGAACAGACCATCAGATATTAAGAATCCATGAGATCCCTGCAAAAACACCAGTAGTGCACACAAAGAGACCAATTTCTACATCAGGAAAGAGAATAACCACAAATATCTGATTTTGATAAAAGACAATTTAAATACTTATCTGAAAAGGTTCTTTTCCGCCTTTTTAGGTGAAACAGACAAAGTTAAGGGTACACATGTAGTTCTACATTTGAATGTTGAATATGTTATTGCAGTTCTATTAAGCTTCACGCTAATTGTGAATTTGAGTTTATTTGAATGAAAATTTGCTTGCATTTGTATTCAATAAAGAAAGAGATAATTTGCAAATCTGAAAGTTTGGTCCTTCCATTTCAGGAACAAATCCTAAATTTAGATTCTTTTCCTCCTTTATTCTTTGAGAGTAAAGGACGAGGTTAGTTTATTTGTTCCACTCCCTCGGCTGTGAGTGTGTGTTCCCTGGATATTCGCCACGACTACAACCATCAGGTATCTGGGAGCACATCACTACAGTCCAGCCGAGAGGGGTGGTAACAATATACTTTCTCACATGGACAGAGTAAACAATAAACAACATTTATTTATTTATTTATTTGCTGCATTTGTACCCCACATTTCCCCACCTATTTGCAGGCTCAATGTGGCTTACACTATGTTGCAAAAGGTATAATCATAAACAGAGTAAGAGGTATGGGCTAATTTAACATATTACTGTGTAAAAAATTAGGTAGATAGGTCAGTAGAATTATTTACATAATTATTTACATAATCTGATTTATAGGAAGTCTGTGTGTTCAAAAGGTATTTCTTCTGATCTAATGGGTCCTTGCCTCACGTTAGTCTCCATCATAACACAACAGGCTGCGCAGTTCCCACACTTCTTATTTCCCATGACTTCTAGGTCTGAAGAAGGAGTAGTGATCTATGGAGGTAAATTCTTGTTTCTACTGTAGGAGAAACGCAGACGATTCACCAAACTCAGGGATTGTTTTCACTATGTCCCAATGCTTCCGTATAATTCTAGAAATTCGTGCTGAAAATGTATTAAATTGCATTATATAAGTACATATATCTTCTTTTTTCTCCTCAGAGGAATGAGGTTTCGGCAATAGCAGAAGTTCTCAATTATTGAACTTGGCTCGACGATACACTTTGTGCACTATCAGGCTTATTTTCGAAAGAGAAGGGTGCCCATCTTTCAACACAAATCGGGAGATGGGCATCCTTCTCCCAGGGTCGCCCAAATCGGCATAATCGAAAGCCGATTTTGGGCGTCCTCAACTGCTTTCTGTCGCGGGGACGACCGAAGTTCACAGGGGCGTGTTGGAAGCATAGTGAAGGCGGGACTAGGGCGTGCTTAACACATGGGCGTCCTCGGCCGATAATGGAAAAAAGAAGGGCGTCCCTGACGAGCACTTGGCCGACTTTACTTGGTCCATTTTTTTCTTGCGACCAAGCCTCAAAAAGGTGCCCGAACTGACCAGATGACCACCGGAGGGATGACCTCCCCTTACTTTCCCAGTGGTCACTAACCCCCTCCCACCCTAAAAAAAAACTTTAAAAATATTTTTTGCCAGCCTCTATGCCAGCCTCAAATGTCATACCCAGCTCCCTGACAGCAGTATGCGGGTCCCTGGAGCAGTTTTAGTGGGTACTGCAGTGCACTTCAGGCAGGCGGACCCAGGCCCATCCACCCCCCCCCCCCCACACCTGTTACAGTTGTGGTGGTAAATGTGAGCCCTTTCAAACCCACCAGAAACCCACTGTACCCACATGTAGGTGCCCCCCTTCACCCATAAGGGCTATGGTAGTGTTGTACAGTTGTGGGGAGTGGGTTTTGGGGTTTTGGAGGGGGCTCAGCACCCAAGGTAAGGGAGCTATGCACCTGGAAGCAATTTGTGAAGTCCACTGCAGTGGCCCCATAGGGTGCCCGGTTGGTGTCCTGGCATGTGAGGGGGAACAGTGCACTACGAATGCTGGCTCCTCCCATGACCAAATGGCTTGGATTTGGTCGTTTCTGAGATGGGCGTCCTCGGTTTCCATTATCGTTGAACACCGGGGACAACCATCTCTAAGGTCAACCTAAATGTTAATATTTGGGCATCCCTGACCGTATTATCGAAACGAAAGATGGACGCCCATCTTGTTTCAATAATATGGGTTTCCCCACCCCTTCCTAAGGATGTTCTGCGAGGACGCCCTCAGGAAAACTTGGGCGCCCCCCGTTCGATTATGCCCCTCCACATCTCTAGGGTAGCCATGGGCTCGTAGTTTAACTGACAAATCTCTGGCATGTTGTTTAAATTCAATCTCTGTTGAACATATTCTCTGATATCAGAGAAACTGGGGAAAAAGGTAAACTATTCTTTAAGGCTGATGGATGACATGTACCACCCTTGCATTGAGGTGGTGATCGGCACAGAAATTTAGTGCAATTAGAACAAAAATGGATTTTTAAGTTGCAGTCCTTGGAACCTAGTGGTCTTAACTCAAGAGAAGAATGGTGTCATTTCTTTTGACTACAGAGCGCAAGTGCACTAAGTTTGAATGAGGATTGCGTTCATTGGTGTGTGCTATTGAAGGCATCTGACATCACTAGTGGTTTATATTGAAGCCATTTTGTCAGTACCAGAGAGCCGAGGAATGGCAGAGACGAGGCATGTCAGAGACAATACATAGAGCTTGTGAGAGATTGCATTTTGCCTTTTTTTTTTTTGCAGTAGTTGATGAGCCTGCCTGAATATCATATTTCTTGTCTCTTGTAGAAGAGCTTCCGCTATCTGGGATCCTGAGGAAGCTGAGCGAAACGCTGGCCATTGTTGGCCCAGGGGGGAGTGAATTGTTATTGCATTATTGGTTTGGCTCTACAGTTGGATATGATACTGACTCTGCAAAGATAAGTGACTGTTTTTTGGCATTTGATAAAAGACATAAATGTACCTGTTAGCAAAGACTATACTGATTTATTTTGAGCAACAGAAGAAGCATATTATTTAAAACTCTTTTGAAAAATTAAAAATTAAAATTTTAAGGAAAGTTTTTTTTGCCAATAATGAAAGGGTGGAGATCTTTATAAGATCCCTTCAGCTCTTTAAATCTTGAAAGATTCTTGAGCTCTTTCAGGCTTTTTCCTTCCGTTAGCTCCAGGCATATTAGATCTGTCATTTTTCATCAAGTGGATTTGTTTTATTGATTTCATTAGTACTTTTGGTTAATTCACACCTGCGTGTTTTTTGCTATAGAGGATTTTAAGAAGTGAGCCAATTTATTTTGCATTGTTAATTTCTTCATTGATATTGTGGTCCGGTTCTGTTCTGGTCCAGTACCCAATATGTGTGTCCTCAGCTCTTGTGTCTCGGAGCCCAAGGTCTGTGCGAGAGGAAAGAATAAACCAGACACCAATATCTATCTATCTATCTATGGCTAAAGCTTTAGGGAAGCAGTCTCACAGCTGCAAAATCTAGTAGCCTTGTCTGACTGACTTCTGACTTCCCTTCTAATCTCTGGCTTTTTATTAGCAATAATTAAGCATAACTGCACATTCCATACATGATTACAAATTTGGTGAACGATATAATTTTCTCTTTCTCACACACTGCTTTCAACATTTACAGCCCACCTTATCTTCTTTGGCTAGACACATTTCCTCCCTTATGCCTTGTTTCTCAAGGTCCTGTATAGTACATTCTGGTTCAACAATTAAGATAACAGATAATATTCGCAGTTTGTTCCCTCCAAGGTTACAGCTCTCATTAAGAGTGAGGTGAAGGAAGCTATTAGGGCTAAAAGAAATGCCTTCAGAAAATGGAAGAAGGAACCGTCTGAAAATAACAAGAAGCAGCATAAAGAGTATCAAAGCAAATGCAAGGCTCAGATAAAGAAGGCCAAGAGGGATTATGAAAAAAAGATAGCATTAGAGGCAAAAAAACATAGTAAAAATTTTTTGCGGTATATTAAAAGCAGGAAGCCGGCAAAAGAATCGGTTGGGCCGCTGGATGACCGAGGGGTAAAAGAGGCGATCAAGGAAAACAAAGATGTAGCGGAGAGATTGAATGAATTCTTTGCTTCGGTCTTCACCAAGGAAGATTTGGGTTGGATACCGGTGTCGGAAATGATATTTCAAGCAGACGAGTCGGAGAAACTTACTGACTTCACGGTAAACCTGGAGGACGTAATGGGGCAGTTCAGCAAACTGAAGAGTAGCAAATCTCCTGGACCGGATGGTATTCATCCTAGAGTACTGATAGAACTGAAAAATGAGCTTGCGGAGCCAGTGGCGTAGCTAGGGTAGTTGACACCCAGGGCCGGTCATTTTTTAACACCCCCCTCCAAAATCCAGTACTAGGCATACCGAGAATACAAAACACTCAGGATCTCTAGAACAATTTTACCATACCATAAGCAGTAATTTCTACGAGTCACATAAGGAAAAGGAAAGCATCTTAAACACTACAGTGAGCACTAGAACATCAATTCGCCTATTGTAAAACGTAACCGGACAGAATAGTACAGATCGTCGATCCTGCACAGTAAATGCCAACTGAAAGCCGTGTCTTTTTCACAAACACAGATAAACCCTAAACCACTATAGAATAAGTAATCAAACTTTCTATTTAGACAGAAATTAAACTGAACCCCCAAGAGGCCAGACTCATCATACAATGCAACACCACAGAAACAGAAAATAAAATACCACAATTTTATTGGACTAATACATTTAGCTTTCAGAGACCAAAACCTCCTTCCTCAGATCAGATCATTACAGTATAGTGATTTTACAATATCCTATCCTGGCCTGAGGAAGGGGGTTTTGTTCTCTGAAAGTTAATCAAAATATATTAAAATTAGTCCAATAAAGATTACCTTATTTCCATGTTCTATTTATTAACACAGCTACAATACTACTTTATCCTAAAGCAAAAAAAAATAAAAATATATATTTTACTTGCAGTTTGTTGTCTCTGGTTTCTGCGTTCCTCATCTTCTTTTCACTGTCTTCCTTCCATCCAGCATCTGCCTTCTCTCTCTCTCCCTGCCATCCAGTGTCTGCCCTCTCTCTCCTGTCCCCTCCATCCAAAGTCTGCCCTCTCTCCCTGCCCTTTCCATCTAGGATCTGCCCTCTCTCCATGTGCATCTCCTTCGTCTTTCCTTCCCTCCATCCTTGTCCAACATTTCTCCTCTCTTCCATCCATGTGCATTTCCTTCCTGACTTTCCTCCCCTCCATCCATCCATCCATGTCCAACAACTCTCCATTCTCCCCTGCAGTCTCCTCCATCCACCCATATCCTTCAAATTTCCTCTCTCCCCTGCCCCCACTCATCCATCCATATCCAGGAACGCTTCATTCTCTCCTGCCGTCTCCTCCATCCACCCATATCCTTCAAATTTCCTCTCTCCCCTGCCCCCATTCATTCATCCATGTCCAGCAATTCTCCTCTCCTCTGCCCCTCCTCCATCCATCCATCCATCCATCCACCAGCAATTCTCCTCTCTCCCCTGCCCTCCCCTCCTCTCCAGTGATCTCTTCTCTCCCCATGTCCTCCCCTCCCATCCATGTCCAGCGATTCTCCCAGCCCTCCCTCAGCTCCCCCACAGCCCTCCTCTCCGTTCCTTGCTGCCCTCCCCTCCATCCATCCACCCATGTCCAGCAATTCTCCTCCCCTGCCCTCCCCTCCAGCGATCTCTTCTCTCCCCATGCCCTCCCCTTCTCTCCCCCATGTCCAGCAATCTGTTCTCTCCCCCTGCTCTCCCCTCCCATCCATGTCCAGCATTCTCCTCTCCCCTGCCCTCTTCGTTCCTTCCTTCCCGCCCATGGCAGCCCTCCTCCTCCTCCTCTCTGCCCCCCCGTATCATAACCTTTTACTTCCCGTGGTGGCAGCGGTGTCAGTTCCGTTACGAAGAAGGCACTGCAGGCTCCCCTCCGGCTTCAGCTTCTGCCTTCGCTCTTCACACAGTGAGTGTCCCGCCTTCGTAATGACGCATTTCCTGTAAGCAACTGATGTCACTGCCACTACGGGAAGTAAAAGGTTATGATACGGAGGGGGGCGGAGAGGAGGAGGAGGGTTCTATGAGGCGCCGATGGGGGGGGGGGCGGATTTTGGGTGCGGGGGGGTGGTGCCTGGAAGCAGCGGGAGCGGCGGAGCACCCCCCTCTTGTGCTGACACCAGGGGCGGACCGCCCCCTCCGCCCCCCCCCCTTGCTGTGCCACTGTGCGGAGCTACTGCTAGTGATATGCAATTTATCCTTAAAATCGAGCGTGGTACCGGAAGATTGGAGGGTGACCAATGTAACACCCATTTTTTAAAAAGGTTCCAGGGAAGATCCGGGAAATTATAGACCGGTGAGTCTGATGTCGGTGCCGGGGAAAATGGTAGAGGCTATTATTAAAAACAAAATTACAGAGCACATCCGAGGACATGGATTACTGAGACCGAGTCAGCACAGCTTTTGTGTGGGGAAATCTCGCCTGACCAATAAACAAACATGTGGAGCCGGTTGATATTGTGTATCTGGATTTTCAAAAGGCGTTTGACAAGGTACCTCATGAAAGGCTACAGAGGAAATTGGAGGGTCATGGGATAGGAGGAAATGCCCTATTGTGGATTAAAAACTGGTTGAAGGATAGGAAACAGGGAGTGGGGTTAAATGGGCAGTATTCACAATGAAGAAGGGTAGTTAGTGGGGTTCCTCAGGGGTCTGTGCTAGGACCGCTGCTTTTTAATATATTTATAAATGATTTAGAGATGGGAGTAACTAGCTAGGTAATTAAATTTGCTGATGACACAAAGTTATTCAAAGTCTTTAACTCGCGACAGGATTGTGAAAAATTACAGAAGGACCTTACGAGACTGGGAGACTGGGTGGCTAGATGGCAGATGACGTTTAATGTGAGCAAGTGCAAGGTGATGCATGTGGGAAAAAAGAACCCGAATTATAGCTACGTCATGCAAGGTTCCACGTTAGGAGTCAAGGACCAAGAAAGGGATCTGGGTGTTGTTGTCGATAATACACTGAAACCTTCTGCTCAGTGTGCTGCTGCGGCTCGGAAAGCGAATAGAATGTTGGGTATTATTAGGAAAGGTATGGAAAACAGGTGTGAGGATGTTATAATGCTGTTATATCACTCCATGGTGCGACCGCACCTAGAGTATTGTGTTCAATTCTGGTCGCCGCATCTCAAGAAAGATATAGTGGAATTGGAAAAGGTGCAGCGAAGGGCGACTAAAATGATAGCGGGGATGGGACAACTTCCCTATGAAGAAAGACTAAGGAGGCTAGGGCTTTTCAGCTTGGAGAAGAGACGGCTGAGGGGAGACATGATAGAGGTATATAAAATAATGAGTGGAGTGGAACAGGTGGATGTGAAGCGTCTGTTCACACTTTCCAAAAATACTAGGACTAGGGGGCATGCGATGAAACTACAGTGTAGTAAATTTAAAACAAATCAGAGAAACTTTTTCTTCACCCAATGCGTAATTAAACTCTGGAATTTGTTGCCGGAGAACGTGGTGGAGGCCGTTAGCTTGGCAGAGTTTAAAAAGGGGTTAGACGGTTTCCTAAAGGACAAGTCCATAAACCACTACATGGACTTGGGAAAAATCCATAATTCTAGGAATAACATGTATAGAATGTTTGTACGTTTGGGAAGCTTGCCAGGTGCCCTTGGCCTGGATTGGCCGCTGTTGTGGAAGGGATGCTGGGCTCGATGGACCCTTGGTCTTTTCCCAGTGTGGCATTACTTATGTACTTATGTAATACCATTTTTACCATACAAATATATACATATTACTTATTCACAGACATTCATTCAGTTATACAGACTTGTCTCCCACATTTGTTTACCACTGTTCCAGCAACTTAGCCCCGCTCCCCTGAGCTGAAGGCTAGAGCTCATACAGAATCTCTGGAGCAATTTCTACAAATGAATTAGTTTTGCACATACCATGACAAGAATGAACCTCACTCCTAAGCCAGGCTCTCTCTGTGTGGAAAAACTGGTACAGTATTCTTCAGTTGGTACTAAGATTAAAGTCTCTTTCTGGTGAATGGTGATAATTAGTTTAATTCTCTGTTATATCACTTTGCTGGACTTCGTGTGAGACAGTTCAATTGTTTCAAATATCGAGCCCTAGGTTTACATAGTAACATAGTAGATGATGGCAGAAAAAGACCTGCAAGGTCCATCCAGTCTACCCAACAAGACAAACTCATATGTGTATACCTTACCTTGATTTGTACCTGCCTTATTCAGGGCACAGACCGTACAAGTCTGCCCAGCAGTACTTCCCGCCTCCCAACCACCAGTCCCACCTCCCATCACCGGCTCTGGCACAGACCGTATAAGTCTGCCCTCCACTATCCTCGCCTCCCAACCACCAACCCCTCTTCCACACACCTGCTCTACCACCCAATTTCGGCTAAGCTGAGGATCCATTCCTTCTGCACAAGATTCCTTTATGCATATCCCACGCATGTTTGAATTCCGTTACCGTTTTCATCTCCACCACCTCCCGCGGGAGGGCATTCCAAGCATCCACCACCCTCTCTGTGAAAAAATACTTCCTGACATCTTTCCTGAGTCTGCCCCCCTTCAACCTCATTTCATGTCCTCTCGTTCTACCGCCATCCCATCTCCGGAAAAGATTTGTTTGTGGATTAATACCTTTCAAATATTTGAACGTCTGTATCATATCGCCCCTGTTCCTCCTTTCCTCCAAGGTATACATGTTCAGGTCAGCAAGTCTCTCTTCATACGTCTTAGAACGCAAATCCTGTACCATTCTCGTAGCTTTTCTTTGCACCGCTTCCATTTTTTTAACATCCTTCGCAAGGTACGGCCTCCAAAACTGAACACAATACTCCAGGTGGGGCCTCACCAATGACTTGTACAGGGGCATCAACACTTCCTTTCTTCTGCTGATCACACCTCTCTCTATACAGCCTAGCAACCTTCTCGCTACGGCCACTGCCTTGTCACACTGTTTTGTCGCCTTCAGATCCTCGGATACTATCACCCCAAGATCCCTCTCCCCCTCAGTACCTATCAGACTCTCACCGCCTAACACATAAGTCTCTCTTGGGTTTCTACTCCCTAAGTGCATCACTTTGCATTTCTTCGCATTGAATTTTAATTGCCAAACCTTAGACCATTCTTCTAGCTTCCTCAGATCCTTTTTCATGCTTTCCACTCCCTCCCGGGTGTCCACTCTGTTGCAAATCTTAGTATCATCCACAAATAGGCAAACTTTACCTTCTAACCGTTCGGCAATGTCACTCACAAATATATTGAACAGAATCTGCCCCAGCACCGTTCCCTGACGCACTCACTACTCACCTTTCCCTCCTCCGAGCAAACTCCATTTACCACCACCCTCTGTCGTCTGTCCGTCAACCAGTTCCTAATCCAGTTCACCACTTCGGGACCTATCTTCAGCCCATCGAGTTTATTTAAGAGCCTCCTGTGGGGAACCATGTCAAAAGCTTTGCTAAAATCTAAGTAGTTTATGTCTATAGCATGTCGATGATTCAATTCTCCAGTTACCCAATCAAAGAATTCAATGAGATTCGTTTGGCACGATTTCCCTCTGGTAAAACCATGTTGTCTCGGATCTTGCAACTTATTGGCTTCCAGGAAATTCACTATCCTTTCCTTCAGCATCGCTTCCATTACTTTTCCAATAACCGAAGTGAGGCTTATCAGCCTGTAGTTTCCAGCTTCTTCCCTATCACCACTTTTGTGAAGAGGGACCACATCTGCTGTTCTCCAATCCCTCGGAACCTCTCCCGTCTCCAAGGATTTATTAAATCTTTAAGAGGACCCGCCAGAACCTCTCTGAGCTCCCTCAATATCCTGGGGTGGATCCCATCTGGTCCCATGGCTTTGTCCACCTTTAGCTTTCCAAGTTGTTGATACACACTCTCTTCCGTGAACGGTGCTCTATCCACTCCATTCTCAGGTGTACTTTTGCCTCGTGGTCCTTCTCTAGGATTTTCTTCAGTGAAAACAGATCAAAAGTATCTATTTAGCAAATTGGCTTTTTCTTCATCATTATCTACATAGCGTTTCGCTGTATCTGTTAGTCTCACAATTCCCTTTTTAGTCATTCTCCTTTCACTAATATACCTGAAGAAATTTTTGTCTCCCCTCCTTACATTTCTAGCCATTTGTTCTTCCGCTTGCGCCTTCGCCAGACGTACCTCTCTCTTGGCTTCTTTCAGTTTCATCCGGTATTCCTCCCCGTGTTCCTCTTCTTGAGATTTTCTATATTTGTTTAGCCTTTATTTTCTCAGCCACTTGCTTGGAGAACCATATCGGTTTCCTTTTTCTCTTGCTTTTATTTACTCTCCTTACATAAAGGTCTGTGGCCCTATTTATTACTTCTTTCAGCCTGGACCACTGTCCTTCCACTTCTTGTACGTCCTCCCACCCCATCAGCTCCTTCCTCAGGTATTCCCCCATTTTACTAAAGTCAGCACGCTTGAAATCCATGACTTTGAGTTTAGAGTGGCCGCCCTCCACTTCAGCCGTTTGATGGTCACTGCTTCCCAGGTGTGCACCCACTCGGACATTTGACACACTATCCCCATTTGTGAGCACCAGATCCAGCGTCGCTCCCTCCCTCGTGGGTTCTGTCACAATTTGTCTGAGCAGAGCACTTTGGAAAGCATCCACGATCTCTCTACTTCTTTCCGATTTTGCAGACGGAACCTTCCAATCTACATCTTGCAGATTGAAATCTCCCATCAACAGAACCTCTTTTTTTTTTCCTAATTTTTGAATATCTGTGATCAGATCTTTATCTAGTTCCTCTAATTGTGTCGGGGGTCTGTAGACAACACCCACTTGGACAGAGGTTCTAGCCTTTCTTTTTAAGGTGATCCATATCGCTTCTTCTTTTCCCCAGGTCCCTGCCATTTCAGTCGCCATGATATCATTCTTTACATACAGAGCTACTCCTCCACCTTTTTGACCCTCTCTATCCTTCCTAAATAGATTATAGCCTGGTATGTTTGCATCCCATTCATGGGAACCATTGAGCCACGTCTCCGTGATTGCAACAGCATCTAAGTCTGCCTCCAACATCAGGGCTTGAAGGTCATGAACTTTATTGCTTAGACTACGAGCATTTGTTGCCATCGCTTTCCATCTATATTTCCTGGTATGTGTTTCAACATTTGTGATTTGGGGGTGTCTTTTCACTTTGGGTACCTTCGTATCTTTTTGTTCCAACTTTATTGCTTTTTCCTCTGCCTCAGTTTTATTTTTAGGAGCATCACAGTGCTGTAATGGAGCAAAAGAATTCTTTAGTGGCAACACTTGTGCGGGTGGATGCTTCTGTGTCACCTGACGAAGTCTGCCTGAGCCTACTGTGAACCATCTATTCTTATGTGGTTTTATTCTTTGAGGCAGTGGTGAGAAGTTATTATTCTGTGCAGTCCTAGAAGCTGCTTTAATTGCATCCAATTCTTGCATTACTTTACTGAGCTCTTGTTTTAAACTGGATAGCTGAAGACAGATAGGACAAGCTTTAAGTCTCCAGATGATTGGCCTTGAAACTAAAGCACCACCATTATTGCAGAGAATAAAAGTCATCCTGATTGGTTGAAATGGGTATGAACAGGTGTACTATGTTGGGGTTAACAGTCTGCAAGACTGCCTGTGTATGATTGAGGAGTAAAGTTAATGAGGTTTGGTTTGTCTATAATTGATTGGAAAACCCTGGGGTGGGTGGGATTATAAGTCTCAATGTGTCAGCTAATTGCTGTTATCAAGGCAATTCTCTAGATGGGACCAGAAATGGTACAGTCTGATCAAAGAATTTTCAATTGATTTAACTTTCAAAATTGCCCTAGAATATAACTTTCCTTTTTGTAATATAAATCTAAATATTCCCAATAATTATAGCAATAATTGTACCTAGAAAGGGTACAGAAAGGACAATAAAAATGATAGAGCACCTCCCTTAAAGAAAGGAGCTAAGCAAGTAGTTTAGAGAAAAGACAATTGATAACAGATTGAAAACAAATCATAGGAAGTTTTTTTCATGTACATACTGGTAATTAAGCCATGAATTTATTCCCAGAGAATGTGGTTAAGGTAACTAATATAGTCGCATTCAAAAGAGGTTTGGGCAAGTTCCTGGAGAAAAGGGTAGACTTGGGAAAGTCATTGATCATCCCTGGAAATGAACTATGAGAAATAGACCTACATTTTTTGTCTGCTGGTACGTTTTATTAGAAATCTTGTGACTTGGGCCGGTCACTGTCAGAGAGACAGGATGCTGAGCGCATTTGACCATGGACTGACCTTGCATGCCTTTTCTTATGTTCTTAGGTATATACATTATCTGCTCATCATTTCTGGGGGCAGTGTAAATGTGACTTACACAAAGAGGATAATTCTATAACTGGGTGCCATAATTTAGATGCACTGATGCTGTGTAGTGCCAGTTCTATAAAGGAATCTTTGTACCAAGATGCTGTTATAGAATACTAGCGTAAGTATTCTATAACAGCGCCTAAGCTTAAGTGTGTTCACTTACATAAGGTCTATGGCAGTTAAGTACATAATTTATAGTATTCTGTAAGTTGCCTGCATATTTATTAGACACGACTATAGCCTACCCATGTTCCTCCCCTGTGAATACCCCCCTTGCATTTATGTGCTAACCAAGTTGCATGCCTACATTATAGCATAGTGCTGAGTGCAGAGCAGTAGACCGGGTGCATTTGTAGGTAAGGAGGAGAATCTTGAATTGAATGCGGTATCTGATCGGAAGCCAGTGAAGTGACTTGAGGAGAGGGGTGATGTGAGTATATTGGTTCTGGCGGAATATAAGACGTGCGGCAGCGTTCTGGACGGATTGAAGGGGGGATAGATGGCTAAATGGGAGGCCGGTGAGGAGCAAGTTGCAGTAGGCAAGGCGAGAGGTAATGAGAGCTTGGACGAGAGTTCGTGTGGTGTGCTCAGATAGGAAAGGGCGAATTTTGCTGATGTTGAACAGGAAGAAGCGACAGGTCTTGGCAGTCTGTTAGATATGGGCAGAGAAGGAGAGGGAGGAGTCGAAGATGACTCTGAGGTTGCGGGCAGATGGGACGGGGAGGATGAGGGTGTTATCAACTGAGATAGAGAGTGGAGGAAGAGGAGAGGTGGGTTTGGGTGGAAAGATGAGAGGCTCGGTTTTGGCCATGTTTAGCTTCAGGTGGCGGTTGGACATCCAGGCAGCAATGTCAGATAAGCAGGCCGATACCTTGGCCTGGGTCACCGTGGTGATGTCTGGTGTGGAGAGATATAGCTGGGTGTCATCAGCATAAAGATGATACTGAAAACCATGAGATGAGATCAGTGAGCCTAGGGAGGAGGTGTAGATTGAGAAGAGAAGCGGTCCAAGGACAGATCCCTGGGGAACTCCAACAGATAGTGGGATGGGAGTGGAGGAGGATCCATGAGAGTGTACTCTGAAGGTGTGGTGGGAGAGATAAGAGGAGAACCAGGAGAGGACAGAGCCTTGGAACCCAAAAGAGGACAATGTGGCAAGAAGTAAGTCATGATTGACAGTGTCAAACGCAGCGGATAGATCGAGGAGGATGAGGATGGAATAGTGGCCTCTGGATTTGGCGAGGAAAAGATCATTGCAGACTTTAGAGAGAGCTGTTTCTGTCGAGTGTAGGGGGCAAAAGCCGGACTGAAGTGGATCTAGGATGGCATGAGAGGAGAGAAAATCAATGCAGCGACTGTGGATGGCGCGTTCAAGTATTTTGGAGAGGAAGGGGAGGAGAGAGATGGGGCGGTAGTTGGAGGGGCACGTAGGGTCAAGTGATGGTTTTTTAGGAGGGGTGTGACTACGGCGTGCTTGAAGGTGTCAGGGACAGTTGCAGTGGAGAGAGAAAGGTTAAGGATGTGACAGATTGAGGGGGTGACAGTATGGGAGATGGTGTTAAGTAGGTTGGTGGGGATGGGATCGGAGGAGCAAGTGGTGCATTTCGAGGAGGAAAGAAGGCGGGAGGTTTCATCCTCGGTGATCTCAGGAAAGGAGGAGAAGGAGGCCTGGGTTGGTTGGTTGAGGGAGAGGGTTAATGGGTGGAGAGGGGGGGGTGGGGGGTGATGGCTTGGTAGTGAACTCAAGGTTGATTTTTTGCACTTTATCGTGGAAGTAATCAGCCAGTGATTGAGGAGAGAGTGAGGGGGGAGTGGGAGTGGGGGGCACCTTGAGGAGTGAGTTAAGGGTGGCGAAGAGACGACGAGGGTTGGAGCTGAGAGAACTGGTCAATTGGGTGTAATAGTCCTGTTTTGCAAGGAATAAGGAGGAGTGGAAGGAGGAAAGCATGAATTTAAAGTGAAGGAAGTCTGAATGAGTACGAGATTTCCTCCAGAGGCGTTCAGCAGATCGTGCGCAGGAGCGAAGGTAACGGATGCAAGGGGTCAGCCAAGGCTGTGGATTAGTACGTTTTGTGGGACGGGAGGTGGAAGGAGTGAGGGTGTCCAGAGCAGAGGAGAGAGCGGCATTGTAAGCGGAGACCGCTTTGTCGCCAGTCTCAGAGGATATGATGGATGGGAGGAGATTAGAGATACTAGCGGATAAGGTGAGGGGGTCAATGGCCTGGAGATTCCTAGAGGTGGTGGTTAAGGTTGGGCGGGGTGGAGGGGGGGTGACGAAGTGTGAATGTGTCAGGTGGTGATCAGAGAGAGGAAGAGTTGAAGCTTGGAAATTGGAGGGTGAGCCGGAAGAGGAGAGGACGAGGTCAAGGCAATGGCCGTCACGGTGAGTAGGGGTGGTAGAGCACAGCTGGAGGTTGAAGGAGGATGTGAGGGTGAGGAACTTAGAAGCGTGAGGGTCGGATGGGTCATCAGCATGTATATTGAAGTCTCCGAGAATGAGAGACGGAGATGAGGGTTCAAGAAAAACAGAGAGCCAGGCATCGAAGTCGGTAAGGAAGGAAGAGAAGGATTTATCAGGGGGGTGGTAGATGACAGCCACTCTGAGTGGTAGCGGGTTGAATAGTTGGATGGAGTGGGCATCGAAGGATGAGAAACAGTGAAACTGCGGTAGGAGGAGGGGTTGGAAACTACAGGAGGGTGAGAGTAGTAACCCAACACCTCCACTACAGTTTTGGGTGTGTGTGTTTTCTGGCATGATGATATGGAAGGTAAAATTATGTATCATACCTGATAATTTTCTTTCCATTAATCATAGCTGATCAATCCATAGCCCCTCCCAGATATCTGTACTGTTTATATTCTGGTTGCATTTCAGGTTCAAGTTTAGTCTTCAGTTCCTGTTCAGGAGGACTTCGTGTTCAAGTTTTTTCAGTTGGATTCTTCAAGAGTTGAGACGATTTTGTGTTACAGTGAGCTGCTGCATTCCTCTCCCCTCCGTTTTACGGGGCTGGATTGAGACCTAAATTCTGCCGGCGCTCCCTCCCGCTTCGTGCGGCTGTAGGGCAGCTTTGTACCCCTCCCGCTTCGGCGGTGTTAGGGTCAGTCAGCTCCTGTTGCGGTTGCAGGATAAGCCAGATCCCCCCGCATCGGCGGGGTGGTGTCCCTCTCCCGCTCCGCGGGGATGAGCTGGACGGATTCCCCTCCCCCACTTGTGTGGGGATGAGCTGGGTTAATTCCCCTCCCCCGTTTCGGCGGTGGTGAGCTGGGCAGAGTGTCCCTTTGTGGGTGTAATTCTCTAAGTGCTGAGTCCTGCGGATGGAGCTTTGATATCGACATACTGAGGAGTTTCCGGCAGCACATGACCACATATAGGGAGGCAAAAGGTTTGCTCTCTATCTCCACCTGCTGGTAGATGGACACAACCCACCAGTCTATGGATTGATCAGCTATGATTAATGGAAAGAAAATTATCAGGTATGATACATAATTTTACCGTAAGCTCTATTGTGCAGGGACTGTCTCTTCATGTTCACATGTACAGTGCTGCATATGCCTAAAGGATTAGTAGTAATGTATAGGTTGGCACTCTGTCACAGCTTTGGGGCCCTTCCCCACTCCCTCCTCTTTTACCATTTCCAAACTCTGCATATATCCTTCCCACACCTCTGTGCTGTAGCCAGCAACGTGGTTCATACACCAGTTGTAGCCAGTCTAGGAAGTCAGTAGTAAAAGAAGACATGCACATATGTCCTTCAGTTACAAAAAAACCCAACAAAAAGGATGTGGAAGGACATCCTCAGAGTTTGTCCCGTTGGTGGCCGTGCCACCCTTCAGACTTACCCTGTTTCTGGGAGTCAGTGTCGGTGCTGGCTCCTGCTTGTCTCTGTGTCTGTGTCTGTCTTAGGTTCTCTCTGGCTCTGTGTGCTGATTGCCCTACTGAACCTCACCTGTGTGGGCTTTGCCTCTTCCAAGATGGCTGCCGCCTCTTCGTCTCTGCCAGTATCCAAGATGGCCCCCGCTGTTACTTTCTATGGGATGCCTGCTCTGAGTGTCAAGCCTCTGTTTGGTTGCAAGGTGATTGCTGCACCTGTGGCTCTGGTGTTGATGGGCTTTATTAGTCACCTGAAGACTACAGTCTGGGCCTTTGTATCTACTAACCTCTACTCACCTCATCGAATCTCATGCAAAGGTCCTGGAGTATAGAGTGCTGTACCCGGTGTCAGTGTTTGCTCTGTGTGAGTGTTCTATGTTTGTTTGACTAGCTAGCTTAGGCACCGTGTAGCTTATAGCCTGTGTATAGCTTTGCTAGTGTTCTATGTTTGTTTGACTAGCTAGCTTAGGCACCGTGTAGCTTATAGCCTGTGTATAGCTTTGCTAGTGTTCTATGTTTGTTTGACTAGCTAGCTTAGGCACCGTGTAGCTTATAGCCTGTGTATAGCTTTGCTAGTGTTTTATGTTTGTTTGACTAGATAGCTTAGGCACCGTCTGGCTTGTTGCCTGTGCCTAGCTCTTCTAGTTCTCTGTGTTTGTTTCCAAGGTATGACTAGTTAGCTAAGGCACCGTCTGGCTTGTTGCCTGTGCATAGCTCTACTAGTTCTCTATGTTTGTTTCCAAGGTAGGACTAGTTAGCTTAGGCACCGTCTGGCTTGTTGCCTGTGCCTAGCTCTTCTAGTTCTCTGTGTTTGTTTCCAAGGTATGACTAGTTAGCTAGGGCATCGTCTGGCTTGTTGCCTGTGCATAGCTCTACTAGTTCTCTATGTTTGTTTCCAAGGTAGGACTAGTTAGCTTAGGCACCGTCTGGCTGGTTGCCTGTGCTTAGCTCCACTAGTTCTCTATGTTTGTTTCCAAGGTTTGACTAGTTAGCTTAGGCACCGTCTGGCTTGTTGCCTGTGCATAGCTCTAGTTCTCTGTGTTCGTCTCCAAGGTATGACTAGTTAGCTTAGGCACCGCCTGGCTTGTTGCCTGTGCATAGCTCTACTAGTTCTTTGTGTATGCTTCCAGTGATAGTCTAGCCAGCTTAGGCACCGTGTGGCTTGTAGCCTGTGCATAGCTCTGCTAGTTCACTGTGTTTGTTCCTAGTGTTAGACTAGCCGCCCTTGCTAGTCGCTATCCCAAGACCGTGTTTGTTCTTAGTGTAGACTAGCCAGCTTAGGCCCCTCTGGCTTGTAGTCGGTGTTAAGCCTTGCTAGTCTCCTGTGTTTGGGACCAGGGCATGACTTGTTAGCTGGGGCACAGCTTAGCTGTTCGCTGGTGTATAGCCTTCCAAGTCTCCTGAGTTTGCTCTGTGTATGTTCCTGTGTATGACTGGGTTGCCCGGGTACAGTGTCCCTATGAGCCTGGGTCCAGCTTACTAGTCATTGTGTTGAATCCTGCTGACTGCCAGAACCCGGATAGTTCCTGCTTGGCTGCCTTGCCTTCGCCTAGGTGCCCGGGGGCACCCCTGGATCTTCATTCCTGCTGCTCCTGTAAGTCCTACCGGCTGCCAGAACCTGAAGGCCCAACCCGAGGGGGTAGGCAGTCAAGTGTAGGTGAAGACTAGGTCCAGGGGGTTCCAGTTCTGTGTGTTCCGCTCCAGTGTGTGTTCCAGCCCAGCGGGTTTCACTCTTGTATGTTCCAGCCCAGTGGGGCCACTCCAGCGTGTCCAGGCCAGTGGGCCCCACTCCAGTGCGCACCCGTCCGGTGCGTTCCAGTTCCGAGGGTTCCGGTGTACAACTCCAGTCCGGAGTTCCGGTCCAGTCTTTTCTCTTTTCTACCTGGAAGGTGATTTTGCCTTAAGGACTCACAAACCCCGCGCTCCCGGGGAAGAAGCCTGAAGGTATGCCAAGGTCCTCGAGAGCGCGGCGAGCGCGAGAGGTGCGACAGAGTTGGTGATTGCTGTCCTTCTCTTGGGTCTTCCTCCAGCACCTCTGCCTTTCACATCAGTCTCTCCTGTCCTGGTCTCCAGCTCTGTCCCATGTATAATCACATCTGTGGCTTGCCTGCCAATCCTATTCCTCACCATCTCCTTGCTGGGTCTTCAAGAGTGGGGCCATGTATACGAATGCTGAAAAACAAAAGTGGGATATTTTCACCAACACACTTCCTCCCCCTTTTGCTATGCAGGTGATGACAGCCACTCAGATGAGGCTGGGCCTAGTGGGCTACAGGCCCAGCAAAGAACTGCAGCAGCAGAAGAGGTGCTACCTCCACCACCTGCTGCAGCAGAAGACGAAGAGGCGCTACCTCCACTTCCATCACCTCCATCACTTCCATCACCTGCAGCAGCAGAGCGCATACCTGCAACTGCACCACCTGCAGCCTTTGCTGATAATGAAGATGATGGAGAAAGGGGGTCACCTCCTCGCCAGAGGCTATCGAGCCACAGGAGGCAACTGATGCGTGTGACAACTCAGTTGCTGCGCCACAATGTGGAGCTGCATGAACACCGGCGGGAGAAGCTCCAGGTGCAGCGGGAGATGCTCCAGGTGCAGCGGGAGGCGCTCCAGGTGCAGCGGGAGGCGGTAGAGGGCCAACATGCTATGCTCCAGCAACTCCAACAGCTGGAGCATAGCATCGAGGGCCTGCGCCGTGACCTGACACCACCTACTCCAGCTGTGCTGCAGCACCAGGAACTGGCCTCAACGTCCTCTAGTGGCCAGCAACCAGCGGCTAAACGGAGGACCTTGAGGTCATCCGCCTCCCCAGCCACTGCTGCACCACCCACCAGACCAGCTCCCATTCTGGGTCCTGTGGCCAGGTTGGAGGGCAGCACTACAAGGTGGCCTGACTTTGAAAGGGCAGCTGAGGAAGCAGGCTGCCGTCTGCATACTCAGGACAGTGAGAGCAGCTCCTCATCAGAGCACTCTGAAAAGACTTCCCCTGCAGCACCAGCTGCAACCGAACACGGTGGGAGGGGTAGGAGGGGACGGGGCAAGGGGAAGGGAAGAGCCCAGGGGAGGGGTCGTGGAAAGTGATGGGACATGGGGAGGAGAGGGGGTGATGGTGGTGGAGGGGTGATGGTGTAGACATATGTGATTGCTATGAATAAATTTCAACTTACTCTCACACAAAACTTGTCTCTATGAGTCGTTGCCTTGCTCTGACCCCCAGCTGGTGTGCGGTCTGCTCTGCTCTGTGGGCGGGAGGTGGAGGGGGCTCCTCATCCTCTTCCTCTGGGGCCTGCTGCTCTGGTGGCTGTGGCTCCTCTGGGAGGGGCTGTCATCTGCGCAGGGCCAAATTATGGAGCATGCAGCAGGCCACGAAGATCTTGGCCACCTTTTGGGGGCTGTAGAGGAGCTCCCCTCCAGACCAGTCCAGGCACCGGAACCTGTTCTTCAGTAGGCCAAAGGCCCGCTCTATGATGACACGGGTGGTCCGATGCCTGCTGTTGTAGGTCTCCTCCGACCCTGGTTGTGGATGCACCAGGGGGGTCATGAGCCAGCTCCGCTGCGGGTAGCCTCTGTCACCTTTGAGGAGAAGCACAATGAGAAAGATGAGTGTGTATTGTTTGGAGGTGTGTGTGTGGGTTGTGGAGGAGGTCTAGGTTGGGCAGATCCATGCTGCACTTACCTAGGAGCCATCCGCCAGTGATCTCCCCTCGGTCAAACCTGCGGAAGATGCCTGAGTGCTGTAGGATGTAGGCATCATGGGTGGAACCGGGGTACCTGGCACACACGTCTAATATCTCCCCCTGGGCATCACACACAACTTGCATGTTCATTGAATGAAATGCCTTCCTGTTTCTGTAGGTGGCTTCGTGTGCCCGGGGGGGTCTGAGTGCGACGTGTGTGCAATCAATCACACCTATGACCGAGGGGAATCTAGCTACAGCATAGAAGGCAGCCATGTTGTTGTGCAGGGCCTGGGGGGTGGTGGGGAAGGTGATGTAGTCAGAGGTGTGGGTAAGGAAGGCATCAAGGAAGTGGGTAAGGCAGTTGGAAATGGAAGCCTGGGTGAGCCCCGTGTTGACAGCAAGCACAGACTGGAAACTCCCAGTGGCCAGAACAGAGAGAGCGACCGTGACTTTTAGGTGCACGGGGATGGGGTTGTTCCTATGGGTCCGGGCTGCAGGAGTGGTTGGAGCTGGTCACACAGGTGCTGAATGGCTGCCTTATCAAACCTGTACCTAGTGATACACTGGAGGTCAGTGAGGTCAAGGAAAGTGGTGCGGGGCCTGAACACCCTGGGGCGTGAGTATCCCCTACGGGGGGGCATCTCTTCCTCCACCATGTGCATCGCCAGTGCATTTAGTGCGTCCATTGCCTATAAGCTCACTCCCACCACTACAACCACACTGCACTTGCAAGCACTCTCCGACCACACCCTCTAGCCACTCACTGCCAAACACACGCTGCAGCAGTACACAGGTCAAACAGAGACTCCAAACAGGTAAGGGAATGACGTATGCACGTGGGAACAGTGAATGGAGAGGGATAGGGTGAGGGGAAGGAGTTTGGGGGCTAGAAGGGGTAGGGAAGGATGAAAGGGTAAAACACAAAAGAGGCAGGTGAGGGTAAAGAGGTTCGGACTAGGGCACACACGCAAAGGTAACAGGTACTCCCGCTTTCTCTCCAAACAACGATTCAGCTTTCTCTCTCAACAAATATCTCACCACTCTCCAACTACACAAAATCGCTACTTGGTCTATAGACAATTTCCCCCTTCCGCTGGTTGCTTTTATATGAGGTCTACCGAGGAACGCCCATGTTCTGGCACATACTAAACCATTTCGCAAGCCGTAATATGGTACGGACACCCAACGCGTAACACCGCCCATAACACGCCCACGACACGCCCCCTATGTCGCCGGCCGTAGATGGGCGTTTTTGCATTAGGCGCGTCTTTACGGCCCCCTTTCGATTATTGGCTTTGGGCGTCTTTCGTCCATGGGAACTTCCATGTGCCGTTTGTGTCACTTTTTGTGCGCTTCTAGCGTTCGAAAATAAGCCCCTTGGTCTTTTCCCAGTATGGCATTACTTATGTACTTATGTACGCATATTTTTGACTATTCCAGTCACAGTGGCATCAGGGGAAAGGAGCTTTTCCAAATTAAAATTGATCAAATCATATTGGTCAAACATGCTCCAAGATAGACTGAACAGCCTTGCAATATTATCCATAGAAAGTGAAGAAGCTAAAAAATTAAAGTTCAACAAAATATTGAGAGCCTTTGCAGAAGAGAGAGCAAGAAAGGTTCATTTATAAGTATTGTTTTGTTGTTTTAACATTTTGTAGGTCTGCAGAGACTTCTATTTCTGCATAGGGCCCCGCACTTGCTAAGACCGGCCCTGTTTCTTGGAGATGTAGTATGTTTGTTCATCCATATGTCTAAAGGAAGGTTGAAATCCCCTGCAATACAGATAGGTAAAGGGGCAAAGGAGGCAATTGTTTGAAAAAGGGAAGCAAAGAATTCTGGGGAACATAGGCGTAGTTTGACTGTTTCATTTGGGGGGGGCAAAGAATGGGCGGAGCATATTAGCATATAATTTGCATATATACATATGCAAATGAATATGCTAATGTGGAGGAAGGAATTGAATTTACAGGCAAAATATCACAGATGCACATTTCAAAAAGCTGACACATTTCAATTAATAAATTATGAATAAAATACTTTTATCTACCTTTGTTGTCTGATCATTTAGTTTTTCTATTCGCTTTGGTCCCAGTGTCTTCTGTTTTATTCAGTGTCTTCTTTCAAGTAGGCTTCCCTCTGCTCCCCACCCCTCGCAGTCCCATCCATCTCTTGCTCCTTCCTTCTGCTCCCCACCCCTCCCAGTCCCATCCATCTGTTGCTCCTTCCCTCTGCTCCCCACCCCTCGCAGTCCCATCCATCTCTTGCTCCTTCCCTCTGCTCCCCACCCCTCGCAGTCCCATCCATCTCTTGCTCCTTCCTTCTGCTCCCCACCCCTCGCAGTCCCATCCATCTCTTGCTCCTTCCCTCTGCTCCCCACCCCTCCCAGTCCCATTCATCTCCTGCTCCTTCCCTCTGCTTCCCACCCCTCCCAGTCCCATCCATCTCTTGCTCCTTCCCTCTGCTTCCCACCCCTCCCAGTCCCATCCATCTCCTGCTCCTTCCCTCTGCTTCCCACCCCTCCCAGTCCCATCCATCTCCTGCTCCTTCCCTCTGCTTCCCACCCCTCCCAGTCCCATTCATCTCCTGCTCCTTCCCTCTGCTTCCCACCCCTCCCAGTCCCATCCATCTTCCCTCTGCCCCCCCCCCCCCGCGAGGTCCAAGATGGTGACTCTGTTTACCCCCTCTCTTCCTCCCTCCCTCCACCGCAGGCAACAGTCTTCAGCTTTTTCAGCGTTCCTGGCAGCGGTAGCGATGTACACGCTGCCTTCGGTCTGCCCCGGAAGCCTTCTCTTCAAGTTCCTGTTCCCACCTATGCGGGAACAGGAACTTGAAGAGAAGGCTTCGGGGCAGAGCCAAAGGCAGCGTGTACATCGCTACCGCGGCCAGGAACGCTGGAAAAGACTGCTGCCTGCGGCGGAGGGAGGGAGGGAGGAAGAGAGAGGGGTAGACGGACACGCTCCTCTCAGTCCGCTACTCCGCTTGGCTTCCCTGCCCTCTCTGTCTGCGTCCCGCCTTCCTCTGACGTCAGAGGAAGGCGGGACGCAGACAGAGAGAGCAGGAAAGCCAAGCGGATGGAGAGGAGCGCGTGCGTGCATGTGTTTTGGTTTTTTTTTTAACTAATGGCGCGGCGGCGCCTCATCATCGTTTGGGGGGGCATTGCCCCCCCTCGCCCCCCCCCCAGTCTACGCCTATGCTGGGGAATCTGAGTGAGGGGCATAAAGGTTTACTAAGATGAATTGTTCATTTGATAATGTTATTTTAGCAATTACCCATTACCGAAAGACCTAAATGTTATGTTAACATTTAGGTCTTTGTGGACTAGAATTGAAACCATTGAAACCCCATGTTTGCGACCAGTGGATGGAGCATCAATGGTATGAGAGATCCAAGGGAAGGCAGATTTAAAATTAACGAGATTGGGAATGTGTGGTTCTTGTAAGAAGATGATTGAGGGTTTTAATTGTTTAAGGTGTGTGAATATTTTTTTTCCGTTTGATTGGGTGTTTCAAGCCATTTACATTCCAGGAGACTAGCGTTAGAATATTAGGTGAACTGGTATTAGCCATTGTGATAGAGAGAAGAGTTGAGATGAGTATTATGATGAATGAGGAGATAGCTTAGGCTTAGTGAATATGTGGTATGAGTAAAGATCAAGGGGTATGCCTCTGAAATGTATTAACAACAAACGACATAGAGATCAAGAAATTCTCAGTCAACATAGAAAGAAGAATATATGGGGACCAGTGACTAGGACAGGGGGGGTCCAGTGTGAATCTAATCCCTCCCATAAGTAGAAAGATTCTGCAATCTATGATAGTAAGTTTACATTAGTGAAAAGAAAAGAAAACAACTAGAGAAGATTGTTAAGGGTTGTGGGGTTATGAGATTAGCACATGTAGTGAGAGAGATGTTATGAGAGAAAAGATAATTTCATATTTAATAGTGGGTAATATTAACCTTATGAATTGAAAGCCACCCATTAATAAAAAGATTAGACCTTAAGTAGCTACAATGAAGGAAATTAGGGATATGTATTATATATAACAGCTATGACCATCATATTTACTTAAATCAATGAGTTGTAAGAAATAGGTAATTAAACACTTTAAGCTTAAAAACAATATGCAAAAAGAGATAATTAACATGCAAATAATTGGAGCTTATATGATGTAGGCAATTTGAGAAGAGACAGTATTCTCTTATTTAACATAAATGAAAACATATTAAAAAGAAAAATAGATAAAATAAAATATTTGTGATCGTATATGCAATCAGCAGAAGATGGTTGAGAGTATTAAGATACACTATATTTCAACTTCTGATGATAAATTCTGTCTATTCGAATGTTCATGTAGTGCAGAATACAAAAATAGTGAAGAAAATGGTGATAAAATTAAAAAAGAAAAAAGATAAAGCGTGCAGAGTCTGTAGGTTGTTAGGCATGCTTAAAGAAGAGCTAGCATGCTTGTTAATAAAGGATTGAGATAGTGTGACATGTTGTCTTGGAATCCATGCAGCAGTGAGAGAGAAAGTAGGCAGAGGTCATGCTTGTGAATTTCTTATGCCATGCCTTGACATTGAAGCCGATCGATTAAATCTTGCAGCAGGTCTGGAGAATCGAAGATTTTGGTGTTGTTGTTGATGGTTACTGTCATACGTGCTGGATACTGAAGGCCGAATCGAGCTTCTAAAGATTTAAGTCAAGGTCACATTTTGAGGAAAGCTTTTCTCTTTCTAGCAGTAGTTTAAGCCAGATCCAGGACAATTAGAATCTTCTTGCCTTCATTTTGGAGCGAGGCTTGTGTTCGTGCTGTAGTATGTAGCGCGTGCTGGAACCGAAGAAGCTTTGCGACAACTGGTCTCGGGTTAGGGTGATTAAGACAAATTTGTGATGGTGTGCGGTGGGCCCGCTCAAATTCCAGGGGTGGATCGAAGATAGATTGAGAATGGCAGGGATCCATTTGGACAGAAAGTCAATCATATTAGATCCTTCTATGCCTTCTCTGAGACCTAAAATAAGAATATTATTTCTCCTGGAACGATTGAAGGTTCAAGTTTTTTAAAGCGATTGAGTTGCATTTTCAACCTGTGTGAGTTGGAGAGCAGTTTGATCAGATCGTTGTTCCAAATCTTCGATTCTTGCTTGAAAAGCATTTAGAGAGGAGGTGATTGAAGCAATATCATTCCGGAGTTCGCAGGTAGTTTCGAAATGCTTGGATGTTAATTCACGGAGTGCACAGAGCTCTTCTAGCATAGGATCCGAAGGATGAGGAGAGCTTTTGCAGGGTGCCAATTTTTCTGGCGTGGGAGGGTCGGTTTTTGATCTTTTAGACTCAGTTGCAAGAGTGTTAGATGAGTCTTGCTTAGATGATCTTGTTCCTGACATGATGGTAGATAAAAAAAGGTGAAATCGGATGGTTTTAATGATAAGATTACAGAATCCAATCGATTATTGAGCTGTGATAGGAGGGAGAGAGCCGGATAGACGACTATTCCAGTCAAAAGCTCACTAGCGCCCCCCAACTCTTATGTTCTAAACATGGGCTCTTGTACTGCAAGTACACTTCACAGCAGATTCTACAACTAAGGAATAATAGGGTAACTGCATTTTTTTCAAACCCAGTGCACATTGTATCAATTTTCTTTGGAGCAACTTGAACTGTTAGTAAGTCTCCCAGTTGTTGATCAGAATATTCCTCATGACTGTATGAAGTGGAACAGTGATTCCCTCTCTAGGAGGAGAACCATAATCTAAAACCTCAAAGAGCTCTGAACAAGGTTCCTCCTTTGTCTCCAGTTTGAAAGGTATGGCTTGGGCCATCTCATGGACAAAGCCAGGAAAGGATATACTTTCTGGAGAAGACTTACTTCTCTCAGACAGCGGAGAAGAGTCAGATGAGATGCTGTAGGACACCTCAGCTGAGAGGTCCTGTGGTCCTGGCTCCACCTCCCAGGAGAGATCTGAGTCTGACTCTTCATAGTACTCTTGGAAAGCACGTGTGTTGACTAGAGCATCAGCTCTATGTGGAAGAATGTTGAGGCAGATGAGTTGCCGAGGCTGGAGAAGGTTCCTCTGCCTATGTCGACACATGCATCAGTCAGATTCATGGTGCCCCCAATGGTCAACACCAAGCCAGTGTGTGGGACCTCTCTTCTGTGTCTCTCCAATGTATCTACAGGGTTGACTGAGGCTGATGCAAGCACCCTCTAAGCCCGAATAGACTGTGTATGTAGTAGCCTTGAGAGCTCCTCTTTGAGCATAGCCTGGATTTCCCTCTGTAGAGTAGATACCGGTACCAGCTGAGAAAGCAGTGTGGATACAGCCTGTGCAGGTGTAGGAGATCTCAAGGACCTTAAAGGCTCTCAATGAAAATTAAGTTCTAGAGAAGGAGAGTGATGACTGCAGCATCGACCCTTCACATGCATTGAGAATTTCGATACAGAGGAGGTTTTCACATAGTGCCTGGAGGGAGAACAATGGCAATGCTTCTTAGGTTTTTTACATTGCAGGTCCCTCAATGCATGCAGCACTGTCAAGGAGGATGTGGAGTCCTTATGTGGTCATGATATCGAGTCCAATGTCAGACATTCTCAATGTTGCTTTGGTGTACCCATTGTCGATGTCGATGTCATCTGCGTTCAGTGCCAAATACCCTGCCATGCTCGATGCTGAACCAAAATTTTTCATGCTGGATTCTGCAGGCATTAAAGTGTCCTCGCTGGCATGCGTAAACAGAGGCCACACTGTGTCGCTGTGGTCCGGACCCAAGAACCGAACACACCAGTTAGGGGGGTCTGTGCCTGAAATGGTCCTATTGCACTTTTTAAAGTCACAGCACCTTCATTGATATGGAGGAAAAAATGGGCAACGCAAGGTCAAAAGGATTAATGGCCCAAGTAGCTCCATCCAAAAGAAGGGCTCAGAAGCCTCAAATGCTGAGAATAGAAAAATGAAAAGTAATTTGAAAAATCTATAAATTGATTCAAATTAATAAAGTAAAAGAAAAAATATGAGAAAAAATGTCCCGGAAGGTCACGTGACGCCATGATGCAGGGTTGACGCTAGTGAGCGGAGCTCCGTGCACATTCACCGTATAATCTGCTAATTTGCCGAATCCATAAAGAAAAACGGTGCAGCTGTGATCGCATAGATCAGGGGAATTGAACGGCGATTGAAAGAAACGTGATCGAACAAAGAATGGCGGCGAAAACGGTCAGGAGAGAGCGAGATAAAACGAAACTGGCTGATAACAAGATGGCCGACCATCGTGAGCTCGGAGAGCATAACGTGGGATCGGCCTGGCTGACAGAGATCACCGCAGAGGTAACAGCAGCGGTTGAGGCAGCGCTGGACAAGAAACTTCAACAATTATTTGATCGGACGGAAGAAGCACATGAGAGGCTAGACAGCATGAGCCTAGAGCTGGATGAGGGCCTGCAGCGCATATCGGACCTGGAGGAGACCGTAGAGGCAGAGAAAGAGAACTCAGTGCAACTGAAACGACGCGTGCAGGATCTGGAAGCAAAGGTAGACGATTTAGAGAATCGTAGTAGGCGAAACAATTTGAGACTAGTTGGACTCCCTGAATCACTGCTGGATAAGGACATGCCTACCTTTTTGGAGGAATGGCTCCCACAGACACTACAATTAGCAGATAAACTACAACATTTCTGCGTGGAGAGGGCCCATAGAATGGGGCCTGCGCGGCAGACAGTGGCTAGACCGAGAGTGGTAATATTCAAGAGTCTCAACTTTCGCCATAAACCGCATATTCTGGATGCGATTCGCAGTGGTAATTCTCTAACCTATCAGGGAAAGCAGATTCTATGCTTTCAGGATTACTCTCAGCAGGTACAGATATTGCGGAAGTCCTTCGCGCCTTTGTGTACAGACCTGTTTCATAAGAAGATAAAGTTTGCACTCTTATATCCAGCTAAATTGCGTATTACCATAAATGGAGTTACAAAAATTTTTGATAAGGTGGAAGCAGCTGAAGACTATATCCAACAACAGGAAACAGACCCAGCTAATTGAGGAAAGAGAGAAAGAACAATGGCTTCTGTAGAGTGCTGGTTGGGGTCCTCCGGCTCCCTTGAAATGGTCTCGAGTGAAGATTTTGGATCAACCATGGATAAGAGAGACTTAGGATTGGAAGCTTAGGGGATCGAATAGATGAGGATTATTAAGTCTCATACAGAATATGCTGCAGGTACTGGATTTTGGAGTTTGAAATTAGTTATGTGAAAGTACTGGCAGCGAGGTTTTTGGTAAGATAACTGACTGCTTCCTGGACGGCCCTCGTGCTGGAGAGCGGTCTTCAAGAATATGCAGATGGCAATGTGTGAGGGGAGGCTGACATCAATTGAACAAATATCAGAGGATCTCTCATGTCACCTATAAGTGAGACTGTAAAGTCTGAATTGGGGGATATGTTGTATATGGATATATTTAGACAATATGTTGTGGAATAGAACAGGAAGGGGATGTTGAATAGTTTGTGTGGATGGGTGAATGCAGGTGTTATATCGTGACTAGTTCTTGGAATGGGAAGGGAAGTTGGGGAAGGGGATGAGGGATCAGGGAAGGGGAGGGGGGGGAGGGATGAGGAGGGGGGTGGGGAAGCATAGGGGAAGAGATACAGGCTACCAATTGAAATACATCAGTAAGAGAGTGAAAGTGAGAGAGAAGAAGAATGACGGGGAGTGGAAAAGAACAGTGGGGGTGATGGAGCTGGGACACCACTCCTGCTGGATATTAGTAGTTGTACATATGTTTAGCCAAGAGCGAGAAGGGGTCACGTAATAGGACTTAAAATATACTCCTGGAACGTGGGGGCATATCGTCACCCATTAAAAGGAAGAAAATTCTCCATAGCCTTAAAAAGAAAAGTGCTGATATTGCGCTACTCCAAGAAACACATCTAACAGCCCAGGAGCATAAGAAGCTCCAAACTTGGTGGGTGGGGACTATGCTAGAATCCCCGGCAGTGGGGAAAAAAGCGGGAGTGGTGATCCTCTTTCATAAATCCCTCACAGTCGAGGTTGTCCAGACCCATTCTGATGCAGATGGGAGATATATTATAGCACAGGTAAAGGTGAATGGCAGGTCTTGTTTAATCTGCAATGTTTATGCCCCAAATGTGTACAATAAACAATTTTATCATAATTTCTTAAGCAAAGTACAAAAGTCCAACATTCAGCAGAAGATAATTGGGGGGGGATTTCAATGTGATGGCGGACCCGAGTATGGACAGATCACACACTAAATCGGGAGGGGCGGTAGGAGATAATAAGGGTATATCCCTGCTATGTGGAGCACTGGGAATGGTAGATGCGTGGAGAGTGTTACACCCAACCACTAAAGACTATACTCACTACTCTAGAGCACATCATACACAATCAAGGATTGATCTATTGATAGATGAAGAGAGTTTCTCTGGTATTATCGAGGCAGATATTGACCCTACGATCATATCAGATCATGCGGCTATATATATAAAAATGAGGGATCAGACTCTACAAAGTAGACAATTTAGATGGGCCTTTCCCATGGACTTATGTTATGATCAAGAATTCAGGACATTAGAGAGAAATGGAAAGAATATACCATGCATAACACACCACATGTACATACCCCGATATTATATTGGGAAGCAGGAAAGGCTGTCTTACGGTGAGAGATAATAGCGTATAGCGTCAGGAAGAAGAAACGGAGAGATCAAGCGATCATTAGAATGGGGAAACTACTAGTACGCCTCAGGAGGTCTTATGGACAACATTCCACAAGTCATACTAGGGAGCAACTGTTGGCCGCACAAGTCTCACTTAATGAGTTATTGCACCAACGAGCAAGTAAATCAGCTGAACATTATAGATACCGATTATTTCAGTATGGCAATAAACCAGGGAAAATGATGGCGGGATTAGTGAGAAGAGCGAGAGGCCAGAGAAGAGTACTGGCAGGGCGGGAGTCATCAGGGGGTTTGGCACATACGGATGCAGGGATACAGGCGGTGTTCCAAGATTATTATGCCAGAATGTATGCCAAGAATGACTCAGATGATTTAGATCCAGATATGTATCTGGAGAATGTTGCACTACCTAAGATATCAGAACAACAGCGGCAGGAGCTCAACAAGCCGATAGAAATAGAAGAGGTCCATAGAGGAGTCAGAGATAGTGCACTGCATAAAGCAGCGGGTCCGGATGGATTCCGGGCTGAACTATATAAAATCTTAGTACAGGACATTGGTGACACATTAGTCAATGCATTTAATGATTCTGTGGCTTTGGGGGAACTCCCGTCATCTTTGAGATTGGCAGATATAATGGTCTTCTTGAAACCTGAGAAGGATCCGACTATACCAGATTCTTATAGACCGATATCACTCATCAGCTACGAGGCAAAGCTGCTGGCTAAGATATTAGCTGTGAGATTGGCTGGGGTGTTGCCTGGGATAGTGGCCTCTCCTCAAGTTGGGTTTATTCAAGGGAGGCAGAGTGTGAAGAATATTAGGATGATATTAGCTACGATGGAGCGAGTGCGAAGGGAAGGAGGAGACTCGCTATTGATCAGTTTCGACGCCCAGAAGGCGTTCGATAGGGTTGAGTAGGGAATTTCTTTTTGCAACGCTGCGGGCATATGGGTTTGAGGGGTACTTTACACAAGCAATATCTATATTATACAAAAACCCAGCGGCCAGAGTGCTGGTTAATGGATCGTTCTCTGAAAGCTTCCCGGTAAATCGGGGTACTAGGCAGGGGTGCCCTTTGTCTCCACTGCTCTTCGCCTTAACATTGGACCCTTTAGTGCGTGACATACTGGGGAACCCCGAGATTGAAGGGATAAAATTGGGAACCTGAGAATTTAAAATCTCAGCCTTTGCGGATGATCTCTTGGTTCATTGGATAGACCAGAGAGGTCGTTACCAGTACTGATGGAGGTATTTGCAGAATACGGTACATTCTCGGGGTTTAAATTGAATATGCAAAAATCTGAGGGATTGCCTATGACTGATAAAGTAAGAGAGCAGTGGAAGGGTGAGTTTCCATTGAGATGGTCGGCAAGGGAGTTTAGATATCTCGGCATTGTGTTAACTAGGGACTTGAGTAGTTTATATAGACGAAATGTAGATGAGCTCCTTCAGCATACGAGATATCAGTTGGCTAGATGGGAGGGATTGCCTTTGACGGTGAGTGGGAGAGTAGGTCTCTTCGCAGTGGTACTTTTCCCTAGATGGCTTTATGTGCTAAGACAGTTGCCGATCCTTGTACAGACTAAAGATCTTAAGAAACTTAATGGAATGTTGTCCAGGTTTTGTTGGGGTGGGAAGAAGGCAAAACTTAAACTGGAATTTATGTATGGAAGAGGGGAGGAGGGAGGATTAGGGATGCCTGATATAAAACAATATAATTGGGCCTGTTTGACAAGACACCTAGCAGATTGGATATTGGAAACGGAAGAGTATACGGATTGGAAGACTGAGTATGAAATATTCAGGCCCTACCATCCGTATTATTTGTTACATCTTAAGGGTAAAAACCTGCCTAAGAGTTGGAGGCAACATATTTTATTGCACCCGATGCGTAGTATGTGGCAACACATATTAAAGCAATTGAATAAGAATCCACATTGTACCGACCAGCTCCCACTAGTGGGGAATGCAGATTTTGGCCCGGGGAACATGCAAAAGAGGGTTGCTAACTGGGCACAGGAGGGGGTGATCCTGGTGGCGGATGTTGTGCAGGACTCGGGGAAGGTTATAGCAAGAGAGGCTCTGGAGGGTATGGTGGGCGCAAAGAATGTGACATGGTATGAGTATCATCAGCTACATACAGTAGCTACATTATGCAATTAATTAGAAGTAAGTGTGATAGAGGAATTTATGATTTATTGGTGAACTTATTTCTACCACAAGGTAGGGAACAGACTTCGGTATCCATACTTTATAAACAGCTAAGAATGATTGCTCCACCCCGAAGTTATGAGGTAGTGGCTCAGAAATGGTCTACTGACATGCGAGTGGAGATAAGAAGTGGGGACATAGTTAAATACCTGAAGGAGATAACACATAAAGTAACCAGTGCTCGACATCGAGAGATACAATTTAGAATCATATTGAGAGCATATTTTTCCCCGGTGCAGGCCTATTATGCTGGAAGAATTCAGGAGCCAAACTGTAGTAAATGCAACTTTCAGAGAGCGTCTGTATTTCACATGCTATGGGAATGCCCAGTAATTAGGCAGTTTTGGGGTAAAATCATGGAATATTGTGAAATATTGCTAAAAAAGAAGATAAGTCTGCCACCCAAGAATATGGTGCTGGGACTGGATGAGAGTGGGCTAGCTATTCGGCAAGGGGAGTGTCTATTAATATATAAGGCTTTAATCATTGGGAAACAATGTATATTGCAATATTGGACTTTGGAAACAGGGCCATCTTACTGGCTGTGGAGGAATATGCTTCACTCACTGGTGATGATGGAGGCATATAGAGCGAGTCGGGGTCCTAGAAGTAGGCAACGATTCTGGGAGATATGGGAACCATATGTGCAGGCCCTGTCTAGCAGAGCTCGTAGTTTACTGATGAATACTCTCACGTTGTAGTCTGGGGATTGGGGAAGGGGGGGGAAGGGGTATAAGATCATTCTGTGGGGGAGGCCTATAAGGAATGGGAGGGGGGAGGGGGGAAGAGTACTCCAAGTTAACGATTTGTATAAGGTGGCAATTTGTATGGGTGAGGCAAGCCTCATATGGAAGTGTTGATGTATATGTGTTAATTATATATGAGTGTCATTTTCAATGGGCCAAGAGGAAGGGAATTGTGAATACTCGGAGAGGGGGGGAGAAAATTAAAAGGTATTGACGTTATGGAACTAGTTAAAGAATGTTATGGGTTTATGATGATAATGTATATGTGTCTTCGTATTGGCTGTATTACTATGATCGTCAATAAAATAGATTTCAAATAAAAAAAATGTCCCCATTAAAGGGAAGGCACCAAAATAGAAAAGTTTGACAAATTGAGGAGAGATTATAAACCCAACCTCTCTGTTCCACAGAAAATACTAAACTGCTAATCCCATGCTCACGTATCAGACATGAAGGCACCCACACAAGTTTGGTGGGGGCACTGCCTCAAAGTTTTAAAGTGACTATGGCAGTGTTCACATTGGGTATGATGGATGACATCACCCACATGTGACAATATCATGCCTGCTTCTCCTCAGAGAATTATAGCTACATGATGCAAGGTTCCACATTAGGAGTCACCACCCAGGAAAAGGATCTAGGTATCATCATTGATGATACGTTGAAACCCTCTGCTCAGTGTGCAGCGGTGGCTAAGAAAGAAAATATAATATTAGAAATGATTAGGAAAGGAATGGAAAACAAAAATGAGAATGTTATAATGCCAGGCATAAACAGCCGACTCCTGCCTAGCTAAATATGCACATATCCCCACGGGACATTGTCACAGCATTAAATAGTGAGGTCCATTAAAAACATTGTTGCTCAAATACCACAGCTATCCCTTGTGTCCATGCTTACCAGTGCCTGCGCTTTATCATGTCCAACAGCCATGTCCTGCAAAATACCATAAATTCCTTTTTACAAGAAGCAGAATGCAGACCAGGTCTCGGATCATCTCACTACCAGAAGGGGAAGGGTATGCTCTGTCACTATGGCAGCCAGCAAGGATACCACCACTAGGAAGGAAAACTTCAGTGTAGGTGAAGTGGAACTCCTTGTGAAGGAGGTGGTAGTACACCATCACAACCCCTTTGCCCCTAAAGTCCAGCGACTTGGGGCATACACAAAGCAGATGGCAATATGCTACAAACTGAATGTAGTCTTCCATGACAATAGAAAGGTGGAAGATAGCCAGTGTAAGTGGGAGCAGTTGAAGTGGGATGCCAAGGCTGGAAAGGACCCTCAGGAGGCTGACATCACCAACCTGACCACTGTGGAGTGGATGGTGCTTTCCAAGATTCTCCCAGCATCCATCCATGTGGTGGGAAACCAGGACACCTCAGCACAGCCTGGGGAAACATGTAGGATCATGGTACATGCTGCTTTCTGTATCTCTCCATCTCCCTTTCTAGCTGGGATACTGGGTGTAAGGATGGTGTGAATCCCTCCTGTCCTAGCAGTTACCTGAGAGAGGGAACACCTGCTACACACTACAAGCAGAACCCTAAGTTTGCAGGGGCTATGGCCCTAACGCTGGAGTGTAGCATAATGGTTTGTGCACTGGTGTGTTTACTGGTTCAAGTCCTGCTGTTTCAGCCTTTTGATGTGGATTCTCCACCCCCACCCACCACCACTACTCACTACCCAGAAAAGTCAAAAGGAAGCAAGTATATCAGTAAAAATTGACACTTATGTCCCTTTGCTATTTCAGGCCTGCACTAACTCCCGACATTGCAGAGTCCTCCCACTGTCCTGTATCCTGTACCCACCTAGGTGTAGAGCTGTAGTTCTTCCTAGGTTCTGAGGTGGACAGTTCTCCTCCCCTGTGGGATGTGAGGGCATATAAGTACATAAGTGTTGCCATACTGGGACAGACCGAAGGTCCATTAAGCCCAGTATCCTGTTTCCAACAGTGGCCAATCTAGGTCACAAGTACCAGGCAAGATCCCAAAACAGTACAATAAATTTTATGCTGCTTATCATAGAAATAAGCAATGGATTTTCCCAAGTCCATTTTAATAATGGCTTATGGACTTTTCTTTTAGGAAGACATCCAAACTCCTTTTTAAATCCCGCTAAGATAACTTCTTTTACCACATTCTTTGGCAGTGAATTCCAGAGTTTAATTACACGTTGAGTGAAGAAATATTTTCTTCAATTTGTTTTAAATGTACTACTTTGTAGCTTCATTGCATTCCCCCTAGTCCTAGTATTTTTGGAAAGAGTAAATAAGTGATTCCCCTCAGCCATCTTTTCTCCAAGCTGAAGTGCCCCAGCCATTTCAGCCTTTCATCATAGGGAAGTCGTTCCATCCCCTTTATCATTTTTGTCATCCTTCTCTGCACCTTTTCTAATTCAACTATATCTTTTTTGAGATGAGGTGACCAGAATTGCACACAGTATTCAAGGTGCAGTCATACCATGGAGCGATACAAAGGCATTATAACGTCCTCATTTTTATTTTCCATTTCTTTCCTAATAATACCTAACCTATTTGCTTTCTTTGCCACTGCCGCACACTGAAAAAACAAACTATAAACAGGAGCATACAGTTTCCTATAGAGCAAACAAATATAACTAAGGAACAGAAAAATAGGGCATAGATAGGGTGTTGGCAGACAGTGGCAGTTCTCATCACCTGTGAGATCAGAATGCAAATGGATGGATGTGTTCTCGGAGAGTATGATAGGCAAACCTGGTGCTCTAGCAACTTGACATGTGTTCCCATGTGGAGTTGGAATCTGTGGCGAAAGTGGGTGCCAGGAACCAGGGCAGCCTTATCTGCAAGTGGAGGAGTAGGCTATGGCAGCAGATGTGTCAGCAGAGAGGACCACAGCACCCACAGAGGCACTGGAGGAGCCATACCAGGAGACATCTGCATGGAAGGAAGAGCAGCAGGACTTAGTCACCCCCCCCCCCCCCCGAGTTTGTGGATGGTGCTCAGTAGCCAATGGGGAGCCACAAAGGTCACAGAAGGCAGCATCATACCACAGATGTCATTCTGGCATTCAAAATTCTGTGCAGAACCAGCTACTGTGCCAAAAGATCAAGCTGCTCCACCAGGCCTGCAGCTGTAGGGGTGCAGTATACAGGCATAAGAGAGCTGCCAGCAAGTACTGTGGGAGATGCAGCAGGATTCCTGGGAGGCTTGGGACAATCTGTTGCTGCAGCTTGTAGGTTTCTCTGGAGGGATATGCAGGCTAACACCTAACCCCCATCCTGCCTACCCAGTGGGCCCCTTCACAGCTGCCAACAGAGCAGCCACCAGCCAGGCACCACTTCAGCAAGCAGCATGGAACCATTGTCACAATGTTCCTGCCTCAACCAAATGGGTGGCAGGCCAAGTGTGTCCCAGACAAGGCTGGGCCCACAGGGGCAACCCAGAGTGCAGTGTTGGGTGCACTGAGTAGCAGCTCCTGTCAGGTGGCCATACATTGCAATGGCAGCAGAAGCAACTGGGTGCCTCAATGGGGAGATACCCCCTCGCCTCCTCCAGAAAGGGCCAAAGGGAAGGCTGAAAGGCTTGGGCAAAAGCAGGGACATGGGAGAGGGAGGGGTGGCTGAGAGTGTGAGGGGCAGAGAGTGTGCTGTGAGGCACATCACTGTGGTAGTGTGGTGGAGACGGTGGGCAGTGGGGTAGGTTGGGTTTGGATTGAGTGTGGGAAGGTGTGATAGGAGGTTGGGAGACGTATGGTAGAAAAGGGGGAGGGGAAGGGGTGGAGGGGGATACTGGTGGGTTTGACACATTCTGTTAATAAATGTTGCACTCGCTTTCATTAAAAATGTCTCTTTATCAGAATTTATTATGTTTGCACCCCCAGCTGGTGTGATACCTGGTCTGCTTTATGGGTGGGGGGAGGAGGGATGTCATCCTCTTCATGGTCACATCTTTCCTGCTGCTGCTGCTGTATAGACTCAGGCAGGGGCAGTCTTCTTGCTGGGCACAGTTGTGCAGCATGCCATGAAGTTTTGGCAACCTTCTCTGGGGCGTAGATGAGCTCCAAAGGTCCTTTCAATGATGTCATGTTATGGGCATTAAGTAGCACTCCTCTGTCTCATTTTGAGGGTGCATGATGGGAGTTATGAGCCAGGTTCTCAGGGGATAGCCTCTGTCACCTATGGGGAGGAAGCAAAGATCACAGACTTGGGTGTGTCTTGCCAGGTATGGGCACCTTGGAGTGGGGGAATGGGTCTGGGGCAGGAGATGTCTTGGATAAGTCAGTGTTGTCACTTTTAGAGGGAAAGAGGGGGCACCAGGGGAGGGAATCCCAGTCATAAGAATATAAGAATTGCCATACTGGGACAGACTGAAGGTTCATCAAGCCCAGTATCCTGTTTTTAACAGTGGCCAATCCAGGTCACAAATACCTGACAGGATCCCAAAACAACACATTTTATGCTGCTTATCCTAGAAATAAGCTGTGGATTTTCCCAAGTCCATCTTAATAATGGCTTATAGACTTTTCTTTTAGGAAGATATCCTGCTTACCTAGGAGCCAGCAGCCAGTGATCTTCCCTCATTCAAGCCATTGATAAATTCCTGAGTGGCATAGTATGTATGCATCATGGCAGGATCCCAGGTACTGAGCACACATGTCCACTATGTCCCCCTGGGTATCAAACACCACCTGCATGTTCATGGAGTGATAGGATTTCCTATTCCTACAGGTGTCGTCCTGTGCTCTGGGGTGGGGGGTGGGGGGTGGGGGGGGGGGGTCTGAGGGCCACGTGTGTGCAGTCGATCCCTATGACCGAGTGGAAGTGGTCTATGGGTCACGTTGTTTTGGTGAGCCTGAATAGTACGGGGGAAGATGTACTGTGAGCTGTGGGTGATGTCTACAATGACTGCCAGCACTGGCTGAAAGGTACTAGTGGCAAGAAAGGCGAGGGAAGCTGTAATCTTAAGGTGCACTGGCACTGGATTATTCCTGCGTTTGCTGGCCTGGAGGTGGGTCCCCTAGCTGCTGACAGAGGTGCTGTATGGCAGCCTGATCAAAGCAGTACCTGGTAAGGCATTCCTGGTCACTGAGGTCCAGGAACTGGTTCCTGGGCCTGAATACTCTGAATACCACATCCAGCAAAGCCTCAACCGCAATAGCATTCAGCACATCCATGCTTCTTGTGTAGGTATCCCACAGGTGCAACCAGTGCCAGCCCAAGGCAAGATGGTGCCTCAGGTGGAGCTAAGATGCCGCCCCCCCCCCCCCCCCCCAGGCTGAGTTTCCGCTCTCCCCCAGGCTGAGATACCGCCCCACACCCCATACTGAGGTGCCTCCCCCTCCCTAGCCGAGATGCTGCCCCCGTCCTACCTCCAGCCTGTTTGCGGTGTTTACCTGTTTCATCACGTTCCAAACCCGGCAGCAATTCCCATATGCTGCCCTGCCACTAGTACCCACCTCTTCTCTTTACTGCGGCTGCCTGAGCCTCTGACGAAACAGGACGTTACATCAGAGAGGTGGCTGCAGTAAAGGGAAGAGGCCAGTGCTGGCAGCAGGGCAGCGTGGAGGAAGGAAAGAAGGAGGAGATGCCGCTCCCCGAAGAGTGCTGCCTGAGGCCCCCACCCAGGGCCGCCAAGAGACTGGGCCAGGCCCGGGGCAAGGCCACCCCCGGGCCCCCCGCCACACCCGCTGCCCCCCCCCACCCGCCCTCCTCTGTCCACCACCGGGCTGGGCCCCCTGAATTCAAATCATAGCACCTCACCTGGACCTCGCTCCGTGTGAAAGAAGCGCAGCAGCTGCAGTCTGTAGATTGCCTCCCTTCGGGCCTTCCCTCCCTGTGTCATGCCCTCGTTACAGGAAATGTTACAGTTCCAAAATGATATTTAAGAATAGAGGGGATTGCTTAGAGCATGTGGTCGCAACATGTGCTGTATTTCTAAGTTTTAAGATATATTTTGATTCTATTCTGTTTTATTATCCACCAATTACCTATAAGGTTTTAAGTACATAAGTACATAAGTAATGCCATACTGGGAAAAGACCAAGGGTCCATCGAGCCCAGCATCTTGTCCACGACAGCGGCCAATCTAGGCCAAGGGCACCTGGCAAGCCTCCCAAACATACAAACATTCTATACATGTTATTCCTGGGATTTTGGATTTTGGATTTTTCCAAGTCCGTTCAGTAGCGGTTTATGGACTTGTCCTTTAGGAAACCGTCCAACCCTTTTTTAAACTCTGCTAAGCTAACCGCCTTCACCACATTTTCCGGCAATGAATTCCAGAGTTTAATTACACGTTGGGTGAAGAAAAACTTTCTCTGATTTGTTTTAAATTTACTACACTGTAGTTTAATCGCATGCCCCCCTAGTCCTAGTATTTTTGGAAAGCGTGAACAGACGCTTCACATCCACCTGTTCCACTCCACTCATTATTTTGTATACCTCTATCATGTCTCCCCTCAGCCGTCTCTTCTCCAAGCTGAATAGCCCTAGCCTCCTTAGTCATTCTTCATAAGGAAGTCGTCCCATCCCCGCTATCATTTTAGTCGCCCTTCGCTGCACCTTTTCCAATTCTACTATATCTTTCTTGAGATGCGGCGACCAGAATTGAACACAATACTCAAGGTGCGGTCGCAACATGGAGCGATACAACGGCATTATAACATCCTCACACCTGTTTTCCATACCTTTCCTAATAATACCCAACATTCTATTCGCTTTCCTAGCCGCAGCAGCACACTGAGCAGAAGGTTTCAGTGTGTTATCGACGACGACACCCAGATCCCTTTCTTGGTCCGTAACTCCTAACGTGGAACCTTGCATGACGTAGCTATAATTCGGGTTCTTTTTTCCCACATGCATCACCTTGCACTTGCTCACATTAAACGTCATCTGCCATTTAGCCGCCCAGTCTCCCAGTCTCGTAAGGTCCTCTTGTAATTTTTCACAATCCTGTCGCGAGTTAACGACTTTGAATAACTTTGTGTCATCAGCAAATTTAATTACCTCGCTAGTTACTCCCATCTCTAAATCATTTATAAATATAGTAAAAAGCAGCGGTCCTAGCACAGACCCCTGAGGAACCCCACTAACTACCCTTCTCCATTGTGAATACTGGCCATTTAACCCCACTCTCTGTTTCCTATCCTTCAACCAGTTTTTAATCCACAATAGGACATTTCCTCCTATCCCATGACCCTCCAATTTCCTCTGTAGCCTTTCATGAGGTACCTTGTCAAACGCCTTTTGAAAATCCAGATACACAATATCAACCGGCTCCCCTTTGTCCACATGTTTGTTTACTCCTTCAAAGAATTGAAGTAAATTGGTCAGGCAAGATTTCCCCACACAAAAGCCGTGCTGACTCGGTCTCAGTAATCCATGTCCTCGGATGTGCTCTGTAATTTTGTTTTTAATAATAGCCTCTACCATTTTCCCCGGCACCGATGTCAGACTCACCGGTCTATAATTTCCCGGATCTCCCCTGGAGCCTTTTTTAAAAATGGGCGTTACATTGGCCACCCTCCAATCTTCCGGTACCACGCTCGATTTTAAGGATAAGTTGCATATCACTAGCAGTAGCTCCGCAAGCTCATTTTTCAGTTCTATCAGTACTCTAGGATGAATACCATCCGGTCCAGGAGATTTGCTACTCTTCAGTTTGCCGAACTGCCCCATTACGTCCTCCAGGTTTACCGTGAAGTCAGTAAGTTTCTCCGACTCGTCCACTTGAAATACCATTTCCGACATCGGTATCCCACCCAAATCTTCCTCGGTGAAGACCGAAGCAAAGAATTAATTCAGTCTCTCCGCTACATCTTTGTCTTCCTTGATCGCCCCTTTTACCCCTTGGTTATCCAGCGGCCCAACCGATTCTTTTGCCGGCTTCCTGCTTTTAATATACCGAAAAAAAATTTTACTATGTTTTTTTGCCTCTAATGCTATCTTTTTTTCGTAATCCCTCTTGGCCTTCTTTATCTGCGCCTTGCATTTGCTTTGACACTCCTTATGCTGCTTCTTGTTATTTTCAGACGGTTTCTTCTTCCATTTTCTGAAGGCGTTTCTTTTAGCCCTAATAGCTTCCTTCACCTCACTTTTCAACCAGGCCGGCTGTCTTTTGGAGTTCCGTCTTTCTTTTCTAGTTCGCGGAATATGTATGGCCTGGGCCTCCAGGATGGTATTTTTGAACAGCGTCCACGCCTGTTGTACAGTTTTTACTCTCTCAGTTGCCCCCCTAAGTTTTTTTTTTAACCGTTCTTCTCATTTTATCATAGTCTCCTTTTTTTAAAGTTAAACGCTAACGTATTTGACTTTCTGTGTACAGTTACTTCAAGGTCGATATCAAAACTGATCATATTGTGGTCACTGTTATCAAGCGGCCCCAGTACCATAACGTCCCTCACCAGATCATGCGCTCCACTAAGGACCAAGTCTAGAATTTTTCCTTCTCTTGTCGGCTCCTGCACCTTCATTATCTCCTCAGACCCTTGCTGAATTCTTTCAGAACAAGGTTCAAAAGATAAACCTTGCTTTCTCTACCTCACCAGCATTCCCTCCACTAGTCCGTTCCCCTCTCTCTCCTTCCCCTCATTCCCTTTCCTCCTTTCCTGAAGTTACTATTGAGGAAACTACACTTCTCCTTTCTTCCTCAAAATGTACCACCTGTTCCTCTGATCCCATTCCCACCCACCTTCTTAATGCCATCTCTCCTACTCTTATTCCTTTTATCTGTCACATTCTCAACTTCTCACTTTCCACTGCGACTGTCCCTGCTGCCTTTAAACATGCTGTGGTCACACCTCTCCTTAAGAAGCCTTCACTTGACCCTACTTGTCCCTCTAATTACCGACCCATCTCCCTCCTTCCTTTTCTCTCCAAATTACTTGAGCGTGCTGTTCACCGCCGCTGCCTTGATTTTCTCTCCTCACATGCTGTTCTTGACCCATTACAATCTGGTTTTCGCCCTCTCCACTCAACCGAAACTGCGCTTACTAAAGTCTCCAAAGACCTATTACTGGCTAAATCCAGAGGTCAATATTCCATCCTCATTCTTCTTGATCTTTCCGCTGCTTTTGACACTGCCGATCACAGCATACTTCTCGATACCCTGTCCTCACTTGGATTCCAGGGCTCTGTCCTTTCCTGGTTCTCTTCCTACCTCTCCCTCTGCACCTTTAGTGTTCACTCTGGTGGATCCTCTTCTACTTCTATCCCTCTGCCTGTCGGCGTACCTCAGGGTTCTGTTCTTGGTCCCCTCTTTTCTATCTACACTTCTTCCCTTGGTTCATTAATCTCATCCCATGGCTTTTCCTACCATCTCTATGCTGATGACTCCCAAATCTACCTTTCTACCCCTGATATCTCACCTTGCATCCAAACCAAAGTTTCAGCGTGCTTGTCTGACATTGCTGCCTGGATGTCTCAACGCCACCTGAAATTAAATATGACCAAAACCGAGCTTCTCATTTTCCCCCCCAAACCCACCTCCCCGCTCCCCCCGTTTTCTATTTCTGTTGATGGCTCTCTCATTCTCCCTGTCTCCTCAGCTCGAAACCTTGGGGTCATCTTTGACTCTTCTCTCTCCTTCTCTGCTCATATCCAGCAGACCGCCAAGACCTGTCGTTTCTTTCTTTACAACATCCGTAAAATCCGCCCCTTTCTTTCCGAGCACTCTACCAAAACCCTTGTCACCTCTCGTTTAGACTACTGCAATCTGCTTCTTGCTGGCCTCCCACTTAGTCACCTCTCCCCTCTCCAGTCGGTTCAAAACTCTGCTGCCCGTCTCATCTTCCGCCAGGGTCGCTTTACTCATACTACCCCTCTCCTCAAGACCCTTCACTGGCTCCCTATCCGTTTTCGCATCCTGTTCAAACTTCTTCTACTAACCTATAAATGTATTCACTCTGGTGCTCCCCAGTATCTCTCCACACTCGTCCTTCCCTACACCCCTTCCCGTGCACTCCGCTCCATGGATAAATCCTTCTTATCTGTTTCCTTCTCCACTACTGCCAACTCCAGACTTCGCGCCTTCTGTCTGGCTGCACCCTACACCTGGAATAAACTTCCTGAGCCCCTACGTCTTGCCCCATCCTTGGCCACCTTTAAATCTAGACTGAAAGCCCACCTCTTTAACATTGCTTTTGACTCGTAACCACTTGTAACCACTTGCCTCCACCTACCCTCCTCTCTTCCTTCCCGTTCACATTAATTGATTTGATTTGCTTACTTTATTTATTTTTTGTCTATTAGTTTGTAAGCTCTTTGAGCAGGGACTGTCTTTCTTCTATGTTTGTGCAGCGCTGCGTATGCCTTGTAGCGCTATAGAAATGCTAAATAGTAGTAGTAGTAGCAGTTGCTCCATAAAGCTGTCCTTGATTTCATCAAGGAATTGTATCTCTGTAGCGTGTTCCGATGTTACATTTACCCAGTCTATATTTGGATAATTGAAGTCACCCATTATTATCACATTGCCCATTTTGTTCGCGTCTCTGATTTCTTTTATCATTTCTGTGTCTACCTGCTCATCCTGGCGAGGCAGACGGTAGTACACTCCTATCACCGTTTTTTTCCCTTTTATACATGGAATTTCAACCCACAATGATTCAAAGGTGTGATTTGTGTCCTGCTGAATTTGTAATCTATCTGAGTCAAGGCTCTCGTTAATATACAATGCTACCCCTCCACCAGTCCGGTCCACCCTATCACTACGATATACTTTGTACCCCGGTATGACAGTGTCCCACTGGTTATCCTCCTTCCACCAGGTCTCAGTAATGCCTATTATATCCAATTTTTCGTTTAGTGCAATATATTCCAACTCTCCCATCTTATTTCTTAGACTCCTAGCATTTGCATATAGACATTTCAGAGTATGTTTGTTGTTCTTATTTGCATGATGCTTAGTACCTGACACTATTGATTTGACATCTTTTGTCTGATCTTTAGTTGTATTTAAGGGCACCTGGTCTACCACGGTCTGTTGTGCAACCTCACTATCCAGAAACCCTATCTTCCCTGTTTGTGAGGTATCTTTGCAAGATACCTTTTCCCGAACCATGCGCTTTTGAGCGACTGTCGGCCTTCCCCCCATTTCTAGTTTAAAAGCTGCTCTATCTCCTTTTTAAATGCCGACGCCAGCAACCTGGTCCCACCCTGGTTAAGGTGGAGCCCATCCTTTCGGAATAGGCTCCCCCTTCCCCAGAATGTTGCCCAGTTCCTAACAAATCTAAAACCCTCCTCCCTGCACCATCGTCTCATCCACGCATTGAGACTCTGGAGCTCTGCCTGTCTCTTGGGCCCTGCACGTGGAACAGGTAGCATTTCAGAAAATGCTACCCTAGAGGATCTCGATTTGAGCTTTCTACCTAAGAGCCTAAATTTGGCTTCCAGAACCTCTCTCCCACATTTTCCTATGTCATTGGTACCCACATGTACCAAGACAGCGGACTCCTCCCCAGCACTATCTAAAATCCTATCTAGGTGACGCGTGAGGTCCGCCACCTTCGCACCAGGCAGGTAACCATAAGATAAGCATATGTAAGGAAAAGGGGAAGTAAATACACTAAATTTGAATTAATTACATTAACCTGCATTGTACGTTTAGGAACATGTGCTTAAAGGATTTGGAGCCATGCCCCCACCTCAGGTGGCCTAATGGTTGGGCTGCCCCTGGGTGCAACTTACTAACCCCACTGTGTGAGACTTTAACTACCACCAGCAACAGCACAGCACACAGCACTCACTCCCCTAGCATCAGCACAAAGAAAGACTGGAACTGGACAGCACAGAGGCACAAGGAGAGGCACAGTACAAGCAGCTAAGGCGGTACAACGGAAGATGTGGGGGTTTGGGAACAGTGAGCGGTTGTTGGGCACAGGACACAGCAAAGGAGCTTGAGAGACAGTAAGGGATGGGTATGGTCAACACTTTCAAGGGGTGAGATAGAGAAGAGGCAAGGCAGCAAATGTGGGGGAGAAAAGGTTCAGTCTGGGCCAGACAAGCGCAGCAAACCACTCTCTATCTCTCCACTCTCCTTCACATCAAGACCAAATCCACCTCTCCACTCTCCAACTTAGCAAAAGCACGTATGGGTCCAAAGACAGGTTATGGCTTCACTTTTTCACATTTTTAGCAGGTTTAAATTGGGCATTTTCATTTCCACCCCAGGAAGTAGCCCTGCTATCCGTTACTGCTAGAAACGTCTTTTTTTTTTTTTTTAATAATTTTTTAAATTTACAATTCAAGTGAAAACACTTGTCAAGAAATACAGATAAGCATATATTTTAACAGATAAATTTTTTCAAGGCATATTTTAACAATCTTCTTTAGACCACAATTAGTGTCAGGGGGAGTTTCATATTATTCCAGGAGAAAGAAAACTTTAAAGTAAAAAATTAAACCATCATATAGCTTTACACACCAATCCAGAAATCAAATTCAGTTAACCCCACTTGGATAATAGGTTGCCAACAATTTCTTGGAATTCACAAATGTTTTTAAATGCTCAGGATTGAAGAAAATATATTTAAGCCCCAAATACTTTATCACACATTTGCAAGGGTAGTTCAGGTAAAAGGAGGCACCTATTTCTAAGACCTCCTTTCTTATGGCTAAAAATGCCCTTCTTCGCTCCTGAGTCTGTCTGGCAACATCAGAGTACAACCATATTTTTGCCCCACAAAACAGGGACTGTGCATTTCTAAAGAATAATCGTCTAACTCCTTCCAAATCTTGTTCAAAAATAAAAGAAACGATTAAGGTAGTTCTTTCAGAGTCCTCATTTAAAGAGGACTCTAAGATTTCAGTTAAATTCAAATTTTGTCCTTTCTTTTCTTTTTGTGACTCCATATCCATTCCTGGTTCACTTTTCTTTTTTTGTGGAAGATAATAGATTTTATTTATCGGAGGAATAAGTTCTGGGGAATATTTCAAAACCTCTGTTAAGTATCTTTTAAATGCATCTAAAGGTGAAATTCCAACAGTTTGTGGAAAATTTAAAAAACGCAAATTCAATCTGCGATTATAATTTTCCAATTGTTCAAGTTTCCTATGAATTGCTGTATTATCTTTTATAATCGCATTAGAAGTTCCTTGGAATCTTTCCACTTCTTTTTTAAATTGATCCATTTGATTTTTAGAGTCAGTTTTTATGGTATCTATAGATTTAGAAAGATTGTCCACAGTACTCATGAGTGTTGCCATTCCATCAGTTGCGTTAGAAATCTTCGTATCTAGTTGTTGGAGAGCTCCCATATGCTCTCAAGAGTAACAGTCTCAGGTTTTACCAAAGAAACTCTATGGGTTTGAAGACCCAACGGTTTCAAACCTCCGTCGATTCGACTCCCATCCTGACCTCTAACTTGGGATACTACCTCGAGCACTTCCGGTTCGGGTGTCCCAACAGGAGAGAGAAGACCTTCGGGTGGAGACGGTACGTGGGGTTGCCGGGGCGAGAGAGTAACATCAAGTCCCAATTCTCGTAGTTCTCCCGACAATGAGACAGCAGGACAGCTCCCGGCTAATATTTCTGGCATTTGCACGGTGAACCTCTCGATTGATGGCTGCGAAGGAGAAGAGGTCCTGACCGATGAGGTCCCGGTCTTTACCGCTCCTTTACGCTTTGTATGCGGCATAATGTTAAGGTATATCTTGTTTATTCGCTGCCGTCGTCGTCGAGAGGTTTCATCCGTGAACATGGCGTGCCGCCATTTTGAAACTCCGACACCAGATTCTCCTAGAAACGTCTTTTTTATGCGCCTTGCTCGCTTGGACATTTTCTGAGCATGTGTTTTGGATGGATTCAGCAGAAAAACCCATCTGTCCCTTTTGAGACAGTGGCCAATCCTGGCAGAAACCCAACTAGTAGCAATATTCCATGCTACCAATCCCAGGGCAAGCAGTGGCTTACCCCATGTCTATCTCAATAGCAGGCTATGGACTTTACCTCCAAACCTTTTTTAAACCCAGATACGCTAACTGCTGTTTCCTCATTATCATTTTGATTGCTTTTCTTTGAACCTTTTCTAATTCTGCTATATCTTTTTTGAGATACAGTGACCAGAACTGAACGCAGTACTCTAGGTGAGGTTGCACCATGGAGACATACAAAGGCATTGTAATATTCTTGGACTTATTCACCATCCCTTTCCTAATAATTCCTAGCATCCTGTTTGCTTTTTCGGCTGCCGCTGCCCACTGGGCAAAACATTTCCCAATTCTCAATTCACAGTCACAACAACAGCCAAATCCATTTTTCCCCAACTTGAAATAGCCTCAGTCCGAATCAGCCACCCAACTCTACACAACCTCCTAGACCTTATCCTGTTTTACAGACCACCAAACAATTGGCAAGAATCCCAAACACATTTTATGGATTTCATATCAAACACTTGTGTCTCCGCCCAAAACCTACTCATAGCAGGTGACATCAACCTGTGATCTGACTGTTTCAATCTGCTCTGCAAATAGTGTGATCTGTTTTAATCTGCTCTGCATATAGTGTGCTCTGACTGTTGTGATTTGATTGTTTTTTCTAACTGGTTTATTGATAGCTGTAAATCTGAAAAGGAGATTTCAGATTTCAAAACTGCTAGCAAGTATTAGAACTTTTTTCCTTTCCTAACAGTGTGCTGAGCTCCCCCTCCCCCATCCCATTCCACCTGGTCCTTCTGCAGACATTTTAATTGCTTAGTAAGGGCTAAACTGAGCAGCCTCCTGGTGGTCTTCCTTATCTCCTGGCTGAAGGAAACTCACACAGCTAAGACTTGTGCTGGCTAAACTCCTGGTTATCCCTACCCTTTGGCTGAGTTTTCTCTGGGCATCTCTCCCTTCTTTCCTTGTCTATCATTGTCACTGCATTTATATCTTTCCTAAAAAGAAAAAAAAAACTCTTGGCTCTGCAAATAGTGTGATCTGTTTTAATCTGCTCTGCATATAGTGTGCTCTGTCTGTTGTGATTTTGAGACAGCATGGGCATAATTATACATATATAAGAAATTATATTAAGTGTTAATTCTGTTTAAAAATCTGGGGTTTAAAAGTTTGGTTCAGTTCTGCAAGTGATGGAGGAATGTCATCTGGTTTAGATTATTTAGAAATTTTACGTTTGCCAGGCTAAAGGTTAGAAAGGTCAGAGACAGAAACTTCTTTGACCCCTTGTGAGTGATGGATTGCTAATGCTAGCTAGCACATCTGTATACTATTATGAATGAACAAGGCATGAGCCAGACATACTGTAGTTTAAAGCTGGTTAAATAATTTTAGAAGTTCTTGATATGTAGATTTTGTTATAAGGAATACTGATTCTGTGTATTTTAGAATATGTCTTATTTTAGAATATGTTTATTCTGTGTAGTTAATATGTAGAATACCTTTTTAAATCTAATGTTTGTTCAACTCTTTGCCTTACGTTCTGAGTAGGGCTGCAGTGAAAAGGTCAGCATATGGTTTGAATTTTCTGCAGTCCTGGCTGGTTTAATGTATGGAGCTGGTGGGTGAAAAAGGTCAAGAAAAGTCTTGATTAATTATAGGTAAATGTAGGAATGGTCCTGAAAGTAATAACAGACTATAGCTGTATGCCATTAAGTAAGACTGGCCCTTGACCCCTTAATGAATGCCAGAGTTCAGTTAGCAGTTAGTATGAAGTTGACTAGGAATATGAGAATGTCCCTTCGCCCCTCAATGAACCTAAGTTAATCATAATAAAATGTAAGAGATGGGAGCCACAATGTCTAGCGTGAGAGGCCCCAGGTCATAGGTCAGTTTGAGAAATATCAAACCTATGTAACTGATATTTTTAAAGTAATGATTGGCTGAGGCAAGGTAACCAATCTATTCTTTACCATCTGGAAAGTAAGGGGGGCTAGAGGTTAGAACTGTATATAAGAGGGAGCAGAAGCAGCTTACGTCAGAAGGAACAGACAGAAGAGGGAGAGACAGCAGAAGGAGAGAAGCAGCTGAGACAGAAGCCATAACATCCAGAGAGCTGAGAGAGAGAGAGAAGAGAGCTAGAACTGATGTCCTACTTTGGTTGCTGGCAAATAAAGAAGATTTCTCCCTCACTCTGGTGTGTGCTGTTTGACTCCTGAAGTACCACAGATTCTGCTAACAATAGGGGTAATTCATGCATCAATTCCTGCAACAATTTGATTGTTGTTTCTAACTGGTTTATTGATATCTGTAAATCTGAAAAGGAGATTTCAGATTTCAAAACTGCTAGCAAGTATTAGAACTTTTTTCCTTTCCTGGAGATTGTTTTAAAACCTAACACATTCCAAGGGCGTTTTGGACGAGAATTTGGTCCGCTTTATTTAGACTTTTTTTTTCAGTCCAAGTCCCCAAAAAGTGCCCCAACTGACCAGATGACCGCCGGAGGGAATCGGGGATCACCTCCCCTGACTCCCCCAGTGGTCACTAACCCCCTCCCACCAAAAAAAACCCACTTTACAAACTTTTTTGACAGCCTCAAATGCCGTACCCACCTCCATGCCAGCAGAATGTGTTATATCCTCTGACAGCCTTTTCCTGGTTCTGATGTGGCTCTCGGGTGAGTGTGATACCTTTTCTGTTATGCACACTGCAGACTCACATCAGCAATGCATTGTGGTGGGTGTAGGGTATTGGGCTCCGTGATTCCACTAGCTTGTGTTAAATGCTCATGATGTTGGTAGTTGGTAGGCTCTACTCCTATGGTGCTTTTCCCTCTGCTTACTGGGTCAGAGTGTGCCCTGTTTTGTTTCCGGTAGTCCATGAGGTAGTGGCCATTTTTGTAAGCCAGTTTTAGCTCCCTTTCATATGTTACCCCCGTTACTGAAAGTGGGCACTGTACAGCATTCTGCCAGCTCTGACCTACTGCTAATCTCAGTACCAGGGAGACTCTTTGCCAGTTAACTGTGAGTAAGCGTGCTTATTCCAATAAAGGACGTTTTCGGAGACATTAGTCTTCAGGTGTCAACTGGTGTGCCAAGGTTCTACAGCAGCAACCAGTCCTAGAGACCTGGAGCACTTTTAGTGGGTACCGCAGTGCACTTCAGGCAGGCGGACCCAGGCCCATCCCCCCACCTGTAACACTTGTGCTGGTAAATGGGAGGCCTCCAAAACCCACTGTACCCACATATAGGTGCCCCCTTCACCCCTAAGAGCTATGGTAGTGTTGTACATTTGTGGGTAGTGGGTTTTGGTGGAGGGGGTTGGGGGCTCAGCACCAGTGGTAAGGGAGCTATGCATGTGGGAGCTGTTTCTGAAGTCCACCGCACTGACCTCTAGGGTGCCCAGTTGGTGTCCTGGCATGTCAGGGGGGCCAGTGTACTACGAATCCTGGCCCCTCCCATGACCAAATGGCTCGGATTAGGACGTTTTTGAGCTGGCCGGTTTTAGTTTCCATTATCGCTAAAAAAAAAAAAAAAAATGCCCAGCTCAGAAACTAACAAATCCATGGCATTTGGTCCGTACAAACCGTATTTTCGAAACAAAACAAAGACGTCCATTTTTTTTTTTCGAAAATACGGTCTGTCCCTCCTCTTCACGTACCCGTTTTTGGACATAGACGCCCATAGAGATAGGCATTCGTGTTCGATTATGCCCCTCCATGTCTTGTACTCACCTCACAGCATAATACAAACAATTTCACCACTATAACCACCCCAAACTTTTCTCTTCCTGTCTCAAACAATCTGAAAATTCTTGGAGTTACCATTGACCAAAACCTCACACTTGAAACTCATGTGAAGAATACCACGAAAAAGATGTTCCACTCCATGTGGAAACTCAAAAGAGTAAAACCTTTCTTCCCGAGATCCATCTTTCGTATCCTGGTACAGTCAATGGTACTAAGTCATCTGGATTACTGCAATGCACTGTATGCTGGCTGCAAAGAACAGACCACCAAGAAACTCCAAACAGCCCAAAATACCGCTGCCAGACTCATATTTGGAAAACCAAAATACGAAAGTGCAAAACTCTTAAGAGAGAAACTTCACTGGCTCCCACTTAAGGAAAGGGCCACGTTCAAGATTTGCACGATTGTACACAAAATCATCCATGCAGGCGCTCCGATCTACATGCTAAATCATGTGGACCTGCCTCCTAGAAATGCCAAAAGATCATCCCGAAAATTTCTTAATCTACACTTCCCCAGCTGTAAAGGACTAAAATACAAGCTTATACATGCGACCTCCTTCTCTTACATGAGTACGCAATTGTGGAACGCACTACCAGCTGACCTGAAAACAATCGACAAAATATCCAACTTTCATAAATCCCTGAAGACGTATCTCTTCAATAAGGCCTACAAAGAGGACCCATAACTTAACACCACTTTACCAATCCACTCCAGTCTGAAAGTCATCTTTCTATATCTATTTTCTTATAACTTCTTTCCCATCCCTATCTCTCTGCATCACCAATTGTATCTGACACCCTGGAATGGCAATGCCATAACAGATCTCTGTAAGCCACATTAAGCCTGCAAATAGGTGGGAAAATGTGGGATACAAATGCAATAGATAAATACATTTCAGCATATTGTCTACGACACCTAAATCTTTTTCTTGGGTGCTGACTCCTAAGGTGGACCCTAGAGGGCGCCTCATGCTGTGGCAGTCAGTCTGAGCTGAGCAGTTGAGGAGGGAGGAGTTCTGTTTATAGGCTCTGAGAGTGGAGGTGGAGGAGAGGGAAGCTCAGTCTGTCTTCCAACTGGGGGACAGGATGGGTCCTGGGGGAAAAAGAACTGGCAAGTACCAGGCTGCAAGGCCTGGTAGGACTAGAAAAGAACCCCAGGAAAGAAAGAGGCCTGGGGAAGGAAGAACAGGATCCAAAAACCCAAAGTAAGTCCCAGAAGATTCAGGAACAAGTCCAAGAAAAACCTCAGATGACCCAAGCACAGTTTCAGAAGGCCCTGGAGTTGGAACAGCAGGATTTGCAAGTAAGTCTGCAAGAGCAAACCATGACACAAGAGCTGTCAGGGCAGCTGGAAGAACGGGGGAGCTTTGTGGAGAAAGGTAGAAGGATCCTGTTTGGAGGAGGTGGGGAAGAAGAGGATCCCACTAGAGAAGTAAGAATAATGGAGGAGATTAGTGGGGATTCTGATACTGAATCTGAAGACCTGGAGGAGGAAGGAGAGGAGGTAGGCCATATGTGGCCCAAAGGAGAGAATATGTCCAAAGCTGTTGTAGAAGGAGTCAGAAGACTAATGAGTTTAGAAACAGCAATGGAAAGTTTGAAAAAGAGACTTAAGAAAGCAGAGTCTATGACAAAATTGGTTCCAAAAGAGTTCCAGAGACAGTATTTTTATTTATTTATTTATTTATTTATTGCATTTTTATCCCACATTTTCCCACCTCTTTGCAGGCTCAATGTGGCTTACAATACATCATGAATAGTGGAAATACATTAGGAAATAGTGTTACAGACGGATCTTGGGCAACATGATAATGATAGACATGATAGTGGTATAACATCAGGTATTGTCGGGCAGTTCTGAGTATATGTGGAGAAGATGTGTATATTTACATTGGCTGATCTTTGGGGTATGCTTTGTTAAAGAGATGGGTCTTCAGTAGTTTGCAAAAGTTCGCTAATTCGTAGATCGATTTTAGTTTGCGCGGCAATGCGTTCCATAACTGTGTGCTCAAGTAGGTAAAGCTTGACACGTTCATTAGTTTGTATTTTAGTCCTTTGCAGTTAGGGAAGTGCAGATTGAGGAATGTGCAGGATGATCTTTTAGCGTTCCTGGGGGGTAGGTCTATCAGGTCTGACATGTAGGCTGGTGCATCTCTGTGAATGATTTTGTGGACTAGGGAGCATATTTTGAACGTGATGCATTCTTTGAGTGGGAGCCAGTGTAGTTTTTCTTGTAGGGGTTTAGCACTTTCATATTTAGTTTTACCGAATAGGAGCCTAGCTGCAGTGTTCTGGGCTGTCTGGAAACATAGAAAAAGTTTCAAGAACTGGCTGAGGACATTAATAGAGCCAAAATGGCAGCCATGCAAAAAAGAACAGTGGTTTTTAGAAATGAGAAGGCAAGCCAGAAGTTCCAGGAGGAAGGAGAGAGGGGAAAGGAACAGAAATGCAAAGGCAGGACAAAAAGTGCAGCATCTGTGGGAAAGCTGAAGAGGTTGTAGAACAGCAATGCACTAAAGAACAACAGTTTTCAAAAGGAGCAAAAGGAGGGAGCAGTCAGTTTGCATCTACCATGGAAGTCACAGAGGCAGTCTGTGGAGACACACAGGCCAGTCAGATTCCCAGTTGATTGGGAGGGGGAGAGAAGAGATTTCTAGACATGGAGAGGAGAGGAGGACAGGGGTAGAGAAGAGATCGCTGGACATGGAGAGGGGAGGGCAGGGGGAGAGATCGCTGGACATACAGAGGAGGGGAGGGGATGGCAGGGGGAGAGAAGAGATCGCTGGACATGGAGAGGAGAGGAGGGCAGGGGAGAGAAGAGATCGCTGGATATAGAGAGGAGGGCAGGGGGAGAGAAGAGATCGCTGGACATGGAGAGAAGGGGAGGCCAGGGGGAGAGAAGAGATCGCTGGACATGGAGAGGGGGGAAGGCAGGGGGAGAGAAGAGATCGCTGGACATGGAGAGGAGAGCAGTGGGAGAGAAGAGATCGCTGGATATGGAGGAGGGGGCAGAGGAGACAAGGGAAATGCTGGACATGGATGGATGAATGGGGGCAGGGGAGAGAGGAATTTTGCTGGATATGGGTGAATGGAGGAGATTGCAGGGGAGAATGGAGAGTTGCTGGACATGGATGGATGAAGGGGAGGGCAGGGGAGAGAGGAGAATTGCTGGACATGGATGGATGGAGGAGAGGGCAGGAGAGAATGCAAAGTTGCTGGACATGGATGGATGGAGGGCAGGGGAGAGGAGAATTGCTGGACTGCGCGGTCTGAAGCCCCATTGGCTTGATTTAAATCATGCTGTACATGAGTTGCGCTTTGTGGTTTTGGATCTAATTAAAGTAAATAGGGGTGGGAATGTTCCCCAGCTACTGCTTAGGAAAGAACACCTAATATTCTATTGGGACACAGTTGCCGCACATGGGTTAAACAAGGAGATAGAGTGGCTTAACATTTAGGAGTTGATATAAACGCTGGGCTTCCGTAATCAGTCATGCGTTATGGTGGACGTCCTTTGGGGCAGTTTCACCGGCAGACTGCAGGTTGTTGAGTATCCAACCATCTTGAAGAGCTGAAACGTGAATGGTTAGTTTTGCTTTTTGTATATTTTAGATTGATTTGTAGGGCATGTAATATTTTAGATTTGAATGTAGGGCATGTAATATGAATGCATTGTTATTTTATGTATAACGCAAGACCCCTGAAGACGCTTGAACAGAGCGAAACATGATCATGTCGGGTCCTTTTGTGGCTACTTGACTGCTCAATATAGAATATCCTTTGTTTGGGGAATTCTTTGATCAAAAAGCAACAGGACAATATCTGGAAAGTGGACAATATCTGGATCATGGAGAGTTTCATGTCTCTGCGGGTTGCCGATGAGGTACATAAGTACATAAGTAATGCCATACTGGGAAAAGACCAAGGGTCCATCGAGCCCAGCATCCTGTCCATGACAGCGGCCAATCCAGGCCAAGGGCACCTGGCAAGCTTCCCAACGTACAAACATTCTATACATGTTATTCCCGGAATTGTGGATTTTTCCCAAGTCCATTTAGTAGAGGTTTATGGACTTGTCCTTTAGGAAACCGTCCAACCCCTTTTTAAACTCTGCTAAGCTAACTGCCTTCACAACTTTCTCCGGCAACGAATTCCAGAGTTTAATTATATGTTGGGTGAAAAATTTTCTCCGATTTGTTTTAAATTTACGACACTGTAGTTTCATCGCATGCCCCCTATCCTAGTATTTTTGGAAACCGTGAACAGACGCTTCACATGCACCTGTTCCACTCCACTCATTATTTTATATATCTCTATCATGTCTCCCCTCAGCCGTCTCTTCTCCAAGCTGAATAGCCCTAACCTCCTTAATCTTTCTTCATAAGGAAGTCATCCCATCCCCGCTATTATTTTAGTCGCCCTTCGCTGCACCTTTTCCAATTCTACTATATCTTTCTTGAGATGCGGCGACCAGAATTGAACACAATACTCAAGGTGTGGTCGCACCATGGAGCGATACAACGGCATTATAACATCCTCACACCTGTTTTCCATACCTTTCCTAATAATACCCAACATTCTATTCGCTTTCCTAGCCGCAGCAGCACACTGAGCAGAAGGTTTCAGTGTATTATCGACGACGACACCCAGATCCCTTTCTTGGTCCATAACTCCTAACGTGGAACCTTGCATGACGTAGCTATAATTTGGGTGGTCAACAGAGACATTTTGTCACTTTATGTGAACGCTGGTTAAAAATCTGCTACTTCAACATTGAAGGATATATAACATTGAAATCCTCATATTGGGATTGATTGGACAATGTGTTAAAATATTACTTTAAACACCAGAAAAATATTATTGTAACAGTGTATTGACTGTAAGTACTGATATCCACTGAGATATTAGTCCTGGTATGTGTATATGTAGTTTAAAGGTATGGATGAGAAATTAGGATGTGAGTGTATGTTTGGAAGAGTTGATTGGATTTTATAACAATGTGATATATTTGGTGTAAAATTTCAGGTATTTAATTGTATTAATAAAGGAAACTAATTTGCAATATATATACAGTTGTCAATAATTTTGAGATACATATTCATTATGGTTATTCCCAAAAAAGCCAGCTCTTTCTCCCTTCCTTCCTTCCTTTCTTCCACAATATTAGCATATTCATTTGCATATTCTATATAATAATTTGCACCTCCAACATTCCATCGCTGTCTGGCTGCCTGGGTTCGTAACATCTCATGACGTCAGCCAGCCTCCAGTGTTCCATTCCCTCTCACTGCCCTACCCTCGCGTCAAAATGTAATGACGCCAGAGGGCAGAACAGTGAGAGGGAAGAGAACGCTGGAGGCGAGCTGACGTCAGGATGTTACCAACGGAAGGGAAGCCAGCCAGGCCAGCCAGAAAACAATGAGGTACAAAGGAAGAGAGAATCACGGCACATCGATGGTAGGGCAGAGCAGAGCAGAATCGATGGACATGGATGGGATGGGAGGAGAGGACAGGAGAGAAGAGAATCGTGGGACACGGATGGGAGGGCAGGGAAAAGGAGAATCGCTGGACATGGAGGGGATGGGAGGGGAGAGGAAGGAAGGGAAGAATCACTGGACATGGAGGGCAGGGGAGAGACAAAAAATCGCTTACAAGAGAGCCTTTCTAGGCCCCGTTTCATTGTTGAGGAAACAGGCTGGGTTCCACTAGTATGTATATGTGTGTGTGTGTGTGTGTGTATATATATATATATATATATATATGCTAATATGCCCCGCCCCATCCTTTGCCCCCCCCCCCCAAATGAAACAGTCAAACTACGCCCATGAAACTGTGGAATGGTTGAGCAGTGGGCAGTGGAGAATCTTTGTTGGACAGTCTAAAAGGTCTGGAAGAGGCTTGGAAGGAGGAATCCAGGTGTCATGTCCCCTGACTATTCAGGATATGGGCATCTGAGGATATGGCGGCCATCTTGGATGTGGGCTTCTCCAGGATAGGGCAGCCATCTTGGAGCTGGGTGTCTTAGGTTGTGGCAGCCATCTTGGAGTTGGGCAGCTTCAGGAAGGAAGGCCATATTTGGGCGTAGGGCGTCTCCTCTGATGGGGGCAGCCATCTTGTGACAGCTGCACATGCTTGAGCCTAATTACTGCACTATTTAAAGCCTTGCCACCAGTCCTTCCTTGCTTCGGCTTCTATTCCGTTTCCCGAGTAGTAGCAGTGCTTCTGATGTTTCTTCTGATTGTTACCTGGTCCTGACTTCTGCTGGTATCCTGACTACTCTCGGCTGGGTGTCCACATCAATCTCCGCCTCCACGCCACCTACGGTCCGCAGTCCGTCAACCCCGTGGTTCCGGAAGTCCCAGTGAACCGCGGTCGCCGCAGGTGAAGACTAGGGGTCGTTCGGCTGTCCGCTGGAGGCTGGTGTCTACCTTCACCTCAACACTCCAGCTGGACCCAAGGGCTCACAAGATTCCAGTTCATGACACCAGGTACTGAATCGACTGATTTGACAGAGGGAAAGATGAAGCAAGCCATAGGGTGGGTGCTGTGGGTGCTCGAGCATCCCCAATATTTTCACCCGCGGGAAGCCGGAACCGGAAGTTCCCTTCCCAGCCAGCCCGACCTGCCCAGTACCCGCCCTCTTCTCCCTGAACAGTCCTCCGCCGGTCCACTCTCGCCTTTCTGCGTGTCGCCCAGAATTTTAAAAGTCATCTTACCTTGGGGTCCCGGCGGCAGCAGTGAAAGGCAAACAGGCTCGGCGCATCAGCCTTCCCTTCTCTCTCAGCTCTGGTCCCCCCCTTTGGTCGGGCTGGGGTTGGGACTGGCTCTCGGAGGGAGGGGGCCTGGAACTCAGAGGGAGGGCGGGCCTGGAACTTGGAGAAGAGAGAGGGGAGCCTGAAACTCAGGGGAGAGGGAGGGGGGACAGGGGGGAGGGAGGAGGGAGGAAGGGGGAGGAGGAATGCACCACCTGTAAAAAAAAAAATTTCAGCACCCCCAATCATTTTGAAAAGTTGACTTCTATGAAGCAAGCATAGTGTCTGTCAAGTGTTTTGAATGTAGCTGGAGAAAAAGTTGGAGAAAAAATGACAGAGGAGAGCAAGTTTTGTTGAGCAGTGGGGTTTCTCTGCTTGCCTGGCTGGAGGAGAACGAAGCAGAGCAGTTTGACCCAGAGGGACATATTGTCAGCTGCAGTGACATCAGACAAAGGAATCCCCAAGCTGTGAAAGTTTACAGTGCTGCTGTAAGGGAATTGGAACCCTTATCCGTGGCAGTCTTTTCCCGACAGGTGCAGGTCGGACGGCAGAAGGAGGAGAAATGAGAGGAGACTCATTACAGAGGACAGGAATGCTTGCTGGTGATCAAGAGAAAACAAATACAAAGGAAAGCAATCCGAAGTGGAGCAGTGCAGGGAAAGGTACATCTGATCCTGATTGTGGAAGAATGAGGAGTGTGCCAGGAGTCCAGGAGCAGAACAACATGGTGGAGGAGTGTATACTTCGCCTGGATACAGGAATGGATTGGGCCAAGCACGAGATATCAGGAAAAAGGGAGGAGACAGTAGTCAGTGCTTTGGAAAGCTATGTTTTTGAACAGAGAACTGAGAAATCCCAAGTAAGGGCCGGATGCACTAAACGTGGTTTTTAAACCAGTTCTAGCCAGTCTAGCAAGCAAGTAGTAAAACAAGCCATTTTCCTGTCATGGTAGCAGCTAACGAAAACGGAATGCAAATGAGCTAATTAGTATTATAATGCGCATGCAATGCAGATGCACAGCCGTTTTCCGACCCCATGCACCATGGAAAACCTAACGGGAGGTCTGCACCTCTCATTGGGGCTGCTGTGAGCAGGACCCATGCAGAGGAGGATGCCCATCGCAAAAATTGGAAGGAAAAAAAAACTCCGTGCTCGTTAGGGACATCCTTTCAAATGCCTAACACTTGGACGTCCTTCACTCAAAAAAAAAAAAAGACGTTTTTTTCTTCAGATTTTGTGATGGGCGTCCTTCTCTTAGACACGTTTTTCTTACGACTAAGGTGCCCGAACCGAAATGACCACTGCCGGAGAGAATCGGAGATCGGGATGTGCGAGGACGTCCAAATCAAAACTATTTGGACGTCCCTTTCAATTATGCCCCCTCCATGTCTCTCTCAGCCAATCACAGCGCATTTAGCCCTGGAGGGGCATAATTGAAAGGGCTATCCAAATAATTTTGATTTGGGCGTCCTCGTGAAGGAGTGGAACGCTTGCCTGGCTGGAGGAGAACGAAGCAGAGCAGTTTGACCCAGAGGGACATATTGTCAGCTGCAGTGACATCAGACAAAGGAATCCCCAAGCTGTGAAAGTTTACAGTGCTGCTGTAAGGGAATTGGAACCCTTATCCGTGGCAGTCTTTTCCCGACAGGTGCAGGTCGGACGGCAGAAGGAGGAGAAATGAGAGGAGACTCATTACAGAGGACAGGAATGCTTGCTGGTGATCAAGAGAAAACAAATACAAAGGAAAGCAATCCGAAGTGGAGCAGTGCAGGGAAAGGTACATCTGATCCTGATTGTGGAAGAATGAGGAGTGTGCCAGGAGTCCAGGAGCAGAACAACATGGTGGAGGAGTGTATACTTCGCCTGGATACAGGAATGGATTGGGCCAAGCACGAGATATCAGGAAAAAGGGAGGAGACAGTAGTCAGTGCTTTGGAAAGCTAAGTTAGACTACCTGAATACTACTGACCAACAGAACAACCTCATGTTTTGTTCCTACTGATGGACTTATACTTATGGACTCTACCTCTGCTTTTGGCCTTTTAGCCATACCTTATTACTGCACTGGACATTTGTGCCTTATCCAGTTTTACTGTTTACTAATGAAAGAAGTTGCTGTTTACTAATGAAAACACAGAATGCAGGGCTATTAGACATATAGCTTGTAACAGTAGTTAGCAAGGCCTATACAAGACCAGCTTGCCTGTAGCAACGCCATCTGAATAGACGACCTTGGAGGGTGCTGACACCCCCCTGCATTCCTGAGCCGAACCTTATCTCCTGTGCTAGAAAGGAGCATTGTGTGTGTGTGAAGAATAAGCTGCTAAGTTTCGTTCTTCTTGCCAGTATCATTTCAGTGTTATGACGTGTGTACGTACTGGGACTACAATTTTGTACTGTAAGAACTACAAATGTTTACTGCGCATGTCGGTTGTGACGTGTAAGGGGCCAAATGCGCAGGCCCAGTAGGGAAGTATAAATGTACGTGTCAGATGATTTATGACACACAGTGTCCCGAGGCTACTCGGTGCTGTTCACTTGCTAGCAATAAAGTTGCCTTGTTTGGAACCAAAATTTGCCTTTCGTCTCCTGATTTCCCACCTGTTTCACTCGCACGTCCCGATCCCCGATTCTCTTTGCCGCTCTCTCCCTCTGCTGCACAAAATGCCCGGCAATTTATTGACGGCTATTATACACGCAGCTTGTCTGCGTGTATGAAGCCGTCTTTGGCATGCGGAGAGCAGCCAGCATAACGCTTGGCTGCTCTGCGCATGCTCAGCTGGCCGACTGGCTTCCAATACCCTTCCCACCTCCCCCTCCCAAACCTCTCCTGCTCCAAATGTGCCAGAAAAAAAACTCCCGCAGTACATCCCCCACCACTGTGTCCACTGACAGTAAACTTTTCTGTAATGTCAATTGTTATCTGGCCATCCACAAGAAGTATTTCAAAATAGCAGTGATCACAAATAATGTCCCAGTATGCTGGTACAGTCCTGGTCGATAACAACCGTACACCTATTCTGCATAGGAAAAAGACTGAAAACTAGGAATTCCCAAGACACTTTTTTCCCTACCTCCCGGTTGAAGGGGCATTCCCTCAAAAGGTGATCCATTGTTTCTGTCTTCTGCCCACACTCCACTCTGGGACAATTTTTCCTCCAGCTTCCTGCATTTCAAATTTCCCCTCACAAACAGCTTTCCTTGAAAGGCCAGCCAGGTGAGATAAAAAAAAATGTATGTGGCAACCTGTTCATGTTTAAGAGTTCCAAACCCTTCTTCATTACTGCTCCTGGGCAATCCCTGAGGCTAACTTCTGGAGAAAAATACTGATGTAGAATTCTTTCCCCCATAGCCTTCCTATCCCCCTCTGCCACCTCTACTGCTGTGATCCCCCACCTATTCACTACCCTAACCAATCCCTTCTGATAATCCGCTATCCTCCTTTTCCCTGCACTGGCCCCTTCACTGACCCTCCCCCTTTCCACCTTGTCCAGACCCTCTCCCACCCCTTTTCCATATTTTACGTCCACCCTGGAGGGTTCTGCCTTAATATTGCCCCCAAATTAAATTGGACAAATAATAAAGTCAGGAAGAGCACAGGATTGACCATCCCCAGGCCGTCTTTTATCCTGGGAAGATTTCCCCACAGCATTTGGAAAAAGATACTAAGTACTGCTGTGTACAGTTTCTCTGGCAATAACCAAATGTAGCTAACATGCAGGGCAGGAGGAGTGGCCTAGTGGTTAGGGTGGTGGACTCTGGTCCTGAGGAACTGAGTTCAATTCCCACTTCAGGCACAGGCAGCTCCTTGTGACTCTGGGCAAGTCACTTAACCCTCCATTGCCCCATGTAAGCCGCATTGAGCCTGCCATGAGTGGGAAAGCGCAGGGTACAAATGTAACACCAAAAAAAAAAAATGGGCAGGAGGAAGGTCTTCATGAGGCAAATCCTCTCTTGAAAACTCATTCTCCAGACCTTCCATCTTTCCACCCTCTCCCGGGCCTCTTTTAGCTTCAATTCCCAATTGTGCACATCATCTCCTGCCTTCTGAAATCGATCTCTAATACCCTTACCCAGTGGTGTGCTGGAGCAGGCTCGCAAGAGCCGGTTGTTAAGTTTTTAAGAATTTTGGGAGCCGGTTGTTAAAGTAAGGCCCTCCATGGCTACTTTAACTGGCTTCCAAAATGTGGGCTTGGGCCCCCTGCTGAATTCTCTTTTACTTTGCTGGTGGGGATGCTGAGCCCTGCCAGCCAAGTAAATAGACTACTGCTGCTCCCCGCTCCTTGTTTCCAGCTCTGGGCAGCAGGCTGAGACCTCTCGAGCATGTGAGAGAAGTTCCAGCTTGCTGCTCAGAGCAAGACGTTGGGAGCTGCCAGCAAAGGTATGTCTAGCGTGCCCGCACGAAGGGAGGGAGGAGAGAGAGGCAAGTGTTGCTCCCCACCCCCCCCCCACCCCGGCCACCCCTGGCCCTTCCAACTGCAGAGCTGGCTATGTCCGGAGGAAGAGCCTGTTGTTAAAAATTTACCAGCACACCCCTGCCCTTACCCTTTCTTCTGTGTCAGGAAACTCCCCTCCCCCTCCAGATGAAACTTGTGCTCCTCAGAGCCAAGCCACAGCGAGAGGCATTTTCCTCTGTTCACTTTAGATACTGATGCACAGATTACATAGACATAGAGATGGAGCAAAGTATTCTTATGAAGAGATCTTTTGACAGAGATGGCACAGGTCAGCCTCTAGTCTCTAAGTCTTCTGTTACATACCAAATGTCAACCATATTTATACCCTTTTCTTCCATTAGGTTCTATGGAGCTCTAAAAAAAACTATTCCTAAGTAAGTAGCCCAGGTGGCCGAATGACGCTTAACCACAGATTTTGACAATTTTATCCTTGGAACAAGCCCCCACCTTTTTCCGGCAGATGGCCAGTCTTCTTCTAACCACAAGGTAAAATTATGTATCATACCTGATAATTTTCTTTCCATTAATCATAGCTGATCAATCCATAGACTGGTGGGTTGTGTCCATCTACCAGCAGGTGGAGATAGAGAGCAATCCTTTTGCCTCCCTATATGTGGTCATGTGCTGCCGGAAACTCCTCAGTATGTCGATATCAAAGCTCCATCCGCAGGACTCAGCACTTACAGAATTACACCCACAAAGGGACACTCTGCCCAGCTCACCACCGCCGAAATGGGGGAGGGGAATTAACCCAGCTCATCCCCACACAAGTGGGGGAGGGGAATCCGTCCAGCTCATCCCCGCGGAGCGGGGGAGGGACACCACACCCGCCGATGCGGGGGATCTGGCTTATCCTGCAACCGCAACCGCGGGAGGAGCTGACTGACCCTAACACCGCCGAAGCGGGAGGGGTACAAAGCTGCCCTACAGCCGCACGAAGCGGGAGGGAGTGCCGGCAGAATTTAAATCTCAATCCAGCCCCATAAAACGGAGGGGAGAGGAATGCAGCAGCTCACTGTAACACAAACTCGTCTCAACTCTTGAAGAATCCAAGTGAAAAAATAACTTGAACACGAAGTCTTCCTGAACAGGAACTGAAGACTAAACTTGAATCTGAAATGCAACCAGAATATAAACAGTACAGATATCTGGGAGGGACTATGGATTGATCAGCTATGATTAATGGAAAGAAAATTATCAGGTATGATACATAATTTTACCTTCCATATCATCAAGCTGATCAATCCATAGACTGGTGGGATGTACCGAAGCAGTACTCACCCAGGGCGGGACATAGAAATCCCTGACCGCAACACTGAAGCTCCAAACCGGGCCTCCGCCCGAGCAGCCACAGTCAAGCGGTAATGCTTGGAGAATGTATGGGCCGAAGCCCAAGTTGCCGCCTTGCATATCTCTTCCAAGGAGACGGAACCGGCCTCTGCCATCGAGGCCGCCTGAGCTCTAGTGGAGTGAGCCTTCAGCTGGATAGGCGGCACCTTCCCCGCGGCCACATAAGCCGCTGCAATGGCTTCCTTGACCCATCTTGCCACTGTAGGCTTAGCAGCCTGCAGACCCCTACGAGGACCTGCAAACAGGACAAACAGATGATCCGATTTCCGGAAATCATTGGTCACTTCCAAGTATCTGATGATGACTCGTCTCACATCCAGACATTTGAGAGCAGAGTATTCCTCTGGGTAGTCCTCCCTACGAAAGGAAGGGAGACAGAGCTGCTGATTCACATGGAAGCGAGAAACAATCTTGGGCAGGAAGGAAGGCACTGTGCGAATAGTCACTCCTGCCTCAGTGAACTGCAGAAAAGGCTCTCGACATGAGAGCGCCTGGAGCTCGGAAACTCTTCTGGCTGAAGTGATAGCCACCAAAAAGACTGCTTTCAACGTCAGGTCTTTCAGAGATGCCCTCGACAAGGGTTCAAAAGGCGGCTTCTGCAAGGCTCTTAGCACCAGATTGAGATTCCATGCAGGCACCACAGAGTGCAGAGGAGGGCGCAGGTGATTAACTCCCTTGAGAAAGCGCACCACATCTGGCTGTGAAGCCAGGGAAACACCCTTCAGGCGGCCCCTGAAGCAAGTCAGAGCCGCTACCTGGACTTTAAGGGAACTGAGCGACAGGCCTTTCTCCAGACCTTCTTGCAGGAACGCCAACACTGAAGAAATTGGAGCAGTGAAGGGAGAAAGTGAGCCTGCTTCACACCACGCTGCAAAGGTACGCCAAACCCTGGCGTAAGCAGTAGAAGTAGAGCGCTTCCTCGCTCTCAGCATAGTGGCGATGACCTTGTCTGAGAAGCCCTTCTTTCTCAGACGCTGCCGCTCAATAGCCAGGCCGTAAGACCAAAGGGGGAGGGATCCTCCATCACCACGGGACCCTGATGTAACAGGCCCTGCTCCACAGGCAGTCGCAGAGGATCGTCGACTGAGAGCCTGATCAAGTCCGCATACCAGGGACGTCTGGGCCAGTCCGGACCCACCAGGATTATCCGGCCCGGATGCTTTGCCACCCGGCCTAGCACCCTGCCCAACATGGGCCAGGGCGGGAACACATAGAGAAGCTCTTGTGTCGGCCACTGTTGGAGAAGAGCATCTACTCCCAGGGATCGAGGGTCCCGTCCTCTGCTGAAAAAGCGCGGCACTTGGCAATTGGCCGATGACGCCATCAGATCTAGGCTCGGCTGGCCCGAGCGCTTCGTGATGTCCAAGAACGCCTGAGCAGATAGCTGCCACTCTCCGGGCTCCAAGGTATGGCGACTGAGAAAGTCCGCCTTGACATTCATGACTCCGGCAATGTGGGCCGCTGACAGCTGTTCCAGGTTCGCTTCCGCCCACTGGCATAGATTCATGGCCTCCTTGGCTAGAGGGGCGCTCTTGGTACCTCCCTGGCGGTTGACATAGGCCACAGCAGTGGCATTGTCCGACAGGACCCGTACTGGCTTCAACGCCAGTACCGGGATGAACTCCAAAAGCGCCAACCGAATGGCTCTGAGTTCCAGGAGGTTGATAGACCACTTTGCCTCTGCAGGAGACCAGAGCCCCTGCGCTGTCCTTCCCAAGCAGTGGGCTCCCCAGCCCGTCAAAGAGGCGTCCGTCGTGACGACAATCCACTCTGGGGTCACCAGAGGCATTCCTGCAGACAACTTGTCTGTCTGCAGCCACCAGCTCAGCGCCTTGCGCACTGCTGGGTCCAAGGGAAGGCGCACAGCATAATCCTCCGACATCGGAGTCCAGCGCTGCAACAGAGAGTGTTGTAGTGGTCTCATATGAGCCCTGGCCCAGGGCACTACTTCCATCGTGGCCGTCATAGAGTCCAACAGCTGCACATAGTCCCAAGCCCGAAGAGGAGAGGCTACTCGGAACTGGTCCACCTGAGCCTGAAGTTTGACAATCCGATTGTCTGGCAGGAACACTCTGCCCACTTGGGTGTCGAATCGAACTCCCAGATACTCCAGGGACTGAGTCGGGTGCAGCTGGCTCTTCTCCCAGTTGATGATCCACCCCAGGGAGCTCAAAAGAGCAACCACCCGGTTCACAGCTTTGCCGCACTCTGCATAAGAGGGGGCTCCGATCAACCAGTCGTCCAGATAAGGATGGACTTGTACTCCTTCCTTTCGCAGGAAGGCCGCGATGACCACCATTACTTTGGAAAAGGTCCGCGGAGCAGTAGCCAACCCGAAAGGGAGGGCTCTGAACTGGAAGTGTCGTCCCAGGACTGCAAAACGCAAGAAGCTGCCGCTATAACAGAGCGGAGAGTCTCCATGCGAAAGTGCCGCACTTTCAAAGCCCGATTGACCCCTTTGAGGTCGAGGATAGGCCGGACAGAACCTCCTTTCTTTGGTACCACAAAGTAAATGGAGTAACGTCCCTTGCCAATCTGATTTTCTGGCACCAGAACGACCGCACCCAGGCGGATCAGGTTGTCCAAGGTCTGCTGCACTGCCACAGCTTTGACCGGAGACTTGCAGGGAGAGAGTACAAACCCGTCTCTTAAGGGTCGGCAGAACTCTAGCTTGTAGCCGTCTCTGATGACTTCCAGCACCCAAGCGTCTGAAGTTATTGTGGTCCACTCGCCCAGAAACGAGGACAGCCGTCCTCCAATCTGCACTGGGGCGTGGACCAAGGCCCCGTCATTGGGTACGAGACCCTGGGGGAGGACCGGAGGGAGCACCTCCGGGACGGCGGTCTCTGCGAAAGGAATGCTGCTTGGGGGAGAAAGTCCTCTTGAAGGAAGAGGGGGCAGAGGAGCCCGACCTGCCCGGGCGGTACCGACGGGCTTCCTGAAACCGTCCTCTGGAGGTACCGGAACGAGTACTAGCCCGAGCCCTGACCTCTGGTAACTTCTTGCCCTTAGACGTGCCGAGATCGGTCACGATTTTGTCCAGCTCGACCCCAAAGAGCAGCTTGCCTTTAAAAGGCAATCTAGCGGACTTCCGGTGGAGCTGCCGGCCAAGATGGCCGCCGCACATTGAGCTCCGCAAAGTCGCGATCGGGAGCTCCTACAAATCAGCTGTTTTCAACCCCCATCAAGGTCCAGCTTGAGGACGGGTAACGAGGAAGGAAGCGAGAAGGCGATCCGACCTCCTGGGAAGGAAAAAATATAAGCGGCAAACCGCAGCGGCGTGAACTGGCAGTAGTGAGTCCCCCTTCCCCCACACCACGCGGCGAGCGGCTGGCGCCAGAGAGACACCCGAACATAGACCGCCATATGATCGGAGAACAGGAGCAGACCGGGCAACGTTTTCATATGCCGACAAAGTGAGTCCTTACTGAAGCAGAGGGTGCAGGCAAAGGATGGTGGATCTGTGACCGGGAGGATGGACAACGAGAGAGCTGGAACTGCTGCACACAGCAACGGAAGAGGGGGAAGGAGAGGGCCTAGCGCAATGTAAGTAGCACAGACTTTAAAAATCATATTCAGCAGAGATAATAGCTGGCACAGCTGCTTCAATGACTACAGTAAAATCAACAGAGGATGATGAAAGCAGGGTAAAGCAGAATTAAGAGAGCAGCCTGGAATTTAAAGAGACAGGAACACCCTTTCTCAACAGCTCTACTTTCAATCTTGGAAAGACTTGTAGGAGGTGAAAAACAACATCAGCTCTCATAGGGCGGCTGAAACAGTAGAGCAGAATTAGTTTTCTATCATACAGAGGACAAAGGAGTGCCTGGGAAGCTATTCGGATTTAAAGACAGAAATTTTAAAAGCACTCATTTATTACATCGTGCATGGCGACCCGAGGGTCCAAAAAAGAGCCGGAAAAATCTAAAGGAGGAGGCTCAAGGATGGCGGAGAAAAACTCCCCATCGTCGCCATCGGTGAGTTCTGCCTGGGCTGCGGAAATAGTGGCGGAAGTTAAACTAGCGGTGGAGGACACTCTAAATCACCAACTTCAACAAATAATAGACAAGTTGGATGGCATGGATCAACGGCTCACTACCTTCACAAAGACTTCCAGGAGGTCCAGCAGAGACTGGGAGAAGTGGAAACATCAGCACAAGAATCCTCCACGGCTATAGAAGGACTTACAAAAAAGGTAGCAGCCCTGGAGGATAAAGTGGATGATCTGGAGAACCGCTCTCGACGGAATAACCTCAGACTGGTAGGAATACCAGAATCAATAAAAGAGGGGGATCTGAGAGAATATCTGGAATCCTGGCTTGCTAAGATGTTGCACAATGAAAATACAACTGGACCCCTAAGAATAGAGCGGGCACATCGTTTAGGACCCAGGAAGATGACCAACGACCGGCCGAGAGTGGTTATCCTGCGTATGCTCCACTACCAACAAAAAATGGCGTTACTCACTCTTAGGAAAGGAGCAACACTCGAGCTTGAGGGCCATAAAATACTATGCTTTCAAGACTATTCTACTAAAGTCTCTCTTTTGCGCAAACAGTATTCGCAGGTCTGTGGAAGACTGCATAAACTACAAATCCGTTTTGGTCTATTATACCCAGCGAAACTACGCATTCAACATAATGGTGTGGTGAAGTTTTATGAAACAGTGGAGGCAGCTCAAGCGTTTGTGGATCAGCTGGAGAAAAACAGACCGAGTTCTTCCACAAACGAGTAGACTTTGTTGGTGAGATGAAAACCTGAGTAATGGTGAACAGGGTGGTCAAAGAGTTGATAATCACTTCTGTTGATATTGAGTTAAATTTCTTTGAAATGGTTAATGTTGTTAATGTTGTTATTGAAGTTACACTGCATACAAAGGGGGGGGGGGGGAGACTGGATACATACTTGCTAAAAGGGGTCCCCGATCGGAGGCACGGAGGTTGAGCACCCTAGGTGCCCAGAAGAAGTAGGGGAGGACAGAGGTTGGGTGGGATAGGGGTGGGATTAGGGGAGGATTCTTTGAGGAGCCATAGCTTCATGGGCAGGTTGGAGAAGCAGGGGATAAGCAGTTGGTTAAGAGCCACATTGGGAACTTTACAACATAGAGTGACACAAAAAAGACAGCAAGGGGGGTATTGGCTGGGATGCCCCCATTGCTCAATACGTGCAGGTCTCCATTCGGTGTATAATCTGAACAATGAGTTCACGTAATGGCACTTAAGATGGTGACCTGGAACGTGGGTGGCATCTCCTCGCCGATTAAGAGACAAAAGATACTCCAAGCATTATATAAACAAAAAGTAGAAATAGCTTTTCTTCAAGAGACGCATTTGAATGCTAAAGAACATGAGAAATTACGTAGATGGTGGGTGGGAGATTACTACGAATCCCCGGCGCAAGCCAAAAAAGCAGGAGTTATCATATTAATCAAAAAAGGGATTCAAGTCCATACTCATAAGATTGTAGCAGATGCGGAGGGCAGATATGTACTTGTACACTTAACAATAGAACGACAACCTGTAGTGTTGTGCAATGTATATGCCCCCAATACGTACAATAAAACTTTTTACAAAAAACTCCTGCAACACCTAACAGGCTTCGATGGAATTCCCATGCTAGTAGGGGGAGACTTTAATGCAGTGGTTGATCCTAGGTTGGATAGATCACATGGGGAGACGAAGGGGTCGGGGTCAGATTCGAGAGGCATAAACATGTTAAGTGAGGTCCTAGACTTGGTGGATGTGTGACGGACTCTGCACCCATTAGAGCGGGATTTTACCCATTTGTCCCGCGCACATGCCACCATGTCACAAATTGACTACATATTTCTTTCACGCAATTTATTTACAAGGCTGCGGGAGGCAGACATAGGTCCCATAAAAATTTCCGATCATGCGATGGTAACTGCAGTACTGGAGCCGCCCGGGCCCGCACCAGGACAATTTCAATGGAGATTCCCTACTCGTCTGTATACTGACAGAACATTTCTAAACTATATAACACAAAAGTATAAGTATTTTCAAGAAACTAACCAGGAGCATAGGGGTAACCCAATTTTATACTGGGATACAGCTAAAGCCGTACTACGGGGAGAGATTATAGCATACACGAGTCATCAAAAAAAGATACGGGAGAAGGAGTTGTTTAGATTAGAAAAAGAAGTAACAAGAGTGCGGAAAGCATATGGGCGACATCATAGTTTGCAGCTTAAAGCCCAACTTTTAGAATTGCAGCAGGCCCTAAATGAAGGGATTCATCAAAAGGCCCAAAAAAACTATGCTTATTACAGATACCAACTATATAAATATGCCAACAAAAATAGTAGGATGCTCGCAAGGTTGGCAAAATCTAGGCAAGGGCCCTCAAAAATAGACACCTTGTACTCTCCTAATGGGGTATTAGAGAATACGGATGTTCAAATCAATAAAATCCTGGTAGATTATTACACGCATTTATACTCGCCCCCTGACCCACCCCCGTTAGATAGCGAGATGTACTTCAGTAGACAAGACAACGTCCGAGTGGACCCGGAAGGTCTGGCTATGTTAAATGCCCCTATAACAACTGACGAAGTAGCGTGGGCAATACAGCAGGGTCCCTTGGGAAAGGCCCCAGGCCCAGATGGATATAGAGGGGAATTCTATAAAATGCTGAGGGAGGAGGTGGCGCCACCGCTCACAGCTATGTTTAATACCATAGTGCAGGATCAACGAATGCCTCCCTCCTTACGGCTAGCACAAATTATAGTAATACCGAAGCCGGGACGTGATACGAGGAAACCAGAATCCTATAGGCCGATTTCGCTCCTCAATTATGAGGCCAAATTATACGCCAAAGTCCTAGCCAACCGATTAGCCCGTATATTGCTGGATATTATTGAGGAGTCACAAGTGGGTTTTGTGCAGGGCAGAAGTATTACTAAGAATGTCAGGAAAATACTTACAACGTTGGAGGTAGTATCTAATCAGGCCATACCATCCGTGTTAGTCAGCTTTGATGCCGAAAAGGCATTTGACAGAGTGGTGTGGGATTTTTTGTTTGGGACGTTAGAAGCATATGGAATAAATGGGTTTTTTCAGGAGGCAATAAGGGCGTTATACTATCTTCCACAGGCCCAAATGTGGGTTAATGGAATACTATCTGCCCCCTTCTCGATATATCGGGGAACTAGACAAGGCTGTCCACTGTCACCTTTGCTGTTCGTATTAACATTAGATCCCTTGATCAGAGATATTCAAGGGACGCCTGACGTGAAGGGAGTGGCGGTGGGCGCAGAAACGTTCAAGATCGCAGCATTTGCAGATGACCTACTAGCTCATCTGACTAATCCAAGTACATCACTGACAGCTTTATTAGAATGTATGGCAGAATATGGGGATTTCTCAGGTTTTAAGTTAAATTTGGAGAAATCAGAAGCATTGCTGGGTGGGGAGAAGCGCGAGGAGAGTTGGCAAGGCCGTGTCCCATTGAGATGGGCAGATGGGTCCTTTCGTTATTTAGGAGTGCAGTTGTCCATGGATACCTCAAAGTTGTATCACCTGAATATAGAGAAACTGCTACAGGATACAAGACGCTCTCTTGAGCGGTGGAGCCATCTGCCCCTATCACTTACTGGGAGAATTAATATGTTTAAAATGTTCATCTTCCCTAGATGGCTCTACATCTTACAAGCCATGCCAATACACTTATTAAGAAGAGATATACGAAAGTTAAATAGGATTTGTAGGAATTTCCTTTGGGACGGGAAGAAGTCCAAATTACGTTTAGAATATCTTTATGATAATTGGACACAAGGAGGCTTGGGTCTACCCAATATTCAAAGATATAACAAGGCCTGTTTACTGAGACATCTCAGAGACTGGATGCTAGGCACAAGTCAGTATACCCCTATTGGGTGGGAGAGAGCATTGTTTAGGCCTTGGCATATGAATTTTCTTCTGCAGGCTAAATCAACTAGTTTACCGCCTGTAGGTAAGAATAGTATTTTGTTACAACCTTTAAGACAGGTCTGGCGTTTCCTAATGTCAGCTTGGAATCATAATCCAAATGTCAGTGATCAGTTGCCTCTTCAAGGGAATGGGGACTTCCAACCTGGAATGGAAGCAGGGACCATTAAAAACTGGGCAGAAATGGGAATCACTTTAGTGGAACACTTAGTCAATGCGGATGGAAGGTTGTATACATTCCAAGATCTACAGCAGAGGCTATCCCTAACAAACAAGGATCACTACACTTATAGACAATTACACCACTACTGGTATAGCTTAGACCAAGAGGCTCTGGGTACAAAAATGGGTCAAAAGCTTAGAGAATTTTTACAAGGGGATGCGTATGATCAGGTTTCAATATCTAGTTTACACAAAGCACTTCTGTTGCTTTGCCCACCTCGCAATTATGAAGCACTCACTGCAGCCTGGAGTAAAGACTTGGGATATGAATTGAAGGGAGTAAATTTTACAAAATTGATCATAGATATCCCAAAACAGGTGGGAGGGGCGGAGCTGCAGGAGAGTCAATACAGAATAATACACAGGGGATACATGACACAAACACAAGTAGCGAGAGCGGGGTGGACACCCGATGCCCAATGTTCCAAATGCAACAGAGGAAGGAATACCTTTTTGCATGCATTTTGGAGGTGCGATAGAGTAAAAATATTTTGGAAGGCGGTGCATAAATACCTTGAGAGCATCATTGATCAAAAAATACTCCCATCCTGGAGAGGAGCACTTTTAAATAGAAGGACAGCCTACGGGATTTCGGATAGGAATTTGGAACAATTGATATGCAAGGCTTATGCCGTGGGGAAAAAATGTATACTTAGACACTGGATGCAGGTGGTACCACCCTCCTTCTGGCATTGGAGAAATAGGTTTCATGAATTGATGCTATGGGAGGCCAGGGAAGCCCAGGGCACATCCAAGAAAAGAAGGAAGTTTATCACCATCTGGACCAAGTACTTACAAAGTATATCCCATAAAGCGAGAAGTGCAATATTAAATAAATTTTCCACATAGGGGACCATAAAGGAGGGAGAGGATAATGGCAACTAGAGTTCAGTAACACAACATAAGGCAGAGCACCTTAACCAACACCGTAGCACAAGAGTGAATGGGAGATGTAACTGAATGGCTCATGAAGTGAATGTGGAATATTTCATGATAAAGGGGGGAGGGGGGAAGGGGATGAAAGGGAGGGAGATATTAGATAAGGGGTTAACCGCGATACAACTACAAGTTATTATTCTTGGAATGTGCAGATAGCGGGTAATGTTCATTGTTGTTTATTGTTCTATTCTGATACAAGGATTATGTTAAAGACAGTATTAAGGGGGGGAAGGGGGGAATTGGGAAGGAAATTGTAAATCAAATTTGATGATAATGACCGCGGATGGGTGTACATATGACTGACAAAGTTTAAATTGTTATGTACTTAATCAAATGATTGTGATAATCTGTGGCATCATCAATAAAAACTTTGAAACATAAAAGGCAATCTAGCCAGGCGGGATTTAGAGGCGTGGTCAGCAGACCAATGTTTCAGCCAAAGCCACTGCCGCGCAGAGACTGTCTGAGCCATGCCTTTGGCTGAGGCTCTCAAGACATCATACAGCAAGTCTGCCAAATAGGCTAAGCCCGATTCCAGGGCCGGCCAATCAGCCCTCAAGGAATGATCCGAGGGGGAAGCCCGCTGCACCATAGTCAGGCACGCCCTGGCCACATAGGAACCGCAAACCGAGGCCTGCAAACTTAAAGCAGTCGCTTCAAAGGACGACCTTAAGGCCGCCTCCAATCTTCTGTCTTGGGCGTCCTTTAGGGCCATGCCACCTTCCACCGGCAAAGCCGTTTTCTTAGTCACCGCAGTGATTAAAGAATCCACGGTAGGCCACAGATAGGCCTCACGTTCACTTTCAGGCAAAGGATAGAGGCGGGACATAGCCCTAGCCACTTTGAGGCTCGCTTCCGGGACATCCCATTGAGCCGAAATTAAGGTGTGCATGGCATCATGCACGTGGAAGGTTCTAGGCGGGCGTTTCGTCCCCAGCATAATGGCAGAGCCAACAGGGGCTGAGGGAGAGACGTCCTCCGGAGAGGAAATCTTCAAAATGCCCATGGCCTGCACTAACAGGTTGGGCAAATCCTCTGAGCTAAAAAGCCGCGCTGCAGAGGGGTCATCCGCTCCAACCGAGCGGGGATCCGTCTCCTCCAAGGAATCCGCAAAGGACCGTTGGGAGAACTCAGATACGCTGCCCTCATCTACATCGGAGGAGACAAGGTCCTCCAAGGCCTGGGAATCAACCCGAGGGCATTTACCTCCGGGGACCTCAACCTCTTTACCAAACGAGGGAGCAGGGGCAGCGTTTTGCATAAGGAAGGCCTGATGCAGCAGCAAAACAAACTCAGGGGAGAAACCCCCCAGACTGTGCACTTCCGCAGCCTGGGCTACAGCCCTAGACGCACCCTCAACCGGCGCTCGCAAGAGCGGGGGAGAGACATGCTGCGCATCCAAAATGGCGTCCGGCGCGACACTCCGCGAAGGAGCCGCGCGGGAAAAAACGGCGCTTAACTTTAGCCGCTTTGGTGCCGTCGCCCAAATTAAGGGCGTCCATGGCATTAATGTCTCCCTCAAGGGCGGCCCAAGAAGAAGCCGTCCGAGCCGCGTGGCCGGCCAAGATGGCGGAGGCGAGCAGCGGGGGATGGGCGTTTATGGCGGGAAAAACCGCCACGCCGGAGGAAGGACCGGAACACTCATCGGTCACGAAACTGTCACCCAACAAGGGCGAATCAGACTTTAAGACCCCCGCATCCCCTCTAGAAGCGCCTAAGCGATCCGGGGAGCGAATCTTTGCGCCCTCGCCCTCCGACGCCATATGCCACGTGGAGATCAATCGGGGAACCCCCTGCCCGCTATAAAAAGGTAAAAATTACCTGATTTCCGCTCCGAGCTGTAACGACCTGGTGTCCCAGTGAGTAGCTGCAATAAACGTCGAAATAAACGCCTTTAAGGACGTTCAAAATTTTTTTTTTTTTTTTTTTAACGGAGCCAGCGGGAGGGGGGAGAAAAGGAGGGACCTGGCGCCACCAGGTTTGCACTTGCTCAAGAAGAGCCCTCAACCCCAGGCACTCAACAAAACCTAAAAATTAGGCTTGGAGGCCTAGCCAGAGCTGCTGCTGTGTGTGACCACCACCTGCTGAGATAGAGAACATACTGAGGAGTTTCCGGCAGCACATGACCACATATAGGGAGGCAAAAGGATTGCTCTCTATCTCCACCTGCTGGTAGATGGACACAACCCACCAGTCTATGGATTGATCAGCTTGATGATATGGAATGTTCCTTCACTTCTCCTTTTTTCATGCACCTGTTATGAAGTCAGAAACTATCAAGCTAAAGTCAGCTTAGAAAATGTACTTTTTAAAACCAATTCTTCCCTTGGCCTGTTTTACCCAGAATCCCTTAGGCTGGGCAAAGCTCTTCCAGCAGGTCCCAGGCTGGGTAGTAGGCCTCAGGCTTGTACCATATTTATACACCACCCCACCACCTGGCTCCCCAGCTATTGACCAGACCAAAGGTCCTACCTACCACTCTTTTTTTGCCTGATTGAAGGCGACCAGTGAATCCACCCTGATTTCCTGGATAAAGCAGATGTCCACATCTTCCTGCTCCTTCATATACTCAAAGGCCATGAACCTTGCTCTCCCTGACTTCACACTTGCCACATTCAGGGTGGCAAACTTAATGCATTCCTGTACAGCCGTTGTCACATTTTCTTTGTCTCTTCTGACCTCCCTCACCTTCTTCTAATCCCTCTCTCTTTGCTGATACCCCTGCTGGAACTATTTCATCCGGTCCAACTTCAAATTCTTCCTCAAACCAATTCTTCCCACTCCAAACCCTCCTCTACCCCTAGCTCCTTCCCCCCCCCCCCCTTCTTCCCTTTTTCTTTTTAGATTCTTCCACCCTCAATCCTTCTCCCCAGACACCCCTTTCCTGTCTCTCCCTTCCCCTCCCCTCCCTTTAGATCTCCCAACCTTCCCATTGAAACCTATTCCCCTCTCTTACCTCTCCTTTCCCTATCTCCCAAACCCTCCTACCCTGTCCCCTCTTTCCCCTTTTCATCTGAACCCACTCTTCCCTCTCCTCCTGGCTCCCTCCCTCCCTCCCTTCCCTTCCTTCCTCTTCTCCCTCCTTACCCCATATTCCTCTCTTTCCTCCCTCCCTCCCCCTACCTGCCTGTCCTCCCCTGTATCCTGCTTTTCCCCTCTCCCCTCCTTCCCTTCCCTTTGCTGGAATTCCTCAGACTCTCTCCTCTTCCCCTTTCTATCTCCTCCTTTCTCCCTCCTGCCCTTCCTGATCCATCCCTTCACCCTCCTTCCCTTCTTGCCCCCTCCGCCTGTTGTGGAAAGCATCTGTACTGTAAGTACTGAAAGGGTGTCCTAACCTCCCATACAGGTTACATCTTATAGAAATGCAGTCTTCTGTTCCATGCTCCAGGCTACCACATTTTGTGCATTTCTGCACAGGGCATGACATGCTGTAATGCCTAAAAGATGCACATTTAAAACACTGCCTAGGCTGGCCTTTATATAAGCATTGTATACGGTCTCTACCAATAAATGCAGCTGCTGGAATGTGCTGAACTTGCTTTAACTTTACCAATGCCCTCCAACCCCCCACCCACACCCTGCTAGGGTCTGGAATTTTTTCAATGGGACCCTAACATCTGCATACCTGCCTAACCAATACATCAGGTCTGCACCTGGGATTGACTCATTCCTTACTAGAAACGTGATCTCCACTAGTTCTGGTGTGCTTATTGGTACTACCCTAAAACCCTTCCACTCCCCCTTGTTCCTTACCCCCTCGTATTTCACCCAAAAGACTTCCATGCCATGCTGCGTCAAAAAAACGATATCATATTCAGGTACATTGACTGGGTGTATGCATGCAAAGAGGTCTTCCAGGAGAAAGCCAAGGCTCTAAACCATTCTCCCTCCCTGGCATTGCACCCTCCCCCACCCACCTTAACTGTACCACATTCCAACGTCTAACTGAAGGGCCTCCCCAATTCTCCTATGTACCTCATCCCCCCAACCCCCTTTATTTCCCCCTCCCACCACCTCTGTAAAAGACAATCCCTCCCTCCTTTTCCAACCTGACCCACTCCCTTGCTTCCCCTCTTCCTTTTTGCCTTCTCCCTCTCCCCTTCCCCTCCCTCCTTCGCACAAAAACACTGACACATTTTGATCTTTTTCACTCAAAATCGCTGGCACATTTTGTCCTTCACATATTTGCATCACCCCACCGCCCCCCCATGCTGTTGCTGCCACTGTCTCTCCCCTTTTCCCCCACCTGATGCCCCTCAGTCATAGTTCTGTATACCTCCATTCCTGTAGAACCCCTGGTTTCTGTCCTCTTCTGATCTAATATGTCACCATCTGTTGTCCTCCATTCCACCGTACTTGGGATTTCACTGTTCTCTACTCCAAAGTACCTGCAACCCAGCGTTCCACAGCACTGACGACTGTCTCCTCCCTTTTTCCTGGTATTTCCTCAATTCCTACAGTCGTCCTGATTTCTGTCCTCTTCTGATCTGATAATTCACCAGCTGTTGCCCTCCATTCCACCAAATTTACAGCCAGATGCACTAACTCCACGGAAAGAGCCCTTCCCTTACCGATCCCTTAGCAAATCGGTAAAAAACGGGCATGCATAAAGGAAATCGCATGCAAATGAGCTGCTCGCTGTTAGCTCATTTGTACGCGATTTCCTTTTTTATTTTGTTATTTTAGTAGTTTTAGGGGGGGGGGGTTGAACTTTTGTGTAAAAGTAGGTTTGTTTCTCCAATAAAAAAACATTCCCTAGCATCAGGTAACTATGATTTAGATTATTCTTCCCAATGTGCATCACTTTGCATTTGTCCGCATTAAATTTCATCTACCATTTGGATGCCCAGTCTTCCTGCAATTTTTCTCAGTCCACATGTGTTTTGACAACTTTGAATAGTTGTGTCATCTACAAATTTAATCACCTCACTTATCTTTCCTATTTCCAGATCATTTATAAATACTGTATGTTAAATAGCACCAGTCCCAGTATAGATCTCTGCAGCACTCCACTATTCACCCTCCTCCATTGAGAAAAATGACCATTTAACCCTACCCTCTGTTTTCTGTCCAATAACCAATTCCTAATTCACAAAAGGACATTGCCTCCTATCCCATGACTTTTTAATTTTCTCAGGAGTCTTTCATGAGGATCTTTCTGAAAATCTAGATACACTACATCAACTGGCTCACTTTTATTTTATTCTTTATAATAGCTTCCACTATTTTGCCCTTCACTGAAGTCAGGCTACCAATCTAATTTCCCAGATAACCCCTGGAACCCTTTTTAAAAACTGGTGTTACAGTGGCCAATTTCCAATCTTCAGGTACTGCTGACAATTTTTAATGACAAGTTACAGATCACTAACAATTTCATGTTTGAAAATGAGCGACATAGTAATGGATCAGACTAAAGGTCCACTAAACCAGTATTCTGCTTCCAACAGTGGCCAAGCCAAATCACAGGTATCTGTCAGAATTCCAACAAGTAGCCTAAGACCCCATCTGGGCAGGACAAATACCCAGCTCTTTTACTTCAATCTCTAGGAGACCAAGGGAAAGAAATACACACACACACACACACACACACACACACACACACACACACACCATTAATTCAAAAGATGGCATCGGAGTGAGAGGTCGCATCCTGAGACGTTCCAGGACCCTACATCTAGGAGTACTACTAACTGAAGGAATAACATATCGAGCTGAATTATTTGAAGCGGCGGACAATCGCTGACTGAACCATCAGAGGCAGAGGAACGGCGGCGGAGCTCTGTTGGGCTCAAAAGAACAGCTGAGCGATTTCGATCCTTTGTTATACGCAGCAGTTACTTCAAGCCGATCAGTCTCGAGAAGAAGGGCCTGCCAAAGCGAATCAGTCGTTGTGAAATCTAAGAATTTGGAAGAAATTACCAATCAAATCACTCTTGGACTGACCACAATGGACAAATGGGCCAATTCTTTCCACCTGAAATTAAATGCTGAAAAGACCCACTGTCTCATCTTATCGTCTCAGTATAACAAATATAATCCTACCACTTTAAATACTCCCAACCTTTCTTTACCAATCTCAGATAGTTTGAAACTTCTAGGGATTACAATTGACCGACATCTAACATTGGAGACTCAAATAACCAATACCATAAAGAAACTGTTTTATTCAATGTGGAGACTCAAACGAATAAAACCATTTTTTCCTCGCAACGTTTTCCACAATCTGATACAATCTATGGTCTTAAGTCAGATGAATTACTGCAACGCTATATATGCAGGATGCAAAGAACATCTACTCAAGAAATTACAAACGGCTCAAATACTGCAGCAAGACTGATTTTTGGAAAACCCAAATTTGAATTTGCAAAACCTCTTTGAGAAATTTTGCACTGGCTCCACCTTAAAGAACGAATAGCTTTTAAAATATGTACATTAATTCACAGGATAATCTTCGGTGAAGTCCTAGAATATATGCTTGAGTTGATTGACTTACCACCCAGAAACAGATCCAGTACCTCACGATCATATCTGAACTTAGGAAGCACCAGGGTTAGGTCTGGCGTTTGTCTTCCCTTCCTTTTCCCTTGTGGCTTCCCTGCACTTCTGTTAGTGTAGGGCGTAGGGGCACCCCTGTTAGTTTCTGTTAGGAGCACTGCTGTTAGTGGAGGGCTTAGGAGCTTTTCTGTTGGTGCTGGGCTTAGGAACACTTTTGGTCACTTTAGGAGTTAGGTGCACTTCAGTTCAGCTTGTTCTAGTCCTGGTCCCTGTGTCGTCCAGTAAGTCCTGCCGGCTACTCGAACCCAGGAGCTCAACTCCTGGGGGGCTTAGTAGCTGAGTGCAGGTGAAGCTGTGTGGACCAGTCCAGTGTGCTCCAGTCCAGTGTTCCAGTCCTGTGTCCTCCTGTCCGGGGGATTCCAGTCCGGGGTTCCAGTCCTGTGTCCTCCAGTCCGGGAATTCCAGTCCCGTGTTCCAGTCCGTGTGTTCCGGCTCGCTGGGCGGTGCCTGCAGTCCCTGCCGGTGTCGGTGTGCTTGCCCAGCATTGGTTGGTGGGTTTTGCCTGCTACTGTCGCTCCTCGTCAGCAGCCCAAGGGCTCACATTTGCTCCAGAGCCCGGCCCCGCGGGCTCTGAACCTGAGAACCTGACAGTCCCTATCACTTGCTGACAAGTGCTCCACGCTGCTTTGTAGTTGACTTGAAGACCCACCTCAATTATTTACTGTCAAAGGGCTTGTTCCCACCTGACCATGGGCGCATACGTCTCACGCCCATAAGGAAAAACACTAAGGTCAACCCTGATGTAATCTCTAATTACCGCCCTGTAGCTTCAATACCTCTGTTGGTCAAGGTCATGGAGAGTATAGTCAACACTCAACTAAATGAATATCTGACGAAGTATGACATCCTTCACCACTCGCAGTCCGGATTTCGTGCCCAATACAGTACTGAAACAGTACTAGTTACTCTCCTGTCTTATTTTAAACTTGAGATGTCGGTTGGGGAAAAAGTTCTTTTACTGCAGTTTGACCTGTCCAGTGCCTTCGATATGGTGGATCATGAACTCCTTCTACACCTCCTTGACTCGTTCGGAATGAGTGGCACTGTTTTGCACTGGATCAAGGGGTTCCTGTCATCCAGATCCTACCAGGTCAAAGTGAACTCTACCATTTCTGCTCCCTGGAGAGCCTCCTGTGGGGTGCCTCAGGGCTCGCCCCTCTCACCTACACTCATCATGCTGATCCCACTTGCTACCGCCCTCAGCAACCTGGGCCTTAATCCTTACATTTATGCTGATGATATCACCATTTCCATCCCTTTCCGTGACACGGTTGCCGAAATCTCGGACCTGATTGCTACAAGCATATCTACAATGGAACATTGGGTGAGGGTGTTCCGGTTCAAGTTGAAAAAGGATAAAACTCAGTGCCTAATTCTCCACTCCCCTTACTATTCAGCCTCTACTGATACCCTCACTATAAATGACCATGTTCTCCCTCTATCCAGCAGTCTAATGCTCCTTGGGGTGACCTTGGATAAGCATTTGCTTCTGGATGACCAGGTACGAGCTGTCACTAAGAGAATGTTCAATGCAATGTGGAGGCTTTGGCAGGTCAGATACTGCCTAACTAGAGAACTGTTTCGCACCCTTGTTCATTGGTTGGTGCTATCTCACCTGGATTACTGCAGCGGGATTTATGCAGGTTGCCTTGGATACCTTTTGCAGAAACTCCAGACTGCACAGAACACTGCGGCAAGACTAATCCTGGGTAAATCGCGTTTCGAGCATGCTCAACCTCTGCGTTTCCTTCTCCACTGGTTGCCTGTGAGGGAACGTATCTCTTTCAAAATCTGCTCCCTAACTCACAAAATCATATATGGGTTGGCTCCGGAATATATGCTTCGCCTTATCGACCTGCCTCCCAGGAATGCAGTTGCCACCTCGAGGTCGTATCTCAACCTGCACTTTCCAAATTGCAGAGGCGTTAGATACAAGAAGATCTTCACTTCGTCCTTCCAATACTCCTGTGCCAAGAATTGGAATGGTTTGCCAAAATGCTTAAAGCTGCAAAATGATCACCAGCTGTTCAAGAGGCTGCTGAAAACCCACCTATTTGGACTGGTCTACTCCCCCCACTCTCTTACCGATCAATAGTCCCACTTTCTTACCCCTGCATCTGTTATGCCCCCTTCCCCTCCCTTGCCTATTCTTGTCTCTTACCATTTTCTCTTATTGCATTGTCATTTTTAATTATCCTATGTAAGCCACATTGTGCCCGCGTGTGTGGGAAAATGTGGGGTTGAAATGTACTATAAATAAATAAATAAATAAATACTGTTTTAAGTTTCATTTCTCCTAAATCATGTGATTCCTCTTATTCTAACTTATTTTACATAGAAGGATATTTCCTGTTTTATTCATTATACAAAAAAGGTAATATTCTTCTGATATTATTTCTCATATTACATAAAAGGTCATTTCCTGTATATTTATTAGCCTTGAACAAATAACATAGTAACATAGTAGATGACGGCAGAAAAAGACCTGCACGGTCCACCCAGTCCACCCAACAAGACAACCCACATGTGCTACCTTCTGTGTATACCCCACCTTGATTTGTACCTGTGCTCTTCAGGGCACAGACCGTATAAGTCTGCCCAGCACTATCCCCGCCTCCCAACCACCAGCCCCGCTTCCCAACCATGGCTCTGGCACAGACTGTATAAGTCTGCCCAGCACTATCCTCACCTCCCAACCACCAGTCCAGCTTCCCACCACCGGCTCTGGCACAGACCGTATAAGTCTGCCCAGCACTATCCCCGCCTCCCAACCACCAGCCCCACCTCCTGATCTTGACTAAGCTCCTGAGGATCCATTCCTTCGGCACAGGATTCCTTTATGCTTATCCCACGCATGTTTGAATTACGTTACCGTTTTCATTTCCACCACCTCCCGCGGGAGGGCATTCCAAGCATCCACTACTCTCTCCATGAAAAAATACTTCCTGACATTTTTCTTGAGTCTGCCCCCCTTCAATCTGATTTCATGTCCTCTCGTTCTACCATCTTCCCATATCCGGAAAAGGTTCGTTTGCGGATTAATACCTTTCAAATATTTGAACGTCTGTATCATATCACCCCTGTTTCTCCTTTCCTCCAGAGTATACATGTTTAGTTCAGCAAGTCTCTCCTCATACGTCTTGTAATGCAAATCCCATACCATTCTCGTAGCTTTTCTTTGCACCGCTTCAATTCTTTTTACATCCTTAACAAGATACGGCCTCCAAAACTGAACACAATACTCCAGATGGGGCCTCACCAACGACTTATACAGGGGCATCAACACCCCCTTTCTTCTGCTGGTCACACCTCTCTCTATACAGCCTAACAACCTTCTAGCTACGGCCACCGCCTTATCACACTGTTTCGTCGCCTTCAAATCCTCAGATATTATCACCCTAAGATCCCTCTCTCCGCCCGTACTTATCAGACTCTCCCCGCCTAACACATACGTCTCCCATGGATTTCTGTTCCCTAAGTGCATCACTTTGCATTTCTTCGCATTGAATTTTAATTGCCAAACCTTAGACCATTCTTCTAGCTTCCGTATGTCCTTTTTCATGTTTTCCACTCCCTCCGGGGTGTCCACTCTGTTACAGATCTTAGTATCATCCGCAAATAGGCAAACTTTACCTTCTAACCCTTCAGCAATGTCATTCACAAATATATTGAACAGAATCGGCCCCAGCACCGATCCCTGAAGCACTCCACTACTCACCTTTCCCTCCGACGAGCGATTTCCATTCACCACCACCCACTGGCGTCTGTCCGTCAACCAGTTCCTAATCCAGTTCACCATTTCAGGTCCTATCTTCAGCCCATTCAGTTTATTTAAGAGCCTCCTGTGGGGAACCGTGTCAAAAGCTTTGCTGAAATCTAAGTAGATTACGTCCATAGCTCATCCCTGATTCAATTCTCCTGTCACCCAATCAAAGAACTCAATGAGATTCGTTTGGCACGATTTCCCTTTGATAAAACCATCTTGCAACTTATTGGCTTCCAGGAAATTCACTATCCTTTCCTTCAGCATCGCTTCCATTACTTTTCCAATAACCGAAGTGAGGCTTACCGGCCTGTAGTTTCCAGCTTCTTCCCTATCACCACTTTTGTGAAGAGGGACCACCTCTTCCTGTATTTTACCAACCTCTCCTGTTCCTATTCACACGTACACTCTGTGCTCATTGGCTAATTCCCTTACCCCAAACATGTGATCCCAGCATGAAACACCTAGCTTCTTTTCTAAAAACATATTTGTGGAGGAACATCTCCTTCTTTGGAGGGTCCTCAGTCTCACTCACTATCGAGGTTATATCAATTTTTTTGTCTGCCATATATGGGCCGCATAGCTTCATTTCCTCTTGTGTTTCTCCTTGCCATGTGAATTACCAGAAGTGCATAACAATATTTGCTATTTACTGATCAAGGCTCATGCACTCTGTGTACAGGTCACAGTAGGGAAAAACAAAATTTGTGCTGATGACAGCAGATCTGTAGGCCAAGCATAGGGAGAAATATGCATCTCCCTCTTGAAAGGCCAGGGGTCAAGGGTCCCATGGCCTTTCACCCAAGAAGGTGAGGGACTGGGTTCTTCAGGGAGTGCCATACCAAGTGCCCAGGGAATAAAGGAGCCAGAGTAATGAAACAATATAAAAAACATGGGAGGAATAAAAAATATGGTGGCTAGGAGAGGTAGGTATTACACAGAGGTACTGTTAAGTAAAGGAAACATTTCATGGGGAATGGAGGGACCATTCACAATAGGTGTGTCTAAATTAAAAAATATTTTTCGTATGTTGTTCTGGCGACTTCTGTTGGAGAGATCCTCTATGGAAGCTTCTAGGTGAGAGAGCCTTGTGTTAGCAGCTTTGCAGTGATCTTCAAAGTTTGCAGTGATTTGATTAAGATTAGCTTCTGTATTCTCCATAGGTAAATTAAAGTCATTCATTGCGGAAGTAAGAGAGGAGAGTTCTGTAGTTAGTTCGCATGTTTTCTCAAAGTGACGCGTAGTTAAACCTTTAAAAAGCTTAAGTTCTTCCATCACTGCGTCTCCTGTGTGAGAGGCAGCAGATTTTGCTGGCGCCATTTTCTCAGGGCTCAACAAATCGCTTTTAAGCCTTTTTGCGCCTGGAAGCGGTATAGCAGTTGGATCCTGTAGAGACGCTGTTGGAGACGGCATGTTGATTTTTCCGATGCTGTATTTAAATACAATTTTTTGGTTTGTATAGACCAGGTTTTAAGAGATATTCTTTGCAATCGAGGGTGAGCTCTATGCCTAAGCTGCCATCTTGTCAGGCGACCTCTAGCGCCCCCCCCTAAAAATTGTATTATCAACAATCAATAAAAAGGGACATGTGGCATCTCAAATTTATAAATTCTTAATTTCCCATAATTTCAAAGGAAAAACCAGTCTTCAATCAGTCTGGGAACATGATCTACAACATCATCAACATCATCAACATCATCAATGGTCTCTTTTTTGGACAAAAATAAGCAAACCAATTGCTTCAGCAAACTATCTTCAATCTATTTTTTTCATACATCATAGATCATTATGGACTCCACAAAAAATGTATACAGCTGGTCCTGCAAATCTGAAAAAGGCACGCTTCTACACTTGCTTATAAAATGCAAACATACTTTTCAATTTTGGCAAAAAATCTCAACTATACTTTCCTTGTCTGAAAATATCTCTACAAGCAAAATTATTTTCGGTTCACTTGCTTTGGAAACTCCAATAGATCCGTGTCTTTCCAAGCTTTTTGACATATTAATTGTTATAGCGCTAAAATGGTGACAACTAATTGGAAAGACAATACCAACCTCAATATTCATTTCTGGTGGCATTCTGTTTTACAGATAAATTTCAAACTTCACTTGCTATTAAATTAAAATTAATACATCAAACTAAAAAAATATGGCTACCAAATTGCAGAGCTGGCCATAGCCGGGGGGAGGGGGCAATGCATTACTCTCTCCAGGAAAAAAAATTAAATGATCCCAGGTTCCAATCTAATTCATGGGATAAAATGCCATAAATAAGTAAATAAATATAAACTTTTAATGTTCAGCACCTGATTCTCAAAGTGGACATATTACAAACACTATAATGAAAATAAAATTATTTTTTTCTACCTTTGTTGTCTGGTGACTTTGTTTCTCTGATCATGCTGGTCCAGTATCGGATTCTGCTGATCTCTATCTGGTCCCTTGACTCTGTTTCCAGGGCTTCCTTTCCATTTATTTCTTTTCTTTCCTCCTTTCTCCTTCATTTCTGATCCTCTGCAGACTTGACTGTCCAGTGGATCTAGCTTCTTCCTATTTTCTCCATCCATGTGCAGTTTCTCTCCTCAATTCCTTTTCCCTAATCTAATCTCCTTCCTCTATCTTCCCTCCATGTCCAGCATTTCTTCTCTCTCCCTTCCCTCCCCTCCATCCATGTCCAGAATTTCTCTTGCTCTCCCCTCCATCCATGTCCTGAAACTCTCCTCTATCCCCTGCCCCCCTCTACCCATCCATGCCCAGCAAGTCTCTCCCCTGCCCCCCTCTCCCCATCCATGCCCAGCAAATCTCTCCCCTGCCCCCCACTCCCCATCCATGCCCAGCAAGTCTCTCCCCTGCCCCCCTCTCCCCATCCATGCCCAGCAAGTCTCTCCCCTGCCCCCCTCTCCCCATCGATGCCCAACAAGTCTCTCCCCATCGATGCCCAGCAAATCTCTCCCCTGCCCCCCTCTCCCCATCCATGCCCAGCAAATTTCTCCCCTGCCCCCCTCTCCCCATCGATGCCCAACAAGTCTCTCCCCATCCATGCCCAGCAAATCTCTCCCCTGCCCCCTCTCCCCATCCATGCCCAGCAAGTCTCTCCCCTGCCCCTCTCCCCATCCATGCCCAGCAAATCTCTCCCCTGCCCCCCTCCCCATCCATGCCCAGCAAGTCTCTCCCCATCCATACCCAGTGATTCTCCTCCCTCCCCTGCCCTTCCCTCCCGCTCCCAAACATGTCCAGCGAACATGTCCTTCGCCCCCACCATCCCCTCCTGCTCCCATCTGACTTCTTAAATTACCTCCGTCGAAACCGCTATTTAAAGCCCTGCTGCGTGCAGGCCGTCTCTCCAGGCTTCCCCTGCTTGCTTCGGTGACGTTCGGTGACTGTCCAGTGGATCTAGCTTCTTCCTATTTTCTCCATCCATGTGCAGTTTCTCTCCTCAATTCCTTTTCCCTAATCTAATCTCCTTCCTCTATCTTCCCTCCATGTCCAGCATTTCTTCTCTCTCCCTTCCCTCCCCTCCATCCATGTCCAGAATTTCTCTTGCTCTCCCCTCCATCCATGTCCTGAAACTCTCCTCTCTCCCCTGCCCCCCTCTACCCATCCATGCCCAGCAAGTCTCTCCCCTGCCCCCCTCTCCCCATCCATGCCCAGCAAATCTCTCCCCTGCCCCCCTCTCCCTATCCATGCCCAGCAAGTCTCTCCCCTGCCCCCTCTCCCCATGCATGCCCAGCAAATCTCTCCCCTGCCCCCCTCTCCCCATCCATGCCCAGCAAGTCTCTCCCCTGCCCCCTCTCCCCATCCATGCCCAACAAGTCTCTCCCCTGCCCCCCTCTCCCCATCCATGCCCAGCAAATCTCTCCCCTGCCCCCTCTCCCCATCCATGCCCAGCAAATCTCTCCCCTGCCCCCTCTCCCCATCCATGCCCAGCAAGTCTCTCCCCTGCCCCCCTCTCCCCATCCATACCCAGTGATTCTCCTCCCTCCCCTGCCCTTCCCTCCCGCTCCCAAACATGTCCAGCGAACATGTCCTTCGCCCCCACCATCCCCTCCTGCTCCCATCTGACTTTTTAAATTACCTCCATCAAAACCGCTATTTAAAGCCCTGCTGCGTGCAGGCCGTCTCTCCAGGCTTCCCCTGCTTGCTTCGGTGACGTTTGTGCCCTTAGTCCCGCCTTCGCGGAAAAAGGAAATGACGTCCAAATGACGTCAGAAGGCGGGACTAAGGGCGCAAACGTCACCGAAGCAAGCAGGGGAAGCCTGGAGAGACGGCCTGCACGCAGCAGGGCTTTAAATAGCGGTTTCGACTGAGGTAATTTTAAAAGTCAGATGGGAGCGGCAGCGGAAGGTTGGAGGCGAAGGACATTGTTGGACATGCTTCGGAGCGGCTGGGGAGGTAAGCATGGCCTGTGATGGCGCCCTCCTGCCATGCTTACCTCCCCTAATGGCGCTGGCTTGCCCCCAACAACAACCGGCTCGCAAGAGCTGTCAAAATTTAACAAGCGGCTCTTGCGAGCCGGACAGAGCCAGCTCCAGCACACCACTGGACTTGGTGTTTAATGCAACTTCTATGTTCAATAATCCTGGTTTTGACTGGTCTTGTGGTTTTGCCAATATATAATTTATTGCATGGGCACGAAATGGCATAAATAACATGACTTGTATTACAGGTAGAAGAGTGTCTTAAAAACTCATTCAACAACATGCTGAGTAATGATGCTGTTTATACTTTTACACTGGTAAAATCTTGATAGCGTCACAGCAAAAAAACACATAGGCAATTTCAGCTCACAGATGAGATATACTGCAGACTAACTCTAAAGAACCAATCGAAAGGGGGGGGGGGGCATCTAGTCCAGCATGCACAGAGATCAAGGCAAGCCAAAGCCAATAGAAAGAGACCCAAAAGACACAGGGACATATGCTCTGAAAGAGCCTATCACATGAAATACAGGATTACTGGGATTTATAGTGCAAGAGCACAACACCATTCCCTGCACTCCCGGGCTGGTATCAGAAGATACCACTATTTAATTTACCAAACTATCAACATTATAAGCATGCAAAGTCAATTAATAAAGCTGGATCTTGAAAGTTGACTCCTTGCTTGCCTCAAGTTCTCTGTCATTCAGGTGACTTCTCTCTTGCTGTCTCGCAGGAGCTAAAAAGAGAGACAGACAACACAAAACATAAAAGAGAGAAAAAGTCTCTGAGCCTCTGGAGTGGACAACGGTCCATGGAGTTCACATCTCTTCGTGGTGTATGTGGATCACTGGCTCGGTGATGGCTCTAGTGAAGCAGTTCATTGGATTTTGGTTATTTGGCACGTAATGCCACTGTTTTGGTTGTGCTGACTTCCATATACGCTCAACTCTGTGGCTGATGTTTGGTTATAGATGTTGCCCAGGACAACTTTACTATTAGTGTAAATTTGACTGTGTCTATTTGAATGTCCATTTCACTTAGTATCATCTCTGCTATCTCTACTGCCAGTGCTGCTCCACACAAGTGTGGAATGGTATGATTGGGTTGTGATGCTAACTTGGCTTTGCCAAAGATGAATACCACATGAGATAGCCCATCTGCATCTGTAGCTTTCAAGTAGGCCACTGCAGCTATGGTGTTTTCAGAAGTGTTTGAGAATATGCAGATCTCTTTGTGACAGGCAGCACTGAGTGCTGCAGGGATGTAAGTGTGTGGGATGTGCAGTTGTTCAAGAGCTTTTAGAGAATCTTTTCATTTTTCCCATTCTTGTCACATTTCTGGTGGTAGTAGGACATCCCACTCATCAGTACTTTGGGAAAGCTCCCTCAGTAGGGATATTCCTTAAATGGTGACTGGAGCCACAAACTCCAGTGGATCATACAGATTGACTGTGGACAAGACAGTTCTTTGTGTATATGGTTTCTCTTGGGTAAAAACATCTCTTTTTAGGTCCCAATGTAATCTAAGGCTTCTCTGAAGCAGAGGGATGTCTACTCATAGATCTAAATCCTTTAAATCTTTGGCATGATCCTTTGCAGGAAATGCTCTCATTACTTCTGGACTGTTGGAGGCAATTTTATGAAGTCTCAGATTGGCCTCTGCCAGCATTGCTTGTGCTCTCTTTAACAACTCAATGGCTTCTCCTACGGTAGGTAAGGACTTCAAATCATTGTCAATGTAAAAGTTTCTTTCAATGAAGCATCTGGCATCCATGCCATACTCTCTTTCTACTTCTTAGGCTGTCCTTCTAAGCCTGTAGGTTGCCACAGTGATAGGCTGTTACCAAAGACGTGAACAAATTCTATATTTTTTCAACTGTTCTTTATATTCTCTCAAGGGGCTCTCCCTAAGCCAACATTTCTTGAGAGGATGAGAATTCTTATGTATAGGACAGTGTCAGTCTGGATCCTTTACTTTCTCTGTAGTAGAAGGATGATTAGACGGTAGGGTTGTTGTGGGTGACACATCTGTCATGTGTACAGCTATAGGCTTCCTGGTGTTTCAGTACTTCTTGACAGCTTTTCATTCAGGGAGTAGCCTGTCTTGCCTGCTTCAGATACATCAAACATGAAGCTGGGATTATTTCTCTTCTTTGTCAAATCTTGGATAAACTTCTTGAAGACGGAAAAAGGGAGGACACATCTCTTGGTTGTCCTCTTTATACTTTGTGCCTAATGATGACCATTTCTGTTTTATGTCATATGGCAGCTTTGTTATAATCTCATTTATGCCCCAAGCTATATCCAAGTAGCACAGGCCTGGAAGGTTTGGATCAGCTTTGATGGCTTCCAGTTCCTCAAGATCTCCTAATTCTTGTAACTTGTCATTATCTCTACTTGTAACCTTTGGGAAACTCCTTATTCTCATCATCAGTGCCTTTTGGATTCCTTCTGGGTTTCCATAGTGCTGGTCAAGTCTTTCCCATATTTCTTTCAAAACTCTGGTGGAGTTATGCAAATATGCATCCTTTAATTTCTTTACATGATTGGCTGACTCAGTTCCAAGACATTTAATTATCAGGTTCATTTCTTGCTTTTGGGTGGGCTTCATAATTGCTATGGCATCCTTAAAGTCAGATTTCCACCCTCTATACTTTTCAGGGCAGTCATTGAACTGGGTAAGCCCCATGTTCACTATCTTTTGTGAGCCATATATATTTCTCTCTCTCTCTCTCTGAAGTTTCTAGCTTGATGGCAGTAGGTACCTGTGGCTGTCTGTTTGCTGTAGTTTACCTGGAGTCAGGTGCCTTTTACTTAATCACAAGGTATTTAGCTGATGCCCTCCCTTGGTGCAGTTTATGTAAGCCCAGTTCCTGTGTGGTACCAGAATCTGTGATTGAAATGAAGCATTTCCCATGGTGCACTTTCTTGGAGCGAGAGCCAGTGGTAGTGCATCCGTTTGCATGCAAACATGTGGATCACTATAGTGGTGATTCGCCTCTGTGGCATACTTTGCCTTAGGTTTGCTTCTTTCAGGCGTGCTAAACTCTGGTGTGGAGGGACATACTTTCTCTAATTCTGATGACTATTCTGAGTCGACTGGGTGCTTTCTTGTGCTAAGGTATAAGCCTTTACATAGGCTGCAGTTCACTGGGCAGAATCATCTGCGATAATGTGACTAAGCTGGCTCTCACCACCATCCTGCTTTGTGGCTTCTTCAAGTACCTTATCTTGGGCCTCAGTGGCAGCTGCTTCTTGCTGGAGCACCTCCAAGGCAATGTCTAACTCCGCCTTCCTGTGTTCAGAGACAGCAGTAGTGGCAGCGGCTTCTCTTTTTCCCTCTTCTTCTAGTCTAAATGTCTCAATTTTTATGGCTGCTTCTTGCTTACAACAACAACAAACAGTACTCCTGTTCTATATAAATTACAAAATCTTTATTAGTGAAAACAAATCAGTACATTAAAAGAATTACTAAATGAAGATGGCGCCGTGAGCGGAGGTGTTAGAAGCGAGCTCCTGCCTACTAACTGCTGAAACTTGATTTAATTACCTGTTTTAGAGAAATGCCGCATACCAAACGTAAGGGGACGATTCGGGGGGCTCCCCTTCACCCCGCGACGTCCACACCGGCAAGTGGAGGTTTGGAACGCTTCTTCCCCGCATTGTCCCGAAGAAGCGGAGTAGAGTCCTTAGCGGGAGGGACCGGTGAAGCGATCCCCCCGCAGGAAACAGAAATATCTCTCTCCCCGCCTTTCTCTACGACGCCTCCTTGCCCTGCAACTGCCTTGAGCGGGACGGGGTTTCTTTCGGAACCCGGAAAGGGTAATTCCGAGGAGCCCAGAGGGGAGTCCAACTCTGTAAGGATAGCTGCAGCTGCAGGAGAGACGGAGGTGAGCCTGGGTAAGATCTGGCTGAAGTTACTGGAAATAGAAAAAACCCTGAGACAATCTTCGGACGAGGTAAAGACTCTGAGTTTGAATGTGCAGGAAGTGAAAAACTCCTTAGACATGGCAAAACAAGATTTTTCTTCTCAGATTGATGCCTTACAGAGAGAGACAAAGCAAACTGATGATTTTAAAATGGCTGTGATAAAAGATAACATGGAAATCAGAAGAAAATTGGAACAAGTAGAGAACTTTAATAGGAGATTAAATCTCCGAATATTGAATTTTCCTAGAATATTGGGAGAATCTCCAAAAGACATATTCCAGAGATACTTAAAAGAAAACTTAAATTTTCCCCAAGAAGTATTTCCTCCTTTGAATAAGATTTATTACATACCAAGCACGATGAAAAAAGTTGGGACAGAGAATTCAATAGATTTACAAAATGTCACAGCCATTTTGGAGCAAACAATTGAAGAACTATCTGAAAGGGGGACGTTGATAATTTCCTTTGTATTTCAGCAGGATTTGAATGCAGTAATGCGTCTTTACTTTAAATCAACTAACCGTGTGTTTGCTGGCCAAAAGATCTGGCTTTATCCGGATGTGACTAAGTTTACACAAGAAAAACGTAAAAAGTTTCTCTCTATGAGGTCAAAAGTTTTGGAACTGGGAGGTTCTTTCCTCCTGGCCTATCCCTGTAAATGTGTCATCAGGTTAAATCAAGTTAAATATATATATTATATGCCTGATCAGCTTCAGACCTTCCTAGACAATAAATAACGATAGAGTTGAGATATATATGGGACTGACGGAACCATATAAAAAATTTTTTATTTATATATTATGATTGTGTTATCTTCACTAATTCCTACCCCCCTATTATTGAGGTCTAAGGAAGCCAAACTTTGTCTTTATTAGGACATTTTGCTTAATTATAATTTTCCTGTACTATTACTTAATGGCTGTATTACACTTTTGCAGTATGATAATTTCTGTAACAGTATATAAAATTAATAAAAATTATGAAACCTAAAAAAAAAAAAAGAATTACTAAATAATATCCCTGCAACTCACTCACACTGCCATCCACACCAAACTTATACCCTGATCATATATGTAAATCCCACAAAGAACATTAAACATAAACCCTAAATTGCAGTTTCTTCAGTCTCTGTGTATCATCAGAGCACAATCTCAATAAAGATCAGTCAATAAGCCCTAAGAAAACACAAGGGCACACTGAACCCAGTTCTTAATAATAGTAACAAATATTGAAGATTGCTGATCTTTGTATCCAACAAGTTCTCAAGTGAAGAAAGAAAAAACTCCACTGCAATATAAAGTCACTGTTCTTATCCCTGTGATTAAAACAAACCACAGAGAAGCACTGGGAATTGCAAAGTCACACAAATCTTCTGTGATCCTCCTGCACACGATCAAACCTTTAAATGAAAGGCAGCCAAAGAATGCTTCAGGGAGGCTTCCAGGGATAAGTAAATTAAACCCACATAGTTGGTATACTCCAAAGTTCCCCAATGTGAGACTGCATTTCTTAGCTCTTCCTCAGGGGGAACCACCCCTTATCACCTATAACATATCAGCAAACAGAGAAAAACACAATAACATAGGCAACTAACAATCTAACAATCACTTTTCAAATGAATACAATCCATATAAATATACATTGTAACAGCTACTCACCAACGGGACCAACATCCAGGCAGGGAATCCCAGCCCCACCTCCAAGCTTCCCGCTCATAAATCGCAGCACAGAACGGCAGGCTAAATACCAAACAGTGAAGAGCAAACACCCTGTACTTAAAGAGACAGAGTCTCAAATCCATTCAATTTCCAGATTAAGCCCTCTAGGGGTCACAGTATCCCACTGAAAAATATAATGCTGCTCAATAGCCAGCTGTAAACCCCCTAGTCGTGGAGCAGGTAAATTTGAATATTGGAAGAAATAAATATATGAGTGTCACAGTTTTAAATAGGGTTCCCAAATAAACTCCACACAACCAAGGGATTTAGCAAGAAAAAAATATTAAAGGTTTTATTAAAGGATAAAAGGGATAGAGGGTAAAGTAAATAGAAACACTTGTTGGTTATGTTTCTTAAATGTTGGTACCAAAGGTTGATGGTATTAAATAAAATTAGTGCAAGATGTTAAATGCTTTGAAATAAGTTACAAAGGAAATGAAGGCAATAACAATTTTAAAAATTACAATCACAGTCACCAAGGATCACAGCTATCAAGACCCCAACTCCACATCTGCAGTAACCCAAAACATCCCACACATGTACACAGCACTAATTAGTGTACTCAGATCTGATATATATATAGTTTTCAATTTGTGTGCACACAATTTTATTACCGGTATATCAAATCTTCGCTAGCATCGCTGCTTTCTTGCGTTGGGTACCTTAGTCTTCTTCACTTCCACGTCTCTTCAGTTGGGGAGGTCAATCCACTGGTCCAGGGACTCCCGATACCTACTATTCTGACTCAGAAAAACTCAAAAAAGGAAAACCTTGACTTTCTGTGGAACTGGTGGACTAACTAACTTCAAATAAAACAGATAAGCAGGGGAAACTCCTATTTCACCCGCCCAAAACATGACCCCTTTTGTTTCGTTCTGTTATACAACCACCCCAAATCTCACTGATGGACGGCTACACTAACTCCCCTAGGGGCAGGCACTCACAGGACTCAAGGCATAGGCATGGCAGCTGTTCCCCAAGGCAGGCTTTTGTCTGGATCCCCGGAGGCAGGCATAAAAAAAAAACACAGTGTTCACTTTTAGTCTGGCCACTCAGTGCAGGGGGATGCCTCTTCTCTCTCTCTTTGTGGATGCTCAAACCAGCAAGCTTCTGGGCTAGATCCCTCCTGAGGCAGGCACTCAAAAAGCACAGTTTCTTTTCTTGTCTGGGCACTCAGTGCAAGGGGGGGGGGGCTGTCTCTCTGTCTCTTCTTGTGGGGCTGCTTCCCATAAGCCTCTTCTTTACAGGACAGTCTCACAGACGGCTTTCTCCTCTCTGGACAAGCAAACACTCACACCGAGGGATGCCCTGGGGGGAACTTCTGGGATTCAGGGACCTCACCAAGCTGCTCTCTCTCTCTCTCTTCAGCTCTGCACTGCTCCCAACACACTCGACCCCCTTCTCTTTCCCCTCTGCTGCTCTCTCTGCCTGAGTGCCTTCAGGACTCACCAGCTCTCTCTTCATCTGGAGCTCATCAGTGGGTCCTCTATCAGCCTGCAGCTGCCTCTTCTTGTCTTGATTGGATCTTATCCTCATCCAGCCTGCCTGAGCATGCCCCTCTCTGCCTGAGTCCGATTTCTTCTCTCAGGCCATGCTTTCAGCCACCTTCCTTTGTCTGTAGCCTCATTGCCTTCTTGTGCCTCCTTTGTTCCCAGGCAGCCTCTGCTGCACAGTAAAACTTTTTTCTTTTGTTCCACTCCTCCTGCCCCCTGGATTGGCTCAAAATTCGCACCAATCTAAGGATCAGACTGCCTCCTGCCACCTCATTGGTCCAAATTCGTGCCTCTTAGCAGATCCTGGCTCCTAGTGGCTGACTCTCACTCTGTCCCCTCCTCTACTTCCAGTTCTCAAACAGCAAATCAGGAGCCTTGTACTGTGCTCTCAGACAGCCAATCGGGAGATTTGTAACAAGTCTGCCCTTCTCTCACAGTTACAAACTGTTGAAACTTTATAAACACACATCTAGCATTTATGGACACCTGAGTTCTTTGTTTTATAGCAGTGCTGGAGCATTCTAAACACTTTAAGCAAAAGGTGCTAGCATTGTTGCTGGCTCTCAGCTTGTCCTCTGTGTCTCCCTGCTCTCTGCAAGATGCCCCCTTCCCAGGAAAGAGGGGGGAGGGGGACAAGGTAAAAGCTTCTTTTCTTCTCTATATTTACACTTCTCCCGGGGTACACAAATGTTGCCCCCAACATTTCTCCCAATACTTCATCACATAACATTACATTCACAGTTTTTGGTTAGGCACATCACAGTAACACTTCTCACATTACTATGCCTGTCTCAATACAGGTAGTAATTGTCTGACAGATACCTGGAAGGATTCCCTCCTGAGGAGCCTTGTACTGTGCTCTCAGACAGCCAATCGGGAGATTTGTAACAAGTCTGCCCTTCTCTCACAGTTACAAACTGTTGAAACTTTATAAACACACATCTAGCATTTATGGACACCTGAGTTCTTTGTTTTATAGCAGTGCTGGAGCATTCTAAACACTTTAAGCATTCTAACAAAAGGTGCTAGCATTGTTGCTGGCTCTCAGCTTGTCCTCTGCAAGATGCCCCCTTCCCAGGAAAGAGGGGGGGGACAAGGTAAAAGCTTCTTTTCTTCTCTATATTTACACCAGCAACCTAGCAGAGATGTCCCCACCTCCCCCCTCTCTATGCACAGGAAACTGGCTCCTAAAAGTCTGGAGCAGCAGATGATACAACTTTCCTGTTTGTTAATTTTTGTTAAAAATTGCTCTTACAGATTTTATAATTCTCAGTTATTCACACTCTGAATGCCTTAAGAAAATATACTTTTTAGCCTTGATAAACTTCCTCAGAGAGAGTCATTGGAAGTAAAATAATCACTTTCAAATTCTTTAATTTTTTTTCCAGATAAATAATTTGAGCATTATCTGCTTTGTTCTTATGGGCATATATAGAACTCATTTCCCCTCTTAGAACAATTTTGTATGCTTCTCAAATTGTCAGTAAAAGAATATCAGGAGAATTATTCAAATGAAAAAATTCTTGAGTCAATTTTTTAAGACAAATTTTAATGGCATCATCTATTAAAAGATAACAGGGCAATCATCATAAAGGAGATCTATTAGGTGAGGGAGTTTCCCAATTTATTATTATTATTTATTGCACTTGTATCCCACATTTTCCCACCTATTTGCAGGCTCAATGTGGCTTACAAAGACCTGTTATGGCATCGCCATACCAGGTTAAATAATACAATTGGTGTTACAAAGAAGTCAATAAGGAAATGGAAACAGGAGCATGGTCCTAAACTACAATAGGAGAAATATTGGTGTGAGGCAATGATGACAATAGAGATTGTTGATTAAAAAATATTCTATTCTAGAAAAGCTATTATGGGGTGATGACAAAAAGGTGTATTCCTTATTGGTGGGATGTTGTAATCTCCATGGGTCCTGCAAGTGAAATTGGGAAATAAGGGAATGCAAAGTAGTAGAGGTGTGATATTTTGGTTCTAGAGTGCCTATCCAACCAGACATCTAAAGGTAAATTAAAATCACCTGCCATAATGATAGGCAGTGAGTCATAAGTTTGCAATTTTTGACATAGAAGAAAACAATCAGGAGAATCTATATTAGGTGCATATATATTCACTAAAATCATAGAAGACTGATATAGGGAAACTTTTAATATTAACCATTAGGGTCAGCTTCTTGTTCTAGCACCTGTAAAGGAATATCTTTATGAACCAAAATAGAAACTCCATGTCTTCTTCCCTCAGATAGAGCATCATAAGAATTAGCAATCCAGTTAGCTCCTTTAATAAACAAAGCAGTATTAGATACATGAGTTTCCTGTAGAAATATAATTTGTGAATGTAGTTTTTTTTTAAATATAGGAGAATCTTTTTATGCTTAATTGGATGGTGTAGACCATTGACATTCCAAGAAACTATATTTATAATAGTATTATTATTAAGTGATAACAAAAGTATTGTTCAGACTGTAAAAGCTTGTGAAAACATATAAAGTAATAATGTATAAGGTGCAGTATGTTTGAGAGCAGTAGAAATCGAATGGCATAGAGAACTTAAACAGTTCAACCATCAACTAATCAGAAATGGAGCTGTCAAGTGTGAGCAAAAAGTCACTCAAACTATTACTCCAGCATATCAAATTATAGTGTCTAAGCACTTACAGCAAGTAATGAGAAATCTGTAGACCTGTGTTTGGAAATTATTGCAAAAAGATTAAATGATTAACTGACATCATATAATATGATATATATAATATGCAACTGATATATCATAGTTCTCGTAACCCATATTGCTGTGTCAAATGGGGAGCTGTAGGGGTATGTCCCTGTGTCTCCCTTGCTGGTCTTGGCCTATACAAGCCTATGACATCTTGTTACTAGAAGATGGCTGCTGCAAACCTCTGACCTGCACATCTCTGTGTCAGAGTCAGCTTCAGTTTGTGGAAAATCACTGACAGGCTTGCTGAAGCCAAGGACACTCTGTGCTCCAATTATTCCCCTTCTATCTCGGAGATGATGAGAAGGGAGGGATGCATGGCACCAGAAGTTACCATTTCCAAGGTCACAAAGAAAAAAAACAAGAACTCTTCTTGCCCATGCACAGGACGGTACAAGAGGATAATTGGTATCACCTGACCGAGAGGCACTGGAAGAGCGGGAAGAGTTGGGGAGTTAGTTAGTCGGAATCCTTGGAAGAAGGTGGAGGTGGAAAGAAGACCAGTGACCTAAGAAGGTCCACCAACTGATGAACTGTGTATCTGGAAGAGTACCGTGTGGTTCAGCTACCTGCAAGGTGTGACCTGTGCCTTTGCTGACTGCTGCAGAGTGCCTGTCGTGGCTCTGACGAAGACTCGCTGATCTCTCAGCTTGAGTCTGGGAAGTAACCTGTGCTACTCCTGAGAGGCGTCCCCGGAGGTCAGCCTGGTGAGAGACACAGTGATCTATCTCCTATTAGTCTGGGTTAGCGAGTGGTGATTACCTGAGCATAAGGCTGGTGTTAGTCATAACCTTGGTCGGGAAAGAAGCTGCTAATTACCATACTACCTCGTAACATAGTTATTGCATTCTAATCAGTTGTGCAAGTTTACCTAGCAACCAGTAAGAAATGTGTGTAGTGTGAGAATATAGTTGTAAGAATTACTGCCAGTATTTTTGTTCAGCCAAAGCTTTGCCAAATTTCTATTTTGTATATATTTTTTTATATTATCCATAATAAAGCTAATATATATATCTCAGCCTGATTTCTCAGCTATCTCTCTGACCGAAATAGTGGCATGTAGGGCCATAGCCAAGGTTTTCCCCCTTCCCCTAGACAGAGAACAGAATATTTTGCTTGCGGATAGTTCTGTTGGGAAACCTTGTTTCAGGTAATTTATTATCTGGGAAATCCGCCTACAGATATGGAGGCTCAGTCACGGGAGCTCTAAGAGTTGAGAAAAGTATTCCGGTTTGTGTTTCTGTAGTGAGAGAGAATTGCTGCTGTGATATTAAACGCTTTGTTGAAGTCTGGATTCATTCTGCGATTCCTTGCTCTGTGTCTCAGACTGTTCAGAGACGTGCAGGGGGTAGTATTTTGGCTGTGTCTCATCAGGTTTCTGTGTGTGAAGCTGCCTGCAGGCTAAGCCATAAATCTCGCCTGTTTCTGGCTCGTTAGTACAGGCTGTATTTACTTTAGTGCTCACAGATAAGCAGAGATCATGTCAACTCGTACAGTTACGCTTTCTAATTTGGAATTAGAAGCTTTAGAAATTCTGGTGTCTTTCACAAAACCGAAGTTGAAATAAGAGTTGACTGTAACCTCTTTATTTAACTTGTTTCACAAGGCGGGCGATGATAGCATAGCCGCATATTCGTCAGCAATTAACCGGGTGATAACAAATAAAGCCCGCCTTACTGTCCCAGATCTAGCTGAATTAAGCTGTATTCTCCTGGCAATTAAAGAATATAATGCAAACCGTAGCTCCGCTCAGTGGGAGAGGCTACAACAGATGCAGAGCACTGTTGAGACTCTACATAAGGAAAAGGCAGAGTTAATTGCACAGACAGCTGATAAGGATAGGGAAGGTGCGGAAGCCACCCAGGTTCAGGCATGCGTCGAATGTGTTGTGCTCAAAGAAAAATGTTCTGCTATTGAGATGGAAAGATCTAAATGGGAGGAACATGCTCTCTCCCTGCGTAGAGAACTGAAGGAGAAGGAGTCCTCTCTGTGGTCTCAGGCCCAGCGTTTAGCTGATATGAATCACGAGTTGGGCGTGACACAGCAAGAGTTAGACCGGCTTCAGTTTCTCTATCAGGAAGAGAAAGAAACTTCCCAGGGGTCGCTCGCTGCCCTCCGGCTAGAATTGCAACAGGAAAAAGATAGCCTTAGCTCCGCTCAGCAGGAGAGGCACAAAGCTAATCAAGAAATGATTGATTTATGGGAGCAGAATAGAGAGCTCACACTGAAGCTACATAAAGCCCTTCAGGATAACTATGCCTGTGTAAATGCTTTAGATCTGTACAAAGAAGAATTAGACGCTATGAGTAAGGAGATCTGTAGCCTGGAATATGAGCATACTGTAATGCCTATGGAGTTGCTAGACAGTGATGATGCCCAGTTACCTAGCCCTGCGCTGGAACCTGCCAGACTGTCTGATCGGTACTCCAGAAATGATCAGCAGCTGGACACTCAGAGCCTTCAGTTAGGTTCTAGGGATCAAACTAAGTCAGCTCCTCCCAGATACAGTATCATAGTTCCTGAGGCTCATGACCGCATGCAGGAGCTTAGTCTCCACCCAGTTAGGTCAAGGAACACTGTACCTCAGGATGAGGCCCACAGTGTAGAGACCCCCAGGCCCGGCCCAAGAAGGACACAGTTTCCTGCACCTTCTGCTATAGAGTCTGGTACAATTACGCATATGCTCCACCCAGGAAGGTCACAGCTCTCTGCCCGATCTGATGACATCACTAGGAATCGTGGGCCAGTGCCCCTCCCCAGGAGGTCACCGCCCCCAGCCATACTGGATGACATCAGCAGCATCCCCGCCTCCCAATACCCTTCCACTACTGGTAAACAGCAAAATTCCACTCAGACACACACAGTTACTCCTTTATCTAGAGAGCAGCACAATCAAGTAATGAGAACACTTCGCGCTATGATTGTACCTTTTAAGGAGTCTTCAGGGGTTACCATATACGCTCACCTGGATAGCGTGCATGACCTTTTTAACTCACTACAGGTTTACGCCAAATCAGATAAAAGAGCTCTACTGAAATGGACGTTTGCGGCGGAGTGCCAAACGTATTTAAAGGCCATTGTAGCCTAGCATAATGATCTATTCACAGTGGAACAAGCCCTGAAGAAGCGGTATGGACTGTTCGCGGATCCCACAGAGGCCAAAAGAGCAGCATATAATATGCGCTGTGGTCCAAATGAGAGTCCCCATGAATGGGCCTACGCCTGAGGGAAGCATTTCAGGAGGGGGGGGCGGACCCTGAGACCCAAGAGTTTGAAGTTGGAGATTTGAGAACTCTCTTTGTGAAAGGCCTGCCCAACCATGTAAAAGTGTCTTTAGCGGGTTACCAGAAAGAACCGTTCTCCGTTATGTTGAAGCGGGCTGAGGAGGTTTTTGATATGTGTCACACACAACCCACGGGGGCGGCACCCAAACCAGCTGCGAAGAACCGCAGCCCGGGGGCTTCACCCAGTGTTTGTGCTGTTTCCTCCACCATTTCTCTGGAGAATAAGGTGGCAAGCCCTCATACACAATTCCGGGGTGGCAGTAATTAACCACGCCGGCCAAGGGATACAGTGCCCCCTGCTGCTCAGGAAGATCAAGAACACCCAAGAGGGCGGCGCTATAATCAGAGGAAGCGGGCCCAGGACAAGATCCGGTCCTTGCAGGCACAGCTTGATCAACATCGGAGTCCCGACCCTGAGGAGAAGATCAGGGCCCTAGAAGCCCAGATTAAAGCATTGCGGGATAAACAACAGGGTTCAAGTTCGGGAGCATCGCAGCAACCCCCATCTTCCTACCTGAGAAGAAACAATTACCCAGGGAACAAGGATCAGGTCCCCAATAACATCAGCAAGACAGGGCCTAGTGTCAAGTCCATTGAAATCTCTGAACACCAGAATACAGAAGAAGAACCGGCATGACTAGGCTCGGCTCCTTCTTCACCAACCCTTTTGCCCATTGTTCAAGTAGATGCTGTGTCAACCATCAGTGAGAAGTTATCTGATGCAAATGCAGAGGCCCCGCCCTCGAACCCGGAAGGGCCTCTATGGAGTGACTCGATTAAGGAAACCAGGTACTTTATGGGTAACCTTACTCCTAAAGGTTCCAGATATACCATGGATCTGTTGATTCAACAGACATTTTCCTGTCAGGGTCTACTGGATACGGCCTCAGAGGTGACTTTGATTACCCAAGGCCTGTTTCAGAAACTTGAGGCATCTTTAGCGGAGGGTCGAGATAGCTTGAGCATCACCCCATGCAATTTCTCATTGGAGGCTTATGGCAAGCAGAGCATTGGTACTGTGGGTCAGGTGTGGCTTTCCTTACAGCTCGGGGAAATGTACATCAAACACCCCGCCATAATTACTACCTGTCCTGGTGAAGAATTCTTAATTGGAATTGATCTTCTGAAAAGATTTTGGGCTACTTTGGACTTGCGCCATGAGGTGATCTGGGCCCAAGTTACGGACCCCCTTCCATATGGGAAAGTAAGGCATATGAGCAAAGTCAGTGGTTCCAGTTCTGTGGGACTTAAGGATTCCCCTATCCGAATCCATTTTCAGAATTCCGAAGACCCTCACATCTGGGAGCTCCAGTTGTGTGGTGCACAAGGGGGGGACCACGTGGGGAGGTAATCCAGGTCCAGACCGATCGGATAGCTGACATTGTTCTAGGGGATGACAATCTGGAGATCGTGTTGAATAACTCGCCTACGGTGAAAGATTCTCCAGATGACGCCGTCATATCCCAAGAGTTCACTGATTCCACTTCCAGTCCTGACCCACCACATCCTCGCAAGTTGGTTGATGTCCTACAGAAGGATGAGGCCTACACCATCCCTGTCCAGATAGCTGACCTTACACTTCAGTCCACTTTACTGTTGCCTAGCGACGTTTCCTTCATCAGTGACACTCTGTTTCACAGTCTTCGCAAGTCTCTGCAGCTACCCTTCAGCAAGGGGTCTTCCACTTCTGTGCAGGTACCTGGACAAGGTGCCAAGACGCTTGTGGGAATGTGCAGACTGCCCGTGATCATGGGACAGAAGTCTTTCACCCACAGCTTCTCGGTGGTCAAAGGCCTACAGGAGCCCTTATGTTTAGGTTCCGATTGCCTCGTACGCTTGGGAGTCTATGTGGATCTGGTGAACCTTGTCTTGTGGAGTCGACTTGATGGCAACCCTGTGGAAGTTGAAGCTACGTCTGCTAGCCTGAAATCGGGACAGACCATACCCCAGGTCTGCGAAGTAGTCTGTGATAAAAATGTGACCATTCCGGCAAGAGTGAGGGACTTTTCCATCCGGCTCCGTTTTGCACAGGGACAGCGTCTATTGGACAAAGTGGTGTTCTTCAACCCTCATTCCCATTTTCGGGACCTAGGGTTGTGCACCGGTGTCCTGCCATGTTTGGAGGTGACTGGTACTTCCTTTCACTTGTTGGTCACCAATACGAAATCAGAGGAAGTGTTTGTATCTGATGGAGACCCTTTTGGATTTCTGGTGGGAGAGTCTTTTCCTGATGTCGAGGTAAGTTTGCCTATTATTGGCAGGCTGCCTTCCTCTTGGAACACCTGCCGGGGGGGGGGGGGGGGGGAAACTGAGAGTTTGTTTACCTCTCCCAGAGGCCTTGTCTCTCTGGAGTTTGTCTGGCCTTATGACGCAACGGGTTCACAAGTGCTGTTGGAAGACGACTTCTTGATTTTGTCCAGAAAGATGGCTAGAGTTGTGAATTCTGTGGAAACCTCATCTCTGCAGGCGGACATTGAGGAACAAGTGGAAATTCCATCCAACCAACCTTTCTCTGAGTTTGATGCTATGGTGAAAGATCAAGTGGAACAGGCTGATGCTTGTACTACTGACACGGAGAAGAGGCAGTTGACTGAGTTGCTGTACAAATACAAGGAACTTTTTGCTGTAGACTCATATGACTGTGGCCTTACAGACCTGCACGTCACCAGAGTGCCTACAGAACCAAATAGTAAGCCTGTCTTTGTGCGCCAGTATAAGATTCCATTGGCTTCCTATGAATCTGTACAAGAGAGTCTCAATACCTTGGAGGCCAGGGGCATCATTAGGCAATGCAACAGCACCTACAACTCCCCTCTGTGGGGCCATCTTGAAGAAGAACAACAGTTGGAGAATTGCCTTGGACTACCGTCAGCTGAATAAGCGAGTACCGTTGTCTAGGTGGCCTATGGCTTCACTGGATCAGAGTCTTGCTACCATCAAGGGGGCTAAGTATTTCACCAGCTTAGACTTGGCATCAGGGTTTTGGACTGTACCTGTCTTGTCTAGGTAGTGGTGAGCCCTTAGGTTCTCTGAGGCCCGTAGGACCTCAGAGGACTGCCGCGCACCCCGGATCTTCACCCGCGGCGACCGCCGTTCACCGGAGGTTGAGCCCCCAGCTGCAGGCGGCCAGCGGGACTGCTGGAACCGCGGGGTGACGGCCGGCCTGGCGGAACACCAGCAACACAGTCCCGACTGAGTGGCTAGCAGGGACGGCTAGCGCTGCAAAGCACAGTCTCTGAGGGTGGCTAGCAAGGACGGCTAGCGAAAGGAACACCGTCTCTGAAGGTAGCTAGCAAGGACGGCTAGCAGGACGAAGAACACAGTCTCTGAGGGTGGCTAGCAAGGACGGCTAGCGGGAGAAACACAGTCTCTGAAGGTGGCTAGCAAGGACGGCTAGCGGGAGGAACACAGTCTCTGCAGGTAGCTAGCAAGGACGGCTAGCAGGACGAAGAACACAGTCTCTGAGGGTGGCTAGCAAGGACGGCTAGCGGGAGAAACACAGTCTCTGAAGGTGGCTAGCAAGGACGGCTAGCGGGAGGAACACAGTCTCTGAAGGTAGCTAGCAAGGACGGCTAGCAGGACGAAGAACACAGTCTCTGAAGTGGCTAGCAAGGACGGCTAGCAGGACGAAGAACACAATCTCTGAAGTGGCTAGCAAGGACGGCTAGCAGGACGAAGAACACAATCTCTGAAGTGGCTAGCAAGGACGGCTAGCAGGACGAAGAACACAATCTCTGAAGTGGCTAGCAAGGACGGCTAGCAGGACGAAGAACACAATCTCTGAAGTGGCTAGCAAGGACGGCTAGCAGGACGAAGAACACAATCCCTGAAGTGGCTAGCAAGGACGGCTAGCAGGACGAAGAACACAGTCTCTGAGGTGGCTTCTGACATTTGAAACGGAAGCCCCGAGCCCTCCTTGTTCTGGGGTTTAAATCCCCCGCCCGTCCATCCTCTCCCTGGAGAAGAGCCAATCCCTGTAGCCCTGACAGGCAAGGATGGCCGGGATTGGAGGACCCGCCTCGCAGGCGGAGTTCCTCCTGCTATGCACCAATCCGGCGCAAGGGGGCGGGGCTTGCACTCCTCTCAGCTCCGGTCGGGGAGACAACGACGCCGCCGCCATCTTGGCCGGCGTCCTCTCTTCCCTGGGGCCGGCGTTCGGTCCTGCGGGTTGCCAGCCTTGGGCCGCCCCGCGGAAGTGCCGGCCCCGTCGGCGGCCTGTCTCTGCCGCACCGGGGCCCGCGGCCCCCGCCGACCATCGCTCCCCGCCGCGGGAGCACTGGTAAGGTCCCGAAACGGGACAGTACCTGTACATCCACATGATCAGTATAAACTGGCTTTCACCTTTGGGAAGAAACAGTACACGTGGAACAGGACTCCCTTTGGTTTTCTCAATTCACCTGCTGAATTCAATATCTTCCTACACAAAGCACTTCCAGATGCTGAAGCTCGAGGCACTGTAGTCTATGTGGATGACATTCTGATCAAAAGCCCTACCTTTCAAGAACATTTGTCAGAGATTGAGCACGTTTTCAGACAGTTGACAAATGCGGGAGCTAAATTGACATTGGCCAAAGGACAATGGTGCAAGAAATCTCTGAATTACCTAGGGTATGAAATTTCTGCTGAGGGTCTGCGACCTCAGAAGAAGCGAGTACAGGCCTTACAACAGCTGAAACAACCTACCAATCTCACAGAACTTTGTTCCTTTCTGGGAATATGCAATTACTCCAGGCAGTTCATCGACGAGTATGCGGAGATCACCAGACCCTTGGTCAAGCTATTGAAGAAAGACACACCCTGGGCTTGGGGTCCAGAGCAAGCATCGGCGATGTAGACACTCAAGGATCAGCTCAGCCGCTTTCCATGCCTCGCGTACCCTGAGGGGGGTCGTGAGTTCTACGTGGACCTGGGATACTCCCCTCACTCCATGAGTGCTGTCTTATATCAGAAATATGATTCCGATAAGCGGGTTGTGGCTTATGCCAGCAAAGGCCTATCCGAAGTGGAAAAGAAATATTCAGACTGTGAGAAATCCTTATTGACCATGGTGTGGGCTCTGCAACACTTCCGGAGTTACATCCAAGGAGAGAAGCTAATCGTGGAAACCTCTCATCAAATCGTTGGTTTCCTGGGTAGTGACCGAATCAAATCTGGTCGGGTGTCCAACAGTAGGATAGTCTCCTGGACATTGGCTCTCCAAGGATGGCCTCTAGAGGTAAGGTATGCTCAGAAACATCGTAATGTAGTAGCCCAAGGTATGGCTGATCTGCACGACTGTGCAGGGCATGATTCCCTTGCAGGTCCGTCTGAAACCGATGTTCACCCACAAGAGAAAGAACCTCATCTACACCATCTGTTTGATGAGAAGATCTGTGATACAATGCCTAAGGTCTATGTGGATGGTTGTGCCTACTGCCGTGACACAGACCATGTGTTGGTTGCAGGTGTGGGAGTGGTATAGAATTCTACCATACCGGAAGAGATGATGAAGCTCAGCTTGGGTTCTCAGACCAACCAATATGCTGAGATAGTTGCAGCCTTGGTGGCGGTACAGTCTGCAGTTCAGAAAGGCATTAGGGAATTAGTCATATGCACCGATTCCGATTATGTGAGACAGAACTTTGTTTCTCATCTACCCCTCTGGAAGCAGAACAACATGCTAAATTCTAAAGGAAAACCAGTACATCATGGAAATTTGATTCTGGCATTGGAACAACTGGTACGTGACCATGATATGACCATCTATTGGAAGAAGGTCAAGGGTCATGCAAAAGTTGATAGTCCCGACAAGATAGGGAACGACTTAGCAGACCAACTCGCCAAGGAAGGTGCACTCACAGGAGAATTATGGCAGTTCTCAGAACCTGATACATTGGCAGTTCATGCTGTCACCCGACGGCAAACTAAACAGCTCTGTGAGACTCCAGTATTCTAGTGGAGCAGTGAAATCCCATCCTTTGATCTTGTCACGGCTCAGAAAGCAGATCCAGTAGTTGGAAGATTTTATGAGTACATCCAGAATTCACATGAACATCCGTTGATGGAGGAGGAGTGTCAGACTGAAGAACTGAGGATACTCTACACCTCCAGAGAGAAGTTTAAGATCCGACAGGACCTGCTTATTCGTACGAGTAGGCATGGCATTGAGCAGTGGGTAGTACCCCAAACTACAGCATGCTCATGATGAACCATGTGCAGGACATCGAGGTGAAGGCATTACCTACGAGACCTTGAAGCAAGTAGCTTATTGGCCCCACATGCATCAGGATGTGCAGCTGTACACAAGAGGTTGTCTGACCTGTTGTCGTTTTCAGCCCTCCTCTCCTTCACATCGAGCACCCCTCAGGAAGAAGGGTATTGCTATGCCGTGGTCAAATATCCAAATTGATTGGGTTGAACCTGTGGTTCGATCCACTCGAGGCAACAAGTATATGCTCACCGTTACCTGCCTGTTCACTAAGTGGGTGGAGTGTCTACCGGCTCCCAATTGCACAGCCGAGACCACAGCTACCTTGCTACTGAATCATGTGTTCAGTCGGTGGGGTTTGCCTATGCGAGTGGATTCAGACCAAGGATCTCAGTTTACCGCAGAAGTGATCCAGCACATGTGGAAGATGCTAGGAGTGAAGAGTAAATTGCACATCGCCTACCGACCCCAGTCCTCAGGACAAGTGGAAAGAGCTAATCGTACCATCGTCACCATTCTGAAGAAGTATGTATCCTCATCAGGTAAGGATTGGGACATGAAGTTGCCACTGGTCCTCATGGCCATTCGTGCCACACCTCACCGGTCCACAGGAGTGTCACCGTTTGAGATGATGACAGGTAGGGAAATGATGTTACCAATTCATTTGCTTTACAGGACTAATGATGTGAACTTGTCCAGTGCTACTTCCTCTCATGAGTATGTCACCCATTTGCGTCAACATCTGCAAAGTGCCTTTGCCTTTGCACAAAAGAACTTGGAAAGTAGTGCTAGAGGCAGAAAAGCCTACTATGATCAAGGGACTACCTCCAAAGAATACCAAATTGGCGACAAGGTATTCTATTTCAATTTTGCCAGAAACAAGGTAAAAGAAAAGAAGTTTTTGCCCAGTTGGCATGGTCCTTTCCCTATAGTGGAAAAAGCTTCACCTGTGGCGTACTAAATTCGCCTTAGAAAAAATTCTCAAGGTGAAGATAACCTTAAATGGGTCCACATCAATCAGCTGAGACCATGTCACCCCAGTCATTTGGTTCCAGATACATGCATTGTTAAAATGGCCCAAACTAACCATGAAGCAGAATAGCTTCGTTTTCTTTTGTTTTTCAGCTACAGAGAAAAAACAAAACCTTGAAGATTCGGTGCAGTTGCCAAGCAGATTGATCCTGTTTCCATTCCTGATGTCGTTCTTCAAGATGTTCCTGACGCCCTGCTTCCTAATCCATTGGTGGTTTTCAACACTCCTTCCCTTTGTCCCTCATGAATTCCATTGTTTAGTCATGACTGTTGGATTTTCTTTTCCCAAGAATTATTCTTCTTGCTGGGGGGGAATTTGTTTGGTTTATTTTATTTCAACCGATCCAGTGTTCCTGAAAGTGAAGTTTTGGATGTGTTTGTTTGTTTTGGGGACATTTCATTGACTTTCTTTTTGAACTGTGTCCAATGCTTATGTTTGAAGATTTTCTTCTTCATCACCAATACGTGGACCATATTGTTCCTGTTTGATGTCTTCTTGATGTGAGAAGTTGTCCATTTCCACCTCATCATTCATCACGGTCCACCCTATTGACTTTGGTTTGGACATTATTCCATTTTTACAGTCTAAAGACTCTCATACTATTGACTTTGTTAGACTGTGTGGAGGTTAACCATGAGTAACTCTCCACTATGCAACATCTTAGTTTACATTTTCATATTCTGTACTACTATTGCTAATGCTTTTGCTATGCATTTTATTGTATTGATGGTTAAATGTGATGATAATTTCATGTGTTAAGACATAGCTGCTAACACACTAAGAGTGTTCTAGTATTAGTAGTTTGCTGTATTAGCATTTTTGAAACTACGTTTGAACAATGCGTATGATTTTATGAAGTATTTGCTTCTAGTTATCCTTGATAGTGTGTTAGTATTGAGTTAATGACATTTACTGTTTTTCTGTCTTCAGTCTTGACCATGAGTTCTGATACCCGTCTAGCTGTTTTAGTTAGGTTGGAGAAGGCTTTTACTCCTTTATAGTAAATTCCATCTCCAAGGGGGGGAATATGTAGGGGTATGTCCCTGTGTCTCCCTTGCTGGTCTTGGCCTATACAAGCCTATGATATCTTGTTACTAGAAGATGGCTGCTGCAAACCTCTGACCTGCACATCTCTGTGTCAGAGTCAGCTTCAGTTTGTGGAAAATCACTGACAGGCTTGCTGAAGCCAAGGACGAGTAGGCATGTACCATCCAGAATTCACATGAACATCCGTTGACGGAGGAGGAGTGTCAGACTGAAGAACTGAGGATACTCTACACCTCCAGAGAGAAGTTTAAGATCCGACAGGACCTGCTTATTCATACGAGTAGGCATGGCATTGAGCAGTGGGTAGTACCCCAAACATATCGTGGCATCATGTTGCTCCAATTATTCCCCTTCTATCTCGGAGATGATGAGAAGGGAGGCATGCATGGCACCAGAAGTTACCATTTCCAAGGTCACAAAGAAAAAAAACAAGAACTCTTCTTGCCCATGCATAGGACGGTACAAGAGGATAATTGGTATCACCTGACCGAGAGGCGCTGGAAGAGCGGGAAGAGTTGGGGAGTTAGTTAGTCAGAATCCTTGGAAGAAGGTGGAGGTGGAAAGAAGACCAGTGACCTAAGAAGGTCCACCAACTGATGAACTGTGTATCTGGAAGAGTACCGTGTGGTTCAAGGTGACCTGTGCCTTTGCTGACTGCTGCAGAGTGCCTGTCGTGGCTCTGACGAAGACTCGCTGATCTCTCAGCTTGAATCAGGGAAGTAACCTGTGCTACTCCTGAGAGGCGTCCCCGAAGGTCAGCCTGGTGAGAGACACAGTGATCTATCTCCTATTAGTCTGGGTTAGCGAGTGGTGATTACCTGAGCATAAGGCTAGTGTTAGTCATAACCTTGGTCGGGAAAGAAGCTGCTAATTACCATACTACCTCGTAACATAGTTATTGCATTCTAATCAGTTGTGCAAGTTTACCTAGCAACCAGTAAGAAATGTGTGTAGTGTGAGAATATAGTTGTAAGAATTACTGCCAGTATTTTTGTTCAGCCAAAGCTTTGCCAAATTTCTATTTTGTATATATATTTTTATTTATCCATAATAAAGCTAATATATATATCTCAGCCTGATTTCTCAGCTCTCTCTCTGACCGAAATAGTGACATGTAGGGCCATAGCCAAGGTTTTCCCCCTTCCCCTAGACAGAGAACAGAATATTTTGCTTGCAGATAGTTCTGTTGGGAAACCTTGTTTCAGGTAATTTATTATCTGGGAAATCCGCCTACAGAGCCAGCCTCAGTCAGAAAGCAAAATTTGAAGGTCATGTCGACATTCCTTGTGATTGATATTGATCCAAGTAGTTTTGTAATTGCTTAGGAGAATCAAAAGATCTGGTAGAATTATTAAAAGTAATTGTCATATATGCAAGATATTGCAGACTGTATTTGGCTCCCATAGATTTCAAGCTTGTACACATTTACAAGAAAGATTTGCGCTTCCTTGCCGTTGTTTTTGCTAAGTCCAGCACAATTATAATTCTATTCCCCTCAAATTGCAAATCTTTAGCAGCACGAACAGTAGTTAGAATATGCAATGCCTGTGGAAATCTTAGTAATTTTGCAACAACAGGCCTCGGACGTAGGAGGCCTGCCTTCAGCTTCGAGGGAGTAGTGATCTCTTTGAAATTGCGAGGGAGGATCCTTAGGGAAGTGCAGAATGTTTGGGAGCCATGTCTGTAGAAAACTGATCATGTCTAGGCCTTCAGCTCCTTCTTTTAATCCCAGAATACGAATGTTGTTCCGTCGATGTCTGTTTGAAAGATCCTCTATCTCTTGCTGTAATTTTTTCAAGTATTTCTGCGTTTGCTCTGGTCTCAAGTTTTTCCACTCGAATCTGAAAAATTGCCAGGGAGTTGGGAAGATTTTGTAAATCCGTTTTAAGCTCACATGTCATTTCATAATGTTTCGAAGTAAGTTCATGCAGGGCATGGAGCTCTTCCACTAAGACTTCCGTGGGTGAAGAGGAACTTTTTCCCGCCGCCATCTTGATTGGGGATGGAGGGTCCTGCTTGGTACATTTAGCACCTACATAAGTACATAAGTACATAAGCACTGCCACGCTGGGAAAAGACCAAAGGTCCATCAAGCCCAGCACTCTGTCTCCGACAGCGGCCAATCCAGGCCCCAAGAACCTGGCAAAAACCCAAAATTTAATAACGATCAATGGACTTTTCCTTCAGGAATCTGTCCAGACCCCCTTTAAACTCAGCAAGGCCAGCTGCCGTCACTACCTTCTCCGGCAATGAGTTCCAGAGTCTAACCACACACTGAGTAAAGAAAAACTTTTGCCAATTTGTTTTAAACCTACCACATTCTAATTTCATCTTGTGTCCACTAGTTCTATTATTGTTAGCGTAAACAAACGCTTCACATCGGTCCGCTCTACCCCACTCATTATTTTGTAGACCTCTATCATATCACCCCTCAGCCGCCTTTTCTCCAGGCTAAAGAGTCCTAGCCATCTTAACCTCTCCTCATAAGGTAGACGTCCCATCCCTTTTATCATTTTCATCGCCATTCTCTGCACCTTCTCCAATTCCTTTATATCTTTTTTGAGATGAGGCGACCAGAACTGAACACAATACTCCAGGTGCGGTCGCACCATGGAGTGATATAACGGCATTATAACATCCTCATGCTTGTTTTCCATCCCTTTTCTAATAATACTCAACATTCTGTTCGCCTTCTTAGCCGCCGCAGCACATTGAGCGGAAGATTTCAACGTTCTATCCACGATGACTCCCAGATCCCTTTCTCGGTCGTAACTCCTAAAGTGGAACCTTGCATGACATAGCCGTAATTTGGGTTCCTCCTTCCCACGTGCATCACTTGTCAACGTTGAACTTCATCTGCCATTTGGACGCCATTTGGACGTCTCATGAGGTCCTCTTGTAATCTTTCACACTCCTCCCGCAACGAGACGACCCTGGATAACTTTGTGTCATCTGCGAATTTAATTACCTCACTAGTTACTCTCATCTCAAGGTCATTTATAAATATGTTAAAAAGCAGCGGTCCCAGCACAGACCCCTGAGGGACCCCACTAACTACCCTTCTCCATTGAGAATACTGACCATTCAACCCTACTCTCTGCTTCCTGTCTTTTAACCAGCTCTTAATCCATAATAATACACTGCCTCCGATCCCATGACTCTCCAGTTTCCTTTGGAGTCTTTCATGAGGCACTTTGTCAAACGCCTTCTGAAAATCTAGATATACAATATCCACCGGCTCCCCTTTGTCCACATGCTTGTTCACCCCCTCGAAAAAATGCAGTAGATTTGTGAGGCAAGACTTCCCTTCACTAAATCCGTGCTGACTTTGTCTCAGCAGCCCATGCTTTTGTACGTGCTCCGTAATTTTATTCTTAATAATAGCCTCCACCATTTTTCCCGGCACCGACGTCAGACTCACCGGTCTATAATTTCCCAGATCTCCTCTGGAACCCTTTTTAAAAATCGGCGTTACATTGGCCACCCTCCAATCTTCCGGTACCACACCTGATTTTAAGGATAAATTGCATATTACTAACAGCAGCTCCGCAAGTTCATTTTTCAGTTCTATTAATACTCTGGAATGAATACCATCCGGACCCGGTGATTTGCTACTTTTTAGTTTGCAGAACTGCCCCTGCACCTGGTGGAATCAAATTTAAAGCTTCCATTTTTCCTGGTTTACAATTTCCTAAAGCACACTGTAAAGGACACTGTAAAGAACCGCTACTCAATGGACTTGGGAAAAATCCACAATTTCAGGAAAATAACATGTATAGAATATTTATGCATTTAGGAAGCTTGCCAGGTGCCCTTGACCTGGATTGGCTGCTGTCGGGGACAGGATGCTGGGCTCGATGGGCCTTTGGTCTTTTCCCAGTATGGCATTACTTATGTACTGGGATAAAATAATTTTTATTGAAACCATTTATTTACTCTAATAAATTTTAGAATTATTATAAAAGAGAAAAACTAAACTCTGGAGTGTGTTTCCTTTGCCAGAAGGGCTTTCTTTCAGTCTCTTCTGAAGTTGTTCAGCTCCCCCACCCCCTTTAGAGGCAAGAGGGGGGGTTACACTCTTTACTTTTATCTCTCCCTACACTCCTCTCTGGGAACTACATTCATCTGTACTCTTCTCCTTCACTGCCAAATCCAGACACCATTCCTTTGATTTTACTACTACTATTACTACTATAAATCACTTCTATAGCGCTACCAGTCATACACAGCACTTTACAATTGAACATGAAGAAGACAGTCCCTGCTCAAAAGAGCTTACAATCTAAATCAGGACAAATAGACAGGACCAAAAAGGAGAAGGGAAGGACAGACAGAAGGACACATAAGGGTAAGATAAAAGTTACAAGTCAGGAGTCGAAAGCAGCATCAAACAGGTAGGCCTTTAGCCCGGATTTGAAGGCAGCCAGGGATGGAGCTAGACGTAATGGCTCAGGAAGCCTATTCCAGGCATAAGGTGCGGCGAGATAGAAGGAGCGGAGTCTGGAGTTAGCGATGGAGGAGAAGGGTGCAATTAGGAGAGATTTGCCTAGTGAACGGAGTTCTAGGGAAGGAGTGTAGGGAGAGATGAGGGTGGAGAGGTAGTGAGGGGCTGCAGAGTGAATGCACTTATAGGTCAACAAGAGGAGCTTGAATTGTATATGGAAACGGATAGGGAGCCAGTGAAGTGATTTCAGGAGAGGGCTGATATGGGCATAACGACTTTGGTGAAATATTAGTCATGCGGCAGAGTTTTGAACAGATTGAAGAGGAGAGAGATGGCAGAGTGGAAGACCTAAGAGAAGCAAGTTGCAGTAGTCTAAGCGAGAGGTGATGAGAGTTCGGATGAGGGTTCTGATAGCGTGTTCAGAAAGGAAAGGGCGAATTCTGGCGATGTTATAAAGGAAGAAACGACAGGTTTTAGCAATCTGTTGAATATGGGCAGAGAGGGAGGAGTTGAAGATGACCCGAAGGTTGCGAGCAGACGAGACAGGAAGAATGAGCGTGTTGTCAACAGAAATAGAGAATGGGGGGAGGGGAGAGGTTGGTTTAGGAGGGAAGATAAGGAGCTCAGATTGTAAGCTCCTTTGAGCAGGGACTGTCCTTCTTTGTTAAACTGTACAGAGCTGCGTAACCCTAGTAGCGCTTTAGAAATTTTAAGTAGTAGTAGTAGTAGTAAGATAAGGAGTTCAGTTTTGGACATATTGAGTTTCAGGTGGCAGTGAAACATCCAGGTAGCAATGTCAGAGAGGCAGGCAGATACCTTAGACAATTTTTCCATCATGGCAATCACTATACTAAAGAAATAGTTGGTATTACATAAAAAAACAGTTGGTATTACATAAAAAACAAGTGTAACATAATAGATATAAGCAAATTGGTATATAAGATAACAGTCATAGTACCAGGAAGTAGTGATGTGCTAAAATTCCTAATATGGATTTCTGCTGAGATTACTGGTGTGGAGAGGTAGATCTGGGAGTCATCAGTGTAAAGGTTTTACTGAAAGCCATGTGATGAGATCAAAGCACCAAGGGAGGAAGTATAGATGGAAAAAAGGAGAGGTCCTAGAACAGATCCTTGAGGTACACCCACTGACAGCGGGATAGAGGAAGAGGAGGAACCACCAGAGTATACACTAAAAGTACGCTGTGAGAGATAAGAAGAGAACCAGGAGAGAGCAGAATTCCAAAATCCAAGTGAGGACAGCGTGTCAAGGAGTAGGCTGTGATCAACAGTATCAAAGGCAGCAGAAAGATCGAGAAGGAGGAGGATAAAATAGAGCCCTTTGGATTTAGCCAGGAATAGATCATTGGAGACTTTAGTAAGTGCTGTTTCAGTTGAATGAAGTGGACGAAAGCCAGATTTTGCTGCACCATACACCTGGAATAGACTTCCTGAATAAGTACATCAAGCTCCAGCTCTGGCTGTCTTCAAATCTAGGCCAAAAGCCCACCTTTTTTAAGCTGTTTTATCATTTCCACTTAAGTAATTCCCTCATTCCTTATTTGTCCTGTTTGTCTGTCTAGATTAGAATGTAAGCTCTGTTGAGCAGGGACTGTCTCTTACTTGTACAGTGTACAGTGATGCGTACATCTAGTAGCACTATAGAAATGATAAGTAGTAGTAGCATACAGAAGTCCTGTCCCCCAATGAATGAGGAAGGCATCCGACACTAACCTGTCATGGGCCTGGAGATTGGAACAGAACTGAGGGACTTTGTGGTTGGATTGAGTGGCAAAGAGATCCACTGAGGGGGTGCCCCATGCTCAGAAGATCTCATGGACAATGCCCATGCTGAGGGACCATTTATATGGTTGCATGATCCTGCTTAGTATGTCGGTCAGGTTGTTCAATTTGCCTGCCAGTATGTGGCCTTAAGGAGAATCCCATGCTGGTGTGCCCAACACCACATATGGTCTGCCTCCTGATACAGAAAATGTGATCCCGTGCCCCCCTGCTTGTTCGTATAGTACATGGCAATCTATTTGAATGAGTACAATTTGGTTGTTCAGCCTATCCCTGAAAGCCTTTAGAGCGTTCCAGATCGCCTGGAACTCCAGAAGGTATTTGGATATCTGTTTCCTGGACTGACCAAGTACCTTGAGTGTGAAACCCATTTATAAATATGTTAAAAAGCAGTAGTCCCAGCACAGACCCCTGGGAAACCCCACTAACTACCCTTCTCCATTGAGAATACTGACCATTTAACCCTACTCTCTGTTTTCTATATTTAACCAGTTTTTAATCCACAATAGGACACCATGACTCTCCAATTTCCTCTGGAGTCTTTCATGAGGTACTTTGTCAAATGCCTTCTGAAAATCCAGATATACACTATCAACCGGTTCACCTTTATCCACATGTTTGTTCACCCCTTCAAAGAAATGTAATAGATTGGTGAGGCAAGATTTGCCTTCTCTAAATCCATGTTGGCTTTGTCTCATTAATCCATGCTTTTGAATATGCTCTGTAATTTTGTTCTTTATAATAGTCTCTACCATTTTGCCCGGCACCGGCATAAGACTCACCGGTCTATAATTTCCCGGATCTCCCTGGAACCTTTTTAAAAATTGGTGTTACATTGGCCACCCTCCAATCTTCCGATACCATGCTCGATTTTAAGGATAAATTACATATTACTAACAATAGTTCCACAAGTTCATTTTTCAGTTCTATCAGTACTCTGGGATGAATATCATCCGGTCCAAGAGATTTGCTACTCTTCAATTTGTCAAATTGCCCCATTACATCCTCTAGGTCTATAGAGATTTCATTCAGTTTCTCCAACTCATCAGCTTTGAATACCATTTCTGGCACTGGTATCTCTCCCAAATCTTCCTCAGTGAAGACCGAAGCAAAGAATCCATTTAATCGCTCCGCTATGGCTTTGTCTTCCCTGATTGCCCCTTTTACCCCTCGGTCATCTAGCGTTTCAACCGATTCTTTTGCCGGCTTCCTGCTTTTAATATACTTTTAAAAAATTATACTATGGGGGAGGAGGAGATCTGGATGCCCTTCTTTTACAGACTGAGCAGAGACTCAGCTTCAGGTTTAAGTCCTTGACCTTGGAGGATTTAATTTGGACACAGACCCATGAGTATTTCTTTAACTGTGCACTTAGTTTTTAATATTAGCCATTTTTTCATGTTCACTTTGATAAAGGTTGTTTCCCCACCAGAGCCAGATTAAGGCCTAGGCAAACTAGGCATGTGCCTCGGCCCCAAAAGTGTAGTGGGGTGGGCACCTGTCACATGTGCTTAGGATTCAGGAGGCTAGGGTTATCAACTGTCTGAATTTATTCAGGATTCTTCGTACTTGTAAACTACCTGCTGCAAAACCAGAAGGATGGCTAACCAGCACATTTTCAAAAGAGATCACTGGCCATCTTCCAACACAAATCGGGAGATGGCCGGCGATCTCCCAAAACTGGCCAAATCAGTATAATCGAAAGCCGATTTTGGCCGGGTTCAACTGCTTTCCATCGCGGAGCCGGCGAAACTTCAAGGGGGCGTGTCGGTAGGGTAGTGAAGGCAGGATGGGGGCGGGACGTGGGCATGCTCACAAGATGGCTTCGCCCATTGTGAATCACTGCTTGCTGCTGGCAACCTCTAAAACAAGAAGACAGCTTTGAAAACGTATGGGGGTGGGGAGACAGCGAGATTGTAGATATGAAGTGGGAAACAGTGGGGAGAAGCTGTCTATTGGGGAAGAGGAGAAGAATAGGAGAGAGCAGGAGGAAATGGAGTGAAGGTGAGATTCTGACTATGAGGGGAAGGAGAGGAAAGAGATAGAGAGGGGGATGCTGACTATGGGGGAAGGAGAGAATAAAGGAGAAGCTACATTGTTGTCCAGAAAGGAGAGAAGCTACACTGTTGGGGTAAGGAATGAAGAGGGGTCAGGGAGATGACAGGCTACAAATGGGGGGGGGGGTAAGAGAGGGAAGATATTTGGGTACAAGATATGGGGGTGGAGAGGAGAGAGAGGGGTGAAAGAGAGGAGAGAGAGAGATGAGATGCTGAACTACAAAGGTGGAGGCATGCTGAACAACATGTGAGAGAGGCCATAAGAGGTTGTCAAGGAGATGAGTGAGAGGAGAGTGATGACACCCCTAGCCAAGTCGTTATGCAGTCAAGGCCTCAATCCATATATATATGCAGATGACGTCACGATTTACATCCCGTTCAAATATAATCTAACAGAAATTATGGACGTCATCAGCCACAGCTTCCAAAGCATGCATTCATGGGCGGATGCATTTCAATTAAAGCTTAACACTGAAAAAAACACAATGTCTTATACTTACTTCACAATATAACACAAACAAATTCACCACCATAAACACACCAAACTTTTCCCTTCCTGTTTTAGACACCCTGAAAATTCTTGGAGTCACCATTGATCGAAATCTCACACTCGAAAGTCACATGAAGAACACAACCAAGAAGATGTTCCAGTCAATGTGGAAACTTAAAAGATTAAAACCTTTCTTCCCAAGAGGCATTTTTCGCAACCTGGTACAGTCAATGGTGCTTAGTCATCTAGATTATTGCAATGCACTTTATGCTGGCTGTAAGAAGCATATCATCAAGAAACTTCAGACGGCCCAGAACACCGCAGCCAGACTCATATTCAGAAAGAGGAAATATGAAAGTGCTAAACGCCTGAGAGAAATTCTACACTGGCTTCCAGTCAAAGAACATGCTGTGTTTAAGGTTTTTACACTGGTTCATAAAATTATTCATGGAGATGCACCGGCCTACATGGCAGAGCTTATTGACTTACCATCTAGGAATGCTAACAGTTCAGCACGCACATTCCTAAATCTTCACTTTCCAAGCTGTAAAGGTCTAAAATACAAACTAACACATGCGTCCAGCTTTTCCTACGTGAGTACGCAGCTGTGGAATGCATTGCCTCTTGACCTGAAATCTATTCATGACCTACTCAACTTTCGTAAATCACTACAGACTTTTCTTTTCAACAAGGCATACCATAATGATCCATATTAGGAATTTTAGCACATCACTACTTCCTGGTACTATGACTGTTATCTTATATACCAATTTGCTTATATCTATTATGTTACACTTGTTTTTTATGTAATACCAACTGTTTTTTAATGTAATACCAACTATTTCTTTAGTATAGTGATTGCCATGATGGAAAAATTGTAAGCCACATTGAGCCTGCAAATAGGTGGGAAAATGTGGGATACAAATGCAATAAATAAATACATAAATGGGAGAGCTGGGGACCGAGAGAGGGAGATGGAAAGTTGATATTTTATTTATTATTAGGATTTACTTACCGTCTTTTTGAAGGAATTCATTCAAGGCAGTGTACAGTAAGAATAAATCAAACATGAGCAATAGATAATTACAGCAGTAAAAATATTCAAATAACAATACAAAGTATAGCATAGTATACTACCTACAATGTCAACACAATATGTAATAGAACATTTTTATTGACAGTGTAGCCGGTGGTGGGAGGTGGGGATAATGCTGGGCAGACTTATACGGTCTGTGCCAGAGCCAGTGGTGGGAGGCGGGGCAGGTGGTTGGGAGGTGGGGATAGTGCTGGGCAGACTTATACGGTCTGTGCCCTGAAAAAGACAGGTACAAATCAAGGTAAGGTATACACAAAAAATGACACATGAGTTTATCTTGTTGGTCAGACTGGGTGGACCGTGCAGGTCTTTTTCTGCCGTCGTCTACTATGTTACAAGGGAAAGGGAAATGGGACTTGATATACTGCCTTTCTGAGGTTTTTGCAACTACATTCAAAGCAGTTTACATATATTCAGGTGCTTATTTTGTACCAGGGGCAATGGAGGGTTAAGTGACTTGCCCAGAGTCACAAGGAGCTACAGTAGGATTTGAACTCAGTTCTCCAGAATCAAAGTCCACTGCACTAACCACTAGGCTACTCCTCCACTCCAAAAGAAGGGACATATAGATAGGCAAGAGAGTAAGAGGAGTTAGAAAATAAGGTGACTAATTTAAAGAAAGGTACACAGGAGGTCAGAGAGATGGTTAAATATTATCTCAGCTAGAGTAGGAGTGGATAAACATGTCCTGCTGCAGTATGTGCCGTTTCCGGTGACCGATATTGAGTATCTGTTTTATTTTTGATTGGTTTCACTTAACTGGCCAAGTCACTATTCAGCACTGGCCAATTAAGTTGAACCCAGTCAAAGATAGACCTGCTATTTCAGTGGCCAAATTTGACCACCAAACTTAGCCAGCAATGTACTAAATATTAGCAGCTAGCCGGTTATCTGCTAAACGCTGACCGCAAATATTCAGCAGGAGATAACTGGCTATCTCTCACTGAATATTCGTAGATAGCTGGTTAAGTGCTATTTAACCAACCAGGACCCATTCCTGGCTGCATAGGCGGTCGGTGGCCTAACTGGGGAGGCTAAAGGAGGCAGGGTTAGGGGTGGTACCAGGGGTGGGTCTTACTTCTGACAACACACAGAAAAAAAAAAAAATAAGTAAAAGTAAAAGTCACAATTAATACCTTTTATTAAATTAAATATTAGATATGTATCATATGTTAAAGAAAAAAGTGGTTGCTCGAAGCATATATTAACCAATGTATACTATTCAAAAATGTTATCAATTATTAAACACTGCTATTTCCATCCATGGAAAATCCCAAAATGAAATGGTCACATTATTGAAGTAACATAGGTGTCAATGATCTGCTCAGGGTTAATATCTCCAAGATCACTTTCAATGTTCAGTAAACCCATTGTGAATCTCAGCCAGTTTCATACACATCTCATGTGAAGGCAAAATACTGAACTGGAAAGTTACCTCAAGAAGTCAGACTCAGCATGCAGCAATACTAGAGAAATTAAAACTTAAATGCAAAATATCACAGATGCACATTTCCAAAAGCTGGCATATTCCAATTAATAAATTCTGAATAAAATACTTTTTTCTACCTTTGTTGTCTGAGCATTTAGTTTTTCTATTCGCTTTGGTCCCAGTGTCTTCTGTTTTATGCAGTGTCTTCTTTCCATTTGATATTTTTTCTCTCACCATGTCCACCATCCTTCTGTATCCTTATGCGTCCTGTCTACCATCTGTAGCCCTGTCCCTATTCTTCAGTGTTCCGATCCAGCTCTTAAATTCAGCATTTTCCCCTCCATCCATATCTAGCATTTCTCCTCGCTCCCCTCCATCCATGTGCATCCCCTCTATCCATCCAGCATTTCTCCTCTCTCCCTTCCCCTCCATCCGTATGCATCTCCTTCCTTTGTCTTTCCTTCCCTCCATCCCTGTCCAACATTTATCCTCTCTTCTCTGCCCTCCACTCCATCCATGTCCAGATTTCTCCATTCTTCCCTCCTCTCCATCCATCCATGTCCAGCAACTCTCCTCTCTTCCTTGCCCTCTCCTCCATCCATATCTAGCAAATCTTCTCTCTCCCCTGCCCCCTCCAGCCAATCATATCCAGCAATTCTCCTCTCCCCTGCCCTCCCCTCCATGCCCAGTGATTTCTCTTCTCTCCCCTGTCCTCTCCTCCATGTCCAGTGATTTCTCCTCTGCCCCTGCCCTCCCCTCCCATCCATGTCTGATTCTCCTTTGCCCCCTGTTGTCCTCCCCTCCCATCCATGTCCAGTGACTTGCCCCGGCCCCACCTGCCTGCCCTCAGCTCCCCGACAGCCCTCCTCTCCGTAATACTCTCTGGCCATGATGTCTTCGAACAACTCCCCACCAGTGACCAGGTCAAAGATGAGGTAGTGGAAACCTTCCTCAGAAATACTGTCATGAATGTGCACAATGTTTGGGTGTTTCAAAAGTCGACAAATCCGGGCTTCATGTTCCAATTTCTGATGGTATCTGGCGGACAGCTTTTTGGTATTGATAATTTTTGCAGCATATTCCTGGGATGTGCTTTTCTTCACACATCTGCACACTACAGAGAAGGCCCCCTTGCCGAGCTCCTCGTAGAGCTGGTAGTCTTCGGTAAAGCGGGTGCACGTTGCGGTGATGGCCATGTTAGGACTGTGGGATCTGTTCGGGCATGGGGCAGGGAGGAGGAGGAGGCTGTGGCGGGTCTGCTCTGGACAGGGCGGCTGCTGCTGTTGCTGATCTTCCCTCCCTCTCTCAGCTCTCTCTCTCTCTCGTCACCGATGGCCAGGGTGGGAAGGGACTAAACCTTTTCATTTTAAGATGCAGCGACGGCTCACCTCTAGCCTTTCCCTTCTCACTCGCGGAAACAGGAAATACCTCATCAGAGGAAGACGGGACATTGAGCAGGAAGGGAAAGGCTGGAGGTGAGCCATCGCTGCAACTTAAAGAGGTTTAAATGCTGGGCAGTCACAACAGGAAAGGAGGGCTGTCGGGGAGCTGAGGGCAGGCTCAGCGGGGGGTGGGCGGCAGCGGTGGCAGGTTACAATTTTGTTTTGGCGTATTGGGGCTACATTTGGAGGAGGAGGCAGGCGGGGAAGGTCACAGCTGGGCTGGGGTGGCTTAGCCTCCCCAAGCCTCTTATACGGGGCGCCTATGCCTGGCTGGTTAAATAGCGCTGAATATTGGGTGGTATTTGATGATAAATACATGTAAAGTAAAAAAGGAGAACTGGAGGGTGAGAGAGAGGATGAAATTTGAATGTACAGAAAGGCAGAAAAGAAAGGGAGGAAAGAGCTAACTGGGAAAGATAAATATGTCAGAGACATATGTGAGGGGAATAGAAGAAGACAGGAGGAGCAAGGAGAGAGGACAAATAGAGAAAGCTGGCAGAAGACAGACAGGAAAGCAGATGAGAAAAACTCAATGGGGCCGACATGATTGGAAAAATAAAATACCCAGACAACAAAGTTAGGAAAAAAGTGTTTTTATTCTGAATTTATAAATTGGAATATGTTAGTTTTAGGAAATGTGCTTCGTAGATATCTTTGTATTGTGTTCAATACAAGAGTAAATGAATTTGTTTTTATTTTTCCAGTGTTGAATGCTGAGTTTTGCCTTCTTGGAGTTACCAGTTCAATTTTTATTTTCATATTTCTGTTTATAATTTTTGATCACTATTTGATGAGGGCCTTTCTGTCACTGTGTTTTGCCTGTGACCAAGGAGCGGTATGTTGTTTGCATGTAATTTGTAGAAATCCCACTTGTTCTGTTTGACCAGTAGTGGGTGTATTGGTGTTCTATGACCCAGTGTAATATTTGTAGTGTTGCCTATTCGTAAGTAGGTTTGTTCCTATTTACATCTTAGGAATTAGTGCTACTGTTGTATGTCAGGTTTGCTACATGTATGGCAAGTTGGAATTTTTTTCAGGTTTTGTATTTCATAGTGTGCCTGGTAGTGGAGAGATTTATGTTGCTGTTGCTCAGATGAAATGAGAATCAGAACATTTTTTTTGTTTGACTTCCAAAGCAGGGGCGTAGCTACGGGTGGGCCTGGGTGGGCTCAGGCCCATCCAATGTCGGCTCAGGCCCGCCCACTCAAGCGCGGTTGAAAAGCGAACACACTGCAGCAGCCTTCATTGCATAGCCATAGCGCTGATCCAGCCCACCTACCTTTCGGGCTTGAGGCAGACTCGGGATGCACGCAGTCGCAGACGGCACCAAAATGCAGGTCGCAGCTCTTGACCCCATGTGTGACGTCCTAGGCTCTTCCACGGAGCGCTGAGATGTTGTTCCATCGGTATGCTGTGGCTGTGCGCGGCGGCGCGCTCAGCCTCGTCCTCGTTCCGCTCTGTCCGTCCATCTCGATATCGAGATAGTGAGTGTGACTCAGACTCCCCCCCCCCAACATGCCGTACACAACAGTGAAAAATCTGCCGTCCTCACAGCTCGGCTGGGTGGTCTCCTCCACTGCACCTGTGTGTGAGCTCAAACCTGGACTCCCTGCTGCCTGGGCTCAGCTGAAGAACAGTTGGGACCCTCAGTGATCAGCCTTCAGTACAGCCACAGGCCTCAGCACTCCACCGCAGCCACAAAACAGGCTCAGGAACCAGCACATCCTCTGCATACTGAAGCCCAGGTAAAATAAAGGTTTTAAACATGTGTAATGCTGGTGGACATCTAGGTGTAGGTGGGCTATTCACTGCCTAGGGGAAAAAAGGCTATTACTATATTTAAGGTGTGTGGGTTTCTAGGTGGGGGTGGGCTCAGTGCTCAAGGATAAAATAATTTTTTTAAAATTATTTAAGACTTCCGGTGGAGCCGGGTAGCAAAATGGCTGCGTTGCCGTGAGCTCCGTCGCGCCACAATATGAGGCCCCGAATTTGACGGTCCAGATCCGCTCCATTGAAACATCAAAGTTCGGCGGAAGGCAAGGAGATAATTATCGCATGTGAGGCAGTGCCGCGAAATCGATGGGAGCAACGAAGAACGAAAAATTTAAATCATCAGCGCCTCACATAGCACAAAATGGCGGCCTAGGCGGAAATTGCAAGCCGCTCGGCGGCAACGGGCTGATCGGGGAGAGCAACTAAACGGACGAGGTCGGAGCAGAATGAGGAAGAAATGAGCCCAGGGTATACAATTGTATAGAAGGAAATCAAATCAAACGAGCGGTATAATTCACCCAGAGCCGGCAAGAACGGACATCTGAAGTGGTAATACATAAATGCTTACTGGACAGCTAATGTTTAAACCACATTAAGGCTTTGATTTTTCAAGTTAAAAGACTGCAATAGCGGCTGGTACTTTAAAGAGCGTGGTTTCTCCGAATATTAGCATGTGAAAGAAAAGGGTGGGTAACCGGCACCTAGACGGACGAGAAGTCCCCCTTTTCTGACGCACGAGGTTTGCTGAGGCTTGGCTTATAGGTACAAGAGTAGATATCAAGAAAGCCATATATAAACACGGATTATACCCAAGATTTTCGTGGGCTGAGACTCTCCAGATACTTTGAGTAACATTTATAATTGCACTCACAGACGGGGCAAGAGGTGACGGAGGGCGTCCCCAGTTTTTGCATGGAGCAATACTTGAAGCCTCTGTCCCTGGGAACTACACGAAGAGGAACAAAGTTTGAAAAAGAAAAAGCATCTCCACCTAAACCCGGTCAAAAAATGGCGGACCAGAAACAATCTGGGGCAGGAGAATTCACTGAAAAGCAACTCGCCCAGATTACTGCCGCGGTGAGCGCGGCCCTCAGCCCCAGATTTGATTTATTGGCCGGGCAGATGAAAAATATGGAATCTTCAATGGCAGACACAGAGAAGAGAGTGGACGAGGTCGAAAATCGGATCTCCACAGTAGAGGACTCAGGATCACAGCATTTACGAGAAATAGCGCGCTTGCAAGAGCAGTTAAAGCTGCAACAAGAGAAGTTAGAAGATATGGAAAATCGGGCACGACGGTGTAATTTAAGACTTGTTGGACTACCAGAGAAAGTTGCGGAGAAGTCTCTGGGGCCCCTTCTTGAAACGTGGCTGAAAAAAGAACTCGCTTTATCTGACAGCTACGGAGACCTATGCATAGAGAGGGCACACAGACTGGGACGCTGGCAGCAAGGTATGCAGAGGCCCAGAATTGTCATTATTAAAGTGCACAACTATTTGCACAAAGAAGAGATTATCCGGGGCTTCAGAATGAGACGAGATTCCCTTACATATGAAGGGTCCCAGATACGAATTTTTCAAGACTACTCGGCAGGAGTCCAAGAGCGAAGGAGACGATTTCATCCGATATGCGCTGCATTGGCTAACAAAAATAAGAGATTTATGCTAATCTATCCTGCCACTCTGAAGATACAGCATAAGAATCAGTGGCATTCTTTTCAACAGGTTCAAGATGCGCAACAGTTTGTAGATGTTGAATTAAAAGAACCAGAACCCTGAGAACAAGGATGGACATGAGGAACAAGAGCCATAGCAATGAACCTCTGCGTTCGGGGTTCAAGGACTGGTAATATATAAATGTATTGGTAATGGTTGAGATTTGCAGGCTCATGTTTGAAGCACTTGGTATCATATAGTTTGATGGAAACCAGTGGGGCCTGGATTCTCGGAGTGATTTGGGGATACACCTATTAATGTTGTTATTCTGGTTAAAGTTGCTCTGTTGGAAACATTGTGGGTTAGCATGTTAGATTGACTCCTTGCTGCATAAGATTTCAGTATGATCCAGACACCAACCTTACTGTACACAACAGAATAAATGTAAGAAAAAGGGGAGAACTGGAATAAATCACGGGGGGGTATGGTCACGTTAGGGGCTTCATGATGGCAATAGAAGTCAATAAGGGTCAACACATGGCGGGAGGGCTAGGGGGAGGGAGGGGGAATAAGGGGAGACAACAGAAGGGATATAATACACAGAGGCACCATAGAGAACAAATAGAGAAGGAACGAGACTGTTTATTAGTAAGGAAAACATTAGGTGATAGAGACACAAAAAGGAATCCACTTACTTTATATTTAATGAAGGCTGACGCAGAAGTTGAAATGATAATTTACTTAGCGAGGCAGCTGGGGAAGGGCTGGGACCCAGTAGCCGAAAGATATAAAAGGAACAAGAGAAGATGCTTTATTGCTATCTGTACCACACTGTAAGTTAATATCATGGAATGTGGGGGGCATCACATCCCCATGTAAGAGGAAAAAGATTTTAAAACACTTAAAACATTTAAATGCTGATGTTGTGTGTATGCAGGAAACAAAGCTGTCCGATTTGGAACATGACAAACTCCAGCAAAGCTGGGTTGGGCAGGTGCTCTATGCCTCAGGGGAAGGGAGAAAAGGTGGGGTAGCGATATGTTTCCATAAACGCTTAGCCTATTCAGTTAAAAAAGAACTACAGGACCCTGCAGGACGATATCTCTTGGTCAAATTATGGTTACAGGGGAGGGAATTATATATATTAAATGTATATGCCCCTACACCACCGGAGAGGTCATTCTTCCCTAATCTGTTGAAGCAAATGACACCATATCAGGGCAAAGAACTGATTGTAGTGGGAGATATGAATTGCTTGATGGACCCTAAGTTAGATTGTACAGGGGTAAGAGGACATGTGCAGGCAGGACACAAAGAAGGGAAAATATTGAAGGAATTCGGGTACTCTCTCTCTGTGATAGACGTTTGGAGGAACTTACACCCAGAAACCAGGGAGTACTCGCATAGATCGAGAGCTCACGGTACGTGGGGAAGGATAGACTATATATTCATGTCCGAGTCACTGTTCTCTCAGGTCATCGATTCTAAAATGGAGGAGATATTAATTTCTGATCATAGTCCCATCTGGGTTGAATTAAATGATCCCAGTAGATCGGTGATAGCTAAGCGCTGGAGATTCCCGAGTTATTTAGCTAATGATAAATCATTTCAAAAATTTCTAAAGGCCCGATGGGAGGAGTACGCTCATTTCAATAAAGCTCACCAATCCAATCCCCAACTGTTTTGGTGCACAGGAAAGGCCGTTTTGCGGGGAGATCTGATCGCATATGTTGCGGCTAGAAGGAAGAGGTCTGCGCGTAGTTTAATTAGCTTAAATCAACAGCTGGTGAGGGCAAGACGCCGATATCTGGCGCAGTCAACAGAAGGTAATAAAGACAGATACTTAGCAATACAAGCCTCCATCAACTCACTATTACATGAGAATTTACTTAGAAATCAGACCTTTCAGAAATATAAGTTCAACAGATTTGGTAATAGGGCAGGGGGACTCTTAGCAAGGATGGTTAAGGGGAGGGGCGGCAATCGGACGATACCAGTAATTCGGGATAATAAGGGATGTATCACTAACAAGTTAGAAGATATACAAAAAACCTTGCAAGAACACTTTATGCACTTATATAAAAGAGAAGAATTAGGGGGGAGACATGAAATAGGAGAGTTTCTGCAGAGGTCCGGAATGCCACAACTTGGAGAAGAAGAGATAGCTGTGCTAGACTCCCCGATACAGCTGAAAGAGCTGCAAACCGCGATTAAGGGCTTAAAGTCCTATTCGGCACCTGGGGTAGATGGATATTCGGGAGAGTTCTATAAAATTCTGCAACTCTCCTTGTTGGGGCCTCTATATGCATACCATCAGGCGGTTATCTCAGATGGGAAGTTCCCTCTACATGAGAACACCGCGAGTATATCTTTATTATTAAAGCCTGGGAAAGCAGCAGAGGAGCCGGAGTCATACAGACCTATATCATTAATTAATGTAGACATTAAGTTGCTGGCAAAGATTCTGGCTGAGCGTCTTAAAATATACCTTCCCAGAATCATTGGACCTGCACAGGTGGGGTTCATACCAGGGAGACAGTCAGTATTGCATGTGAGGAAAGCATTATTGTCCATGGCCCAATGCAGATATCAGAAAATCCCTGGGTTAGTGGTCAGCTTAGATGCCGCTAAGGCATTTGATAGGGTCAGTTGGGACTTTCTGTTTGAATTATTGGAGTGGATGAAATTGCCCAATGGGATTCTGCGAGCAATACAGGCCCTTTACAATGATATGAACGCACAGGTTGTGATTAATGGTGGGACAACGGCAAGGTTCTCTGTAGAAAGAGGAACACGTCAGGGCTGTCCCCTCTCACCATTGTTATTTGATCTGACTTTAGAACCCCTGATCAGGATGTTAAATTTGGATAATGAGATAGGTGGAGTGCACTTGGGAGATCAAGAGGTGAAGGTCCTAGCTTACGCGGATGACATCCTTATGTTACTTACTGATCCCCAGCGCTCATTACAAACTGCGCTGGAGGTGATTCGGGAATATGGGAATTTATCAGGATTTTCCCTGAACTATGATAAATCGGGAGCAATGGCCCTTGACGAAACGGTTAAAGTAAAATGGCAGGGAGACTTTCCTGTTACGTGGGTAGGCCCTAAACTAAAGTATCTGGGGGTGCTGATCTCTAATAACTATGCCTCGTTATATAAGGACAATGTAAACCCCCTCATGGAAATGACTAAAAGCAAACTGACCATGTGGCAGGAACTGCCGCTAACAATTTGGGGAAGAGTTGCGCTTTTTAATATGATGATAGCCCCCAGGTGGCTCTACGTATTCCAGCAACTACCCCTTTTCCTAAAATCTAGAGATGACAAATTACTCATTAAAATAATACAGGGGTACTTGTGGCAAAGGAAAAAACCTAGATTAACATATGAACAACTTACAACACCACGGGACGCGGGAGGTATGGGTCTTTTGAATATTAAGTTCCTGACGGTTGCCTGTTCGATGAGACATATAAACGACTGGTACCGAGGGACTTCGGATTTTTCAGTAACATCTGTGGAGACCTCCAGGATCCCTGGGATGCATTTCAGTACATTACTGCATACCGGGATTGCTTTGCCTTCGGATGCTTTTAGAATACATCCGTTGCTGCGAGCGCTCAGGGAGACCTGGAGGTGGACTTGTAGAAGACGCCACTTTTCGGCCCGGATATCACCTTGGTTGTCGATCTGTAATAATCCGGCCTTTTTACCTGGGCAGGGGGGTGGAATATTTCACAAATGGGGAAAACAGGGAATGGTGTACCTAGCACATATTGTGACAGAGGAAGGGAAAATATATTCCTACCCTGAGCTCCAACAAAAGTATAAGATCTCGGGGAATAACCACTTTGCATATTATCAATTAAAACATTACTTGGCCTCTCTAGATTGGAAAGATTTAACGGAGGATGTGGTGGAAGTCTTAGCAGAAGATTTCACCCTAAGAGCTCAGCTTGCTGTTCCTCTGAGGTTCCATCATCAGCAGCTTAAAGATTCAACGGCTGAGCTAGATTACTTGAGGTTGGCACGAGGGTGGTCACGGGATTTAGACTGTACAATTTCCCCTGAGACCTGTAAAACGTACTTGAACTCCTTATACAGACAAAGGCTGTCAGTTCCGCAGAGAGAGAGGCTATACAAGTGGCTCCTTAGAACCCATATATCTCCAAGTAGAGCATTTAAGGCTGGATTTGCAGAGAATGGGAACTGTCCGAAATGTAATTGTGAAATGGCCACATTGGGACATATGTTCTGGGGTTGCAAACATGTTCAAAGATTCTGGCAACGGGTAGGGCAAGAGATAGATCGGATTTGGAACTGCACATTCATTAAAGATCCACAAATATTATTCAATAACTTTAGATACACAGCAATACCTCCGGAGGGGCTCAGGGCGTTCTTATGCATTGGAATGTACTATTGCATTAACACAATTTTGCAGTTCTGGAGGGGGATGGAGGAGCCTCCACTGCAGGTGTGGCGGGGTCAAATGCTTAAACAAATGCGAGTTGACCGGTGTGGAATACGAGAGATGGATAGTCTGCCGGGCCAAAGGTTCAGGGCGCAGTGGGAACCATTGTGGGAGACCCTAACACCCCGAGGGAGAAGTTATTTATTAAATTTTTGAAATTGCTATTATATTAGGCTATACACATGATTGTGGGGAGGAACAGTATGACTAGGTGATTAATATGACACCCTACTTAAGGAGGTGGAAGACAAATATTTCACCAATTAAACAAGTCACTAGATTGATAACGAGGGATTTTGAAAGACATGTGTGACTGAGAGACAGCCACATCCATTAAGTGATAAGGGGGCATAATTGGATGCACGCACACTAGTTTGAGAGACATAACGGCCTTAGGTTGTGTCGCTTAAATCTGTTCCTTTTTGATATAAGTGGGATGAATAAGAAAGATGTCAGACTCTGTGTAAAGTAAAGGGAAGGGGCTGGGATGGACGAAGAGGTAGGGAGGGGGGACTTTATAAACACTAGTTTTACCCTTGAGAAAAGGAATAGGAGGGAATCCAACGAATCTATAAGAAAACAAGATTCGGTTGGGAGATACAAGGGAAGGCGGGGAGGGGATAAGGGGGGAAATGTTAAACAAAAAAGTTGATGATGAATGCTGTTATGTTATTATACGAATGGAAGTCTTGGGGGTGACACTGTGTGCACTCCGGACTATTGTTGTGACAATATATGTTTATCATCAATAAAAAATGTTGAATACTTAAAATTATTTAATGTTGGTGGGTTTCTGTGTCGGGATGGGCTCAGTGGTTGTATATTTCATATTTATGGGGTTTTGGCTGGGGATGGTCTCTGTAGTAGCCAGGTTAAATTTTTAAAAAAAGTTTTATATTTAATGTAGGCGGGTTTTTGGGTGGGGTGGGCTCTGAAGTGCTCAAGACATTAAAAAGCAAAAGGTTTTATATTTAGTGCTTCAGGGTGGGTGGGGGAGATTGGGAAGAGCAGGGGAGATGCCAGACTATGGGGGTAGGACAGGGCTGAAGTTAGGCTACAGGGAGGGGTAGGGTAGGGCTGATGCCTTACTACAGAATAGATGATAGGGAAGGGCTGATGACAGGCTACGGAGATGGATGGGGGGTGGGTAGGGAAGGGAAAGGAAAGGAAAAGAAAAGAAAGGCTGATGCCAAGCTACGAGGATAGATGGGGGTAGGAAAGAGAAAGGAAGGGCTGATACCAGGCTACAGGGATGGATGGAAGGGAAAAAGAACTTCAAAGGTATTACCCGTTTTTTGAATACAGTTTAATCAGGCATCTACATTTGCTATAAAGTAAAATTTGAAGGATATGCCATTGCTGTAATTATATTGCAGGATCCTGTCATATGTATTGAGATGTTTGACATTATAGTAGACTTATGTCTTGTCAAGTTTAAAATATGGGATAACGTAATCCTCTTTAAAAAATATTAGTTTTTCCATTAAGTATGTATATGGTTTATGCTGATGCAGGGCAGCTGTTGGGCAAACTAATTAGAAATCCATCATCCAGTGCAATCTAAGGCATTATTTTGTAGTATCCCAAGAAACACTACTCATACCTATATACTTAGTGCCCACCCATATTAGCTCTGGGCCCACCCAAAATGTCAGGTCTGGCTATGCCACTGTTCCAAAGAGAAATGTCCTACCTGTTGAGAAGAGGTTGGATTTTTGTGGATGCAGAGCATGTTTACCTTTAACTCATAAGAACTGCTCTACTGTGTCAGACTAAAGGTCTTTGGAAATTTAAGCATTCAGTGTCCCGCCCTCGCGGAAACAGGAAATACCTCATCAGAGGAAGACGGGACATTGAGCAGGAAGGGAAAGGCTGGAGGTGAGCCATCGCTGCAACTTAAAGTAAAGAGGTTTAAATGCTGGGCAGTCACAACAGGAAAGGAGGGCTGTCGGGGAGCTGAGGGCAGGCTCAGCGGGGGGTGGGCGGCAGCGGTGGCAGAAGCTAATCTGCTAATCTGCCCTGCAATGGCAAAAGAAAGCTTCAGTAAAAATAGACACTTGCTTCCTTTTGTCATTGCAGGGCAGTGCTCCTTCATGCCACCTAGCTACCAAAAACCTCTGAGGAGCACGTTATGGATCAAATGTGTAAATGTTGAGAAAACCACTAAGTAGGCCAAGATTTTGTTGATAAGGTTGCAAATTTGTACTACTGTGAGTCAAATTCCTTAATAAAACATTTTTTAAATTAAATATATGAATGTTCCAAGTATATGTACATACCAGCTTCCTTTTAATCCACGAATAAAGTATTGTGTATGTAGGGTTAAGATCACTTCTGGCCCTGGCCCCATTCACTTCCAGTCATGGTCCCACCCCACCCCCAGTTCCACTTCCTTTTTGTCTAAAAATTAAGCCCTTATTGTAAATAAAGCTTTCCTTTGAAAATCCGGGTTGGAATGGAGGAGTTGTATCTGTGCACATACCAAGTGAACGGAAGTTTTCAGCCCAGGGAATTTACCCTGTTAAACTATTAAATTACTTGGGCAAAATCCTTTGAACACAGTCTTAATACTGACTATATCCTTTCAGAATCATCAAAGAAGCTAAATATTTTATTTTGCATCTTCTATTTGTGAAGCTTTTTTTTTTTAACATATAAAATGTCGTAAGTTTATCTAATTGGGCCCGATATTCAGACTGCGAGAGTTAGCAGAGCTGACTCCTGTGGTCAGCGCTGACCTCAGATATTCAATGCCAGGCCATTTCCAGTGACCGGCACTGAGTATCTGTAAATATTTAGCAGGATTGAACTGGCTATCTCCTGCTGAATATTCGTGGATACCTGGTTAAGTGCTACTTAACTAGCCAGGACCCATTCCTGGCCAATTAAATAGTCCTGAATATCGGTATGCCCTTAAATCTCTCTCTTTTGGGCAGTTCAACTTTGGAATCTCTGGTTTGTACCAGAGGCAATGGAGAGTGAAAATGACTTGCCCAGCTTCCATGGTCCTTAGCCCACTGCTGCAGAGCTGCTAAGTTACTCAATTCCAGGAAAGAAACTGTTTGGCCAGTCCTGTTTTTGAACTTACATCCTAATTCAGTGTTATTTATTTATTTATTTATTTAATTTACTTATTTATTGCATTTGTATCCCACATTTTCCCACCTCTTTGCAGGCTCAATGTGGCTTACAGTACATCATGAATGGTGGAAATATATTAGAAAATAGACATTTAGTGTTACAGAAGGATCTTGGGCAGCATGATAATGATGAAATATAATAGTAGAACAAGCAGATATTGTAAGACAGTTCTGAATATATGTGGAGGAGTTGTGTATATTCACATTGGTTGCTCTTTTTGGTATGCCTTGTTAAACAGATGGGTCTTCAGTAGTTTGTGGAAGTTCATTAATTCGTAAATCGTTTTAAATTTGCGCGGCAATGCGTTCCATAACTGTGTGCTCAAGTAGGTAAAGTTTGACGCGTGCATTAGTTTGTATTTTAGACCTTTGCAGTTAGGGAAGTGCAGATTAAGGAATGTGCGGGATGATCTTTTGGCATTCCTGGGTGGTAAGTCTATCAAGGTCTGACATGTAGGCTGGTGCATCCCCGTGAATGATTTTGTGAACTAGGGAGCATATTTTGAACGTGATGCTTTCTTTAAGTGGGAGCCAGTGTAGTTTTTCTCGTAGGGCTTAGCACTTTCATATTTTGTTTTACCGAATATGAGTCTAGCTGCAGTGTTCTGGGCTGTCTGAAGTTTCTTGATTATTTGCTCTTTACAGCCGGCGTAGAGTGCATTACAATAGTCTAGATGACTGAGCACCATTGATTGTACCAGGTTACGAAAAACAGTCCTTAGGAAGAAAGGTCTTACTCTTTTTAATTTCTACATTGAGTGGAACATCTTCTTGGTTGTGTTTTTTGCGTGGCTCTCAAGTGTTAGGTGTCGATCAATGGTAACTCCAAGGATTTTTAGGGTGTCCGAAATTGGAAGGTTTAGATTTGGTGTGTTAATGGCGGTGAATTTGTTCGTAAGTATTAGGCATTGAGTTTTTTCTGCATTAAGTTTCAGCCGAAATGCATCCGCCCATGAATGCATGATCTGGAGACTTTGGTTGATGTCATTGGAAATTTCCTTTAGATCTTGTTTGAATGGGATGTAGATCGTTACGTCATCTGCGTATATATATGGGTTGAGGTTTTGGTTTGATAATAGTTTGGCCAAGGGTATCATCATTAAGTTGAATAGTGTCGGCGAGAGGGGGATCCCTGTGGGACTCCGCATTCAGGTATCCATGTGGCTGAAGTGGTCGAGTTGGTTGTCACTTGGTATGATCGTGTGGTTAGGAATCCCTTGAACCAGCTGAGAACGTTACCTTCAATTCTGAAGTACTCAAGGATATGTAGTAGTATTCGAAAGCACTTGACATGTCAAATTGTAGAAGAAGTATGTTCTTTCCAGTTGCAATCATTTGTTTGAATTTGGTCATGAGAGTAACTAGTAGTTTCAGTACTGTGGTTAGACCTGAAATCCTGATTGGGAGTCGTGGAGTATTGAGAATTTATTTAAATAGTTTGTGAGTTGTTTGGTCACCAACCCTTCCGTTAGCTTCGCTATTAAGAGAATGGATGCTACTGGCCTGTAGTTGGTTAGTTCACTGACACTTTTCTTTGCGTCTTTGGGTATGGGGGTGAGTAGAATATTTCCTTTCTCCTTCTGGAAGAGTCCATTTTGTAACATATAATTCAAATGTTTTGTTATGTCTGTTATAAATTGTTGAGGAGCAGATGTAATCAGGTTGTTTGGACATATGATACTACCAACTAAAATAAACACTTCAGGTCCCATAATGTACCAGGATAGGTTGAAGAAATCCAGGACTGACTCAGAATTTCCCTCCACGTCATTGGAATGTACAAACTGGAATGCATGGTGTTTATAGCAGTTTTCTTGCTATTTAAACAGGTAAAAATTCAATTTTTGATGCAATTCAGTTCAGCACATGTAACTCTTATAATCTTGATCATTGGTTTCAAATTTGGTGGTGGAGTTTTGTACTTTTCAGCATTTTAAGGCAACACAAATAGTTTTAATGCTCAGAAAATGGATTTTAGAGTCATCACTGTGCCAAAGTGTTCCTTCAGTGTGGACAGATAGCGAAGATACTTACCTGTAGCAGGTATTCTCCGAGGACAATGTTGTGACTCTGCCCCAGTATCATGCTCTCATTCATCTCACCCCCTGGTGGTCAGACCTGGTGGTTGCAATGGACTGTCTGTTTGTGGTTTTCCCAATTCCAGAAGTCATGCTGGTCCGGTCCGGATTTTCTAGCCTGCCAGTTGGTCTCGAGACTTTTTGGAACTAAGCTGTTTCCGTACCTGGTGAACTCCCTGGCCTTTATTAACCACCTGGAAGTTTCCCCAGTTTGCCTTGCAACAGAGGTCCTCAGAGGTGTGTCTTCTGCAATTGTTTGTTGCTGTGCTTCCCTTGCTACTTTCAGTTTCTGCCTTTGAAACTTGTGCCTGGACTTGGACTTATATTTTGCTTGCCGCCTGCCTTTGAACCTTTTGCCTGGACCTGGACTTTGACTTTGCTTGCCGCCTGCCTTTGAACCTTTGCCTGGACCTGGACCTTGACTTTATTTTGCCTGCCCATGGTTCTGCTGGGTTTGTGGACTATCTTCCTGCTCTCTGCTGTGGCTTCTGTTCCGGTGGGTGTTCCTCCTGCCGCTGCAGCCCTCGGCAGTAGCCCAAGGGCTCACTATCCAGTGTTTCGTGTGAAGTGTGACAGTTTGCAAGGCCATGAGCTTGGAGGAATCACCCGCCCTGATGACGCTCCAGGATCATACCCGGCAGCTTTCACACATGGGCACAGCCCTCCATTCCCTGGGAGCCCGGATACAACAGTTGGAGAACCTTATGATGGCATCTATGAAACAGCCGCTTCTCAAGTCCCGAGTCCAGATTCCACACCGGCCGGAGCTGCTGACACATCTGGGATCCGTCTTAAGTCTCCCCTGAGATATGATGGTAATCCTAGGGATTGTAGGGGCTCTCTCAACCAGTGTGCCATAATCTTTGAACTTCAAGCTCAAAACTTCCCTACTGAAAGAACCCAGATAGCCTATATTATGTCGCTATTGTCTGGACAAGCTCTAGCCTGGGCGTCCCCTTTGTGGGAGAAGAATGACCCGGTGACGCATGACCTCCGCAATTTCCTGGCCCAATTTAGACGAGTGTTTGAGGAGCCCGGGAAAGTCACCTCCACAACATCAGCACTTTTGAGATTAAAGCAGGGAGCGCGGACCTTGGGCGACTATGCCATCCGGTTCTGCACTCTGGCTTCTGAGTTAGCTTGGAATAATGAGAGCCTGGTTGCATCCTTCTGGCAGGGGTTGGCGCCCCAAATTAAGGATGAGCTAGCTGGACATGATCTTCCTACTGGATTGGATGACCTGATTAGACTCTGCACTACAATTGATATTTGGTTCCAGGAGCGTAGCCGAGAACGGCGCTCCGCAGAAAGGGTGGGAACCAAAACACCTAGTCTTCAGGCTGTGCCCCCGATGTCTAGGGGCCAGGAGGCTTCTCCACTACCACCCGCAGAACCCATGCAATTAGGACACACTTCTCTCACCATGCAGGAGAAACAGAGACGTCGGAGTCTCAACCTTTGTATTGTGGTGATACTGGACATTATGCGGCCAGGTGCCCTCTTAAACTGGCACCCCTGGATCAGGGTTTGACAGCAGGCACTATAGTAAGTCTATCTTCTGGCATTCTTCGTACTCAATTCTTGGTGCCAGCTGTGCTTGATCTTGGTCACAAAAGGGACCAAACTGAAGTTTTCCTGGACTCCGGGGCCGGTGGAAACTTTATAGCCGAGGCCCTGGTTCATCAATTAAACATTCCTATACAAGAACTACCTAAGACCATGCCGCTTTTTTCAGTTTATGGACGTATTCAAGGTTATGTAAACACCCAGACGGGTCCGGTGAGCTTATGTATTGGGGATCACAGAGAAGACATTTCCTTTTACGTCCTCCAGTCAGTCGTGCAGCCCATTGTGTTGGGTCTATGTTATTTTACTCGATGAATTTTAACTCTTGTGACTACCGACACATAAAAATTGCATTGAACTGCATAGGCGGTCGGTGGCCCAACTGTTTGGGGAGGCTAAAGGGGGTGGGGTTAGGGGTGGGGCCAGGGGTGGAGCTTAAATCCATAATTGTCCGATAACACACAGAAAAAATAAATAAAAATAAAAGTCACAACACCTTTTATTAAATTTAGATATTAGATATGTATCATATGTCAAAGAATAAAGTGGTTGCTCAAAGCATATTCTAAGCACAGTCGCTCAACTGCAAAACACTATGCACAACTTTGTGCAAAAATACATTCAGAACCTTACTGTACCATAAATATTACACTGGGCAGAACCTAATACACCAATATACGACCCATACGGAAAATGCAGACCGTCAACAATATGAAACAAGGGATCATATCATCACAATTCTCATGTAGAGCCACAAAACACCCTAATTCATGTTTAATGTGGGATAAAATGCCATAAATAAGTAAATAAATATAAACTTTTAATGTTGAGCACCTGATTCTCAAAGTGGACATATTCCAAACACTATAATGAAAATAAAATGATCTTTTCTACCTTTGTAGTCTGGTGACTTTTTCTGATCATGCTGGTCCAGTATCCGATTCTGTTGCTATCTGTGCTCAGTGCAGGTCAGGAAGTCATCACCATCTGCTGGGAAATGAGGTGTTCACTATAGGCAGCAGAGTCTCTGTTCCTGGCTCCCTGTCCTAATTGTTCTTCTTCTTACCAGCCAGCCTTGAGCCTGCAGTGCTTTCCCTACATGAGGCGCCCCGCCTCCCGCGTGTTCCCGCCTATGCAGCATGGGAGCGAGCAGCAAGGAGGCTGACTGACTGGCTGCCTGAGGGCGAGGGGGCGAGGCACAGGACCGTGGAGCGCCAGTGAGAGCCCAAGCGGGCGGAACTACTGCAATCAGCTGATCGCGTCGTCGGTGAGTCTGTCCAAGCCCCGAGCGGGCGGAACTGGGTCATGTGTGTTGGTGTCATCGCGCAGGGGGGGGGGGCATGCCGCGTGAAACTAGTGATGTCATCAGGCTCCGCCTCCGATCATTCGGCTTCCCCAAGCCTCTTATACCGGGTGCGTATGTTGAACTGGTAAGTAACCTCTGTCTCTTTCTGATTTTTTTTTAAGTACTTTGGTGTAAGTACTCTGGCTTTTCTACTGCCTATATATATATATATTTTTTTTTTTTTTTTAAGATTCAACATTTTTATTAAGGATAAACCAAAGTATAAAGTCAAACCGTAAGTATATAACATTTTAAACATATGAGAACAAGAAAAATAATCCGACACCAAATTACCTGATCTATTGTACATATTTCAGTTGGTACAGGTAATATCTGGTACTAAGTCAAACTCTACATATAGCTTAACATACGTAGGGAGCATTTACTTTTTTTTTTCTAGAGAGAATAATGCATTGCCCCCCCCCCCCCCCCCCGGCTCTCTCCCCGGCTATAGCCAGCTCTGGAATTTTTTTTTGGGGGGGGGGGGCGCAGGGGCGCAGAGGTGGATGGGGGGGCAGAGGTGGATCAGGGAGAGAGCCTGTTGTTCAGCCTGTTGACTGAACTGGACAGACTCAGTGTTCAGCGCCGTGGTGGAGTAGGCAGAAGGCTGCAGCGCAAATGGTTTCCTTCCGCTGAGTTCGCTCGCGAGTCGCTCCTGTGCGTGTGGGCAGCGTGGCCAGCCTAGGCAGTCCCTACCCTATCTGCTAATTTTGTGAACATGAAAGCACGAAAAGCTAAGTGGTTGTAAACCCTGTATTTGTTCAGCAATCCCACAAAGATGCACTCCACCTCTTTCAGCTCCTATTTCCTTTGCATCTTGTGCTCCCTCTGCCTGCAGTTCTTCAACTTGTTCATGATTCCTGGTCCTTTCTAGCAGTGAACAAGGCCCTGGTAGGTTATCATTATGAGGCCTTGCAGATTCTGCACACATTGCATCCCCTGTATAAGGTGGTGGCACTTTGGATTACAGACTTTTGGTTTTTATGATATCAATACATTTTTACTTAGCCTTAGATCTGTGCCTCTTTTGGCGGAGAGTGAACAGTTGCAGGAGTGCGGGAGGTAATGGTGATGGAGCCACTTGATAACGGTGATCATAATATGATCAACTTTGATATTAGCTTTGGAGTAAGTATAAACAGGAAATCCAATACGTTAGCGTTTAACTTTCAAAAAGGAGACTATGATAAAATGAGAAGAACAGTGAAAAAAAACTTAAAGGAGCACCTGCAAGGGTCAAAAATTTACATCAGGCATGGATGCTGTTCAAAAATACCATCCTGGAAGCCCAGGCCAAATATATTCCGTGTATTAAAAAAGGAGGGAGGAAGCAGAGGCGTAGCCAGGTTTTGACATCAGGGGGAGCAGACTTTTATAAAATAGGCGCCGGTTGGTGTCAGCTAGACAGCAGTGCCTGTGTTGTTCTCGGGTGCAGTAGCTGTGGCAGGCAATGATTAATATAGGCTGTCTCTTTTGCGTCCTGCCTACAAAGAAACAGGAAGTTACATCAGGAGACAGGACACAGAAGAGATCCATGGACTGGCCAGAGCAGGCAACCTGTCTTCCGAACTACAAGTAAAAATATTTAAATTGTGACCATCACCCCAGGAACACTCCTTCCAGTGCTGGACAAAATCAGATGGGCTTTTGTTTCTGTGGTGACTCTACAGGATGTGGAGACCACTAGTCCTGAGCATTTTTATTTTGTGTGACAAGGTCCACCAAAGGCGGCCCTTGCCCCACAGCCTACTTTCAAATAGGGCCAGACACTTTGTGAAATAACACAAAACTTTGCAAAATGACACCCAAAACCTATACTGAAAACTTACAACACCATAATAGCCATAACCCACCTATGAAAAGACTGTGCTACAAATATCACACTGGGCCCTAGAGCAGTGTTTCCCTAGGTGGTCCTGGATTACCCCCTTGCCAATCAGGTTTTTAGGCTATCCACAATGAATCTGCAAATCAATTTCATGAATATTTATTGTAGATATCCTGAAAACCTGACTGGCAAGGGGGTACTCATCAGGGGGCACCAACAGTGGCCAGGGCAAGCAGTTGCTTCCCATGTCTGTCTCAATAGTGGACTATAGACTTTTCCTGCACAACTCGCCCATTTAGATTCAGAACTGTTTCATATATCTGCTTGTATACTATTACTATGTCTTATTATCATCGTGCTGACCAAGATCCTTCTGTAATACTAAATATTTATTTTCTAGTATTCTTCCACTACTCATAATGTATTGTAAGCCACTTTGAGCCTGCAAAGAGGTGGGAAAATGTGGGATACAAATGCAACAAATAAATAAAATAAAATAAATAAAACTTGTCCAAACCTTTTTTAAACCTATATACGCTAAACGCTGTTACCACATCCTCCAGCAAACAGTTCCAGAGCTGGTGTTATAAAGATGGAATATATTGAATTTAAATGGAAGTAAAATTAAATTAAACTTTCCTTTCATTGGGGCATATAGAATCACATCTTCACTTCATCTGTTTTGTAGAAGTTTACATTGTATATACACAAATGGACTATTCTGTTTTGATGCATGTTTCAGGGACAAGTGGTTTTATAAGTCAAAATAAATATTTTGTTTCATGCAGATTTCTTCTGTTTAAACATAACTAAGCGGGCTATAAGCCCCTAATGCAGTCCATTGGTTTTCTTATATTTTGTTCCTGTGCCAAAAATGAAAACTCTTCTCTCTATCTGGTCAATAATAAAAGGAGCTCATTGTGAACACTATCAACTCTAAAAGGTTGTTTTGTGGCTGTACATGAAAAATTGTGATGTTGAATAAATAAGTGTCTGTTTATATCCCTAGTCATGCATCCAAAGTTTATATAATCCTTTCAAGAAAGTCAGTTAATCGTTATTAGTGGAACATAACCACAGAGGCATGGTATGGTCACATTTTCACTATGGTAATACTAGAGCCCAACTAAGGAACAGGTTATTTTGAGTTAGTCTTCACTGGATCAAAATTTGCTTTCCTTGTGCCATCACCATAGAATTCAGTTATATAATTGGAGCAAGTACATAGACATGTCTGAAACTTTGACAAAGTTGAGATTAGCATATATACCAACTGGGATTTAAGTCTGTCCTTTAGTGATACCACTTGTTCAGAAATCATAGTCATAAGTATAGACAGCTATTCAAATATTCTCACATGCACACACTGGAACAGGAATCCATACACACATTGCAAAACAACAACTTCTACTGAATAATCGAAAACTTTTTATTTTCTCATTTCCATCTTTCAAAATTCTAGACAGCAGATGTACAGATCAGCAGGACCCAAAGCAGTCCAAAACAAGTAAAGTCAGAAACACTTTATACCTAATTGTTCAACCGCCCTTAGGATTCATTCACCATTGGATTTAAAAAGCAAAACCACATGCATGTAAGGACTAAATAAACGAATTAAAACAAAGTTTAAAGCAAATGCCCTTAATATGTAATACTTAGTAGCAATAATGAAACAATGATGGAATATTCAGTAGTAAGCAGCCTGAGCCAACAGATTTATTTTTCACTGAACATAATTAACTCATATGAACTTGGTGGCTAATAGTGTGCTGAACTGGACAATGTTAGCATATTTAGACTGAGTGGACAGAACTTATGAAGGATGCCCTTCCCTCATTATTCAATACCTCTCTGTGAAATAGTAGAAATAGAAAAGGCAAGTGTATTTTTATAATATACCACTGCAATCCACAAAACAAAAGGCGCACGTTCCCAGACATGCATAATCTTTTGATGTAGGCACAGGGAAAAAAGATATTAAATGCTCCCAGGTTTCAACCTAATTGTTATTTTTTTAAATATACTTTTAAATAGAAGTCTGATTGTTAAGCACCTGAAAACATCTCTACATGAATACAAGGAGTCCCTATAACCAGCCCCTCCAAATGACATGATTTAGAACAAAGCAGTACTCTAACCCATTAAACCAGTACCTCCTTGTATACACATCCCTATGCTGCACAAGCCGGCATGCTTAAAAATATAAGTAAAAAAAGAAGATCAAATACTAACAACTAAAATCAATAACGTGATGGAGCAGCTCCTCCTAGATTTGCTTGCTTTGAAGTTAATGGCTGTGTGGAGCAGAGCGGAGGAAAGGGAGAGACAGGCAAAAGGTAAAAGATGGATACAGCAGTAGCTTGCCTTTCAACATTTTGAGTTCCACCTCCTTGTTCGCGCCGTTGTCTCCCCAACTTGACTGCAACAAAAATTAAGCCGCATGCCCATAGCCCTTTGCGCGCCACTGCTGCCTCTGCCGGTTCTTTCCTCCTCTGTCTGCTCCCTCCTCCCAAACAGGAAGTTACGTCTTTGTGTGAGTGTTCTCCGTCCTCCTCCCTCCTCCGCTGTTAGCTGAGGGCCTCAGCAGCTTTGTGTTGTTCGTTCCCTTCCCGGCGGACAGCGCTCACGTCGGCAGTATGTTAGCAGCAGAAGGGCAGGCAAGGCAGTCACTGACTTGTCTCGTCGGTCTGGCAGCGGCGCAGGGCAGGCTCGGACTCAGAGTCAGCTGTTGCATTGGACTCCGCGCGGGAAGGGAAGGCAGGAGCAGCAGCGCATGTGCATAGGCGCCATTCATTTTTAGAAATGTAGTTGGGGGAGTGACCGCTCCCCCTGTGCCCCACCTAGCTACGCTTCTGAGACTAGGAGACATTCAAGGAAGTTACATAGAAATACTTTTAAAACAAATAGGAGGAAAGATTTTCTCACTCAATGAATAGTTAAGCTCTGGAACTCTTTGCTGGAGGATGTAGTAATGGCGGTTAGCATATCTGGGTTTAAAAAAGGTTTGGAAAAGTTCCTGGAGGAAAAGTCCATAGTCTGCTATTGAGACAGACATGGGGAAACTATTGCTTGCCCTGGGATTGGTAGCATGGAATGTTACCACTATTTGGGTTTCTGCCAGGTACTTGTGACCTAGCTTGGCCACTGTTGTAAACAGGATACTGGGCTAGATGGACCATTGGTCTGACCCAGTATGGCTATTCTTATGTAAGGCCAAAAATCCACAAGATACAGAATGGCAGCATTAGAAAGCAGATCAATTCAGATCACCAAGAAATGACAGAGCCATGAAGAATGTTCATCACTAGAAGTTTATTCACCACAATAATATTAAAACATGTTTTGCCCTCCTAAGGGCTGCATCAGGGGCAAATTAGTGACTTAATAAATACATAAAACAATGTTAGTAAAATCAATGGTGTTAAAATGACAATTGTAAAGACAGTAACCAACAAATAAATTAGTTATAATATACCCATTATGTAAGTCTGTAATTACATTATAAAATCATATACACCATTAAAATCATATGAACTTAGTGGTGCCATGGGAGAGAGCAGTCGCTGAAAAGCGAAGCTCCCAATCCTCCAGAGAATCTAACTCACTAATCGAACAATAGGGGCTTGATCCGACCCGAGGAAACAACTGGAACAGTGAGAAAAGATGCAGAAGAGACAACCAGCACTTACTGGGCAAAAATCACCATAATGACCTCCAGAATACCGAGGAAAGACAAAGACAAACACAAGAGTGTGGAGAACAAGATGGCGGACGAACCTTGCTCCTCGGTGTGCTCGGCATGGACGGCGGAGATAACAGCGGAGGTAACCGCTGCAGTAGAAGCTGCGCTAGATAAAAAGCTGCAAGCTCTATATGATAGAGCGGAAGAAGCCCACGAACGGCTGGACGGCTTTCACTTAGATCTAGATCACCTGCAGCAGAGACTTAGCGATGTGGAGGACAAAGTAACAGAAACGGCGGGGCCTACGGAGGAGATGGAGAGAAAAATGGCCGAACTTGAACAAAAGCTGGATGATTTGGAAAATCGGTCCAGACGTAATAACTTACGCCTCATCGGCTTACCGGAGCACCTGAGAGATTCTGAACTGGTGGAGATACTGGAGCGGTGGCTCCCGAAGGCCTTACAGCTAAACGTTGCGCTGGGGCCTTTAAGAGTGGAGAGGGCCCACAGAGTAGGGCCGAAAAGAAATACAAATAGCAGACCGAGAGCGGTGATTCTAAAGATCTTAAACTATGGACATAAACAAGCGATATTGAGAGCTATGCGATCGGGCCAAAAACTTCAATATGAGGGGAACACTTGATTTGCTTTCAAGATTATTCGGCAAGGGTGGCGGCGGCGAGGAGGGCTTATGCGCCTATATGTGCTGAACTGCATACCCGAAAGATCAGATTTGCACTGGTGTACCCCGCTAAATTACGTGTGACCCATGAGGGATCTGAGAAAGCATTTGAAGAACTAGCAAAGGCGCAAGAATTTATCAACAGCTTATTGCCAAGGACAAAGGAGTGAGAAGATTGAAGGCTGAGAGTGGCATGGAATTGGCGGGAGACGAGCCGAAGCAAGGCAAGACTATTGAGCAGCCTAACATTGAGAGTCAGAATCAAAACGACGCTTTACAGTAGAGAGCTTGGAACTAGTTACAGAGACTTATTGACCAAGACATGAGCCATTAAGAGTTGTGGTTTGAACCTAATGCAACCAAGATATAAACAACTATCCTGAGTGGCAGAGAGATTTCGCAACGTGAACAATCTTCATTCAAAGGGCAAAACGGATAAACACTGCTGAGTAAGGTTGCAGAGCTGCGCCTAGCGATACAGTTCTCTGCTGACTGTTTTATTTTGTTTACTGGTTGTGCACTGTGTAGTTGTGTTGGATTAGGAATATGTTTCCAGTTAAACAGACAGAAAGTAATTTAAATGAAGGAGGAAGGGTGCCTATACGTGAGGCGTTCAATTTGAACTCAAAGGGGCAGAGGAGGGAATGGAATAAGGGGGACAAGGGAGGGAGGGGGGGGAGACGGAGGGATAGGGGATTTTACAAGGCTAGGATGAGGAGGATTTTACGGATAAAAAGAGGGAACAGTCTGTTACAAGAAAATAATGGGAGGAGGGGTAAGCTGGGATACCTCTCTTCTGCAGGAATGTATAAACATGACGCATCATTAGCTGAGAGGCTAAAGGAAACGTAATGGTAAAGGTAATTTCATGGAATGTGGGGGGGATACACTCCCCACTTAAACGATCTAAGATTCTGCAAACATTGAACAGATATAAAGCGCAAATAGCCTTTTTGCAGGAAACACATCTAAACTCATTGGAACATAGTAAGTTGTGTAAATGGTGGGTCAACGAAGTGATAGATAATCCAGCCCTAAATAAAAAAGCAGGAGTAGCCATACTGATCCGCAAAGGATTACAATATGTGTTAAACCGTAAAATTGTAGACCTACAAGGGCGCTATATAATTCAACATATCACATTACAGGGTAAACCTCTTTTGTTGGTTAATGTATATGCACCAAATCAATATGACAAAGCATTTTACTAGAACCTTGTTAGGCAAGTGCAAAGTTTTGGTCAACTCCCAATAATCATGGGGGGGGGGGGGGGGGGGATTTTAACATGGTTTTTGATCCATTGATGGATAGCACGGGCCCCACACGGGTAAGACCAGTGAATTATAGTAAAGGAGTGCCCTGGATCTGCTCGAGCCTGGACTTGGTGGACTCCTGGAGATTGCTACATCCAGGAGAGCGAGACTTTACGCATCTCTCCAGGGCCCATGGGACGCAGTCCCGTATCGATTATATACTTACATCACAGAATAGTGCTACACACCTGGTAGAGGCAGTGATAGGTCCCACACAAGTGTCAGATCATGCTTTGATTTGGGTTACAATAGAGTGGGGGGACACACCAAAGAGACCGTTTAGGTGGAGATTCCCGAGAAAGCTCTACTATGATGTACAATTCCATTCCTTTATGAAGGATAAATGGAAAGATTATGCAGAGCTAAATAGGGGCAGCTTTCAATCAGACCCCATACTTTTTTTGGAAGTGGCCAAGGCGGTATTGAGGGGTCATATCATCTCATACTCTGCCCATAGAAAGAAAGCAAGGGAGGCTGAAATGCTTAGGCTGGAAACAAGGGTACGCAAGCTGAGGCAAATTTATGGGCAAACTCATTCCACTGTTCATAAAAAAGCATATCTGATGGCACAAATAGAATTAAATCATGTAGTGCACACCCGTACACAGCAGTCTCAGACATATTACAAATACCAGTTGTACAAACAAACCAACAAGCAGGGGAAGTTACTGGTGAGACTGGCGCATCAAGTGGGAGGCAGACGATGAATATCACATATACAGGATACACAGGGAGTGAGTCATCATAAGAATACTGAGATTGGAAAAGTATTTGAAACCTTTTATGCTCAATTGTACGCACCACCTACAGAGGAGGGGCTAGAGGCATAGACATATTTAGAGGGACAAAAACTGCCAAAGCTTACGAGGAGTCAGCAAGAAGTCCTGGAGGAGGAAATCACGGAGGATGAAGTTAGTTGGAATATAAGAGCTAGCGCCCTGTATAAATCGCCAGGAGTAGATGGGTTCACGGCAGAGTGGTATAAAATTTTGGTGGAAGATATTACTCCCTGTGTGGCTAGAGTGCTTAACTCGCATGTCCTTAGAGGAGAGTTGCCGACCTCGCTGAGATTGGCACAAATAATTGTGCTATTGAAACCAGGGAAAGACCCCAGCAGGGCAGAATCTTACAGGCCCATTTCTCTGATATCGTTTGAAGCTAAGCTGTTGGCCAAGATACTGGCCAACAGACTGGCCAGATTCCTTCCACACTTGATAGTAGACCCACAGGTGGGATTTGTCAGGGAAAGATCAGTGGCAAAAAACCTAAGAAAAATACTACTGGCGTTGGAACAGGTCAAATACATGAAAACCTCTTCACTCCTTATTAGCTTTGATGCACATAAAGCATTTGACAGAGTGAGATGGGACTTCCTGTTTGGGGTCTTAGAGGAGTATGGTATTGGAGGATTTTTTAGGGAAGCCATACAGACTTTATACAAGAACCCGATAGCAGAGATATCCGTAAATGGAGTGACCTCTTGTCAATTTCCAATTTGCAGAGGCACTAGACAAGGATGCCCTCTTTCGCCACTCCTGTTTGAACTGGCGTTAGACCCTTTAATTCGGGATATTATGAATTTAGAGGAGATACAAGGATAAATATAGGGACCGAACAATTTAAAATCTCAGCATTTGCAGACGATCTTTTAGTCATTCTTCGGACCCCAAAAGAATCATTGGCAGCACTTTTGGAAATCTTTAGGGAATATGGGGATTACTCAGGATTTTGCTTGAACTTAGATAAATCTGAGGCCCAGGCTTTATGGATGTCTGAGGAGGAATGGGCGAACTTAAGTTGCCCCTTTAAGAGAACGAATTGTTCGTTTAAATACCTTGGCATACAGCTGCCGGGAGATCCGGCCAAATTATATTCACTAAACATAGCTCAATTATTAGAACATACGAAACAGATGTTAGAGAGGTGGACAAATTTACCATTGTCATTATCAGGGAGGATCTCGTTGTATAATATGATCCTGTTTCCAAGGTGGTTGTATTGTTTTCAGACCTTACCACTTTATCTAACTAAAAGAGATTGGAAAAAACTGATGGGCCTCCTTTCCAAATTCTTTTGGAATAAGAGACGCCCACAGATCAAATGGCAAAACCTATTGGACCCATGGAGTCGAGGAGGATTTGGGGTGTTAGATTTAACACGCTACAACAAAGCGAGTTTGTTGAGGCATATAGGGGACTGGTTATTGGGAACCTCACATTACACCCCAAGGACAATGGAAGAGCAGTGGGTGCACCCCCTGAAATTACACTATGTGCTACAAGCAAAGCTAAAGATGTTGCCAGCACATTTACGGAGGAATGTAGTGATTCGACCCCTTAGATTGGTATGGCGAGATTTGGGCCGGATTTGGAAGTTCGATGAACACCATAGTAGACTATTACCTATAATAGGGAATGGTGAATTTTTACCGGGTATAGACGGTCCAAGATTTAGACGATGGCAGCAAAAAGGGCTTATCCTCCTCCAGGACATTGTGGAGTCAGATGGTTGTGTCAAAAAATTGGAATCGTTAGGTTTGGGGGAGCTTCAGTGGATAGACAAATTTGCATATCGGCAGATATCACACTATATTGAAAGCCTCCCAAGCCAACCTCTCGCTATTGATGTACTTACCATGATAGAAAAATTGTTTGAAGTACCCTCAGAGGAACCTATAACCATTTCCTTAATACAGAGACGACTTATGCATAGTACATCACATAGAATGCAAACACACTTACAGGAGAAGTGGACAGAAGACTTAAAAAAAGGAATCACTGCACAAAGAGTACTGAGTAATATGCGACTTATCCCGCAGAGAATAAATAATGCAGAGTTAAGAGAGTGCCAAGGCAGAGTATTGTTCCGGGCTTATACCTCCACATATAGACTGTATCATATAGGAGGAATAGACTCCCTACAATGTGGTAAGTGTGGAGGACCACAATGCACATACTTTCATGCCATGTGGGACTGCCCCAATATACAATTCTGGGTGGGGATATATAGGTTTATGACACAAATATTGCACCGACCTATCACATTGAGCCCAGAAAATGTGTTACTAGGAAAGGAGACAGTAGGAGGTACCAGTGATGTCCATCATGATCTTTTACTGTATAGAGTGTTTTTAATAGGGAAAAAATGCATTTTAACAAATTGGGTCTGTCAAGAGGCGCCTTCATATTGGCAATGGCGTAATAGACTACATGCGTTGTTATTAATGGAGCTGCGAGAAGTTCAATGGAACTTTAAGAAACAAAAAAAGTTCTATCTAATATGGAAAGCTTACATACAAGTTTTGGCCCCAAGGGCACGCAGCACTGTTCTCAATCAATTAGGAGGTTTATGAAGGGAAGCAGAGTGCCATCAGCAATAAGCAAGTAACAGTCACTCTCAGCATATGAACACCTGGCCTTGAGGGGAAGAGGGGAGGGGGGAAAGGGGGGAGATAAGAGGGGAAAGGGGAGTGGGGGGGGGGGGTATTAGGAGAAGGGAGAAAAATGTAATTGTCAATAACAATTGTATTTGATATGGAAGACAATTGCGACTCTGCGCATTATAGGATATGTTTAAATGAAGGGTCTGAAATATTCCACTTAAGCGGTTGCTAATCATTATCACGACAAAAGGGTTAACCTAGATTTGGATGGTAGATATAATGTGATGTATTTCTGTCTGTAATGGAACGTGGATTTTTGTAAATGAGGTGGGCGGGGGGAATGAACAAATGTTGTAATTCAGAGTTGTATTTTCAAAAAAATTTAATAAAAAATGTTTTCAAATTAAAATCATATGAACTTAATAACATTCACTGTACACCGCCTTGAATGAATTCCTTCAAAAAGGCGGTAAATAAATCCTAATAAATAAATAAATAAATAAATATATATATATATATAACAATCATAAACAGAGGTGAAATGAAAAACCAATATACCCAAGAAGTGTTTTTTTCAGGTGTCACCTATTCAGTCAAAAGCTATAAAGCAATGAGGTGCCTTTTTACAAAACAGCAGTAAGCCCAATACGGGCTTACCGCACACTAATCTTACGCGGGCACCAGCGGTAGTTCTAGCTCCAGTGTGCACCATTTGCCATACTAGAGAAAATAGCTAGCACAGGGCCATTTTTACTGCAGCTTGGTAAAAGGACCCCTGAATAAGACAATGAGCCATTCATTAAAAATATATAGGACTATTTAATCTGGCAAAAGGAGGTGCCTAGGCATTTTCCAAAGGTTAAGTCATCAGACTTTGATGTATAGGGCTGGGGGGTGGGTCTGGGGGGAATGAAGGGGATAAGGTTAGGGATTTAAGAGTTCATATCAGTTAGATAGAGCTGATCCTTGACTGTGTCTGTAAGAATTGGTAGGGAACATGTAATTAATCTTCGATGTCTAGGAATTCATGTTTAATGTGGGATAAAATGCCATAAATAAGTAAATAAATATAAACTTTTAACATTGAGCACCTGATTCTCAAAGTAGACATATTCCAAACACTATAATGAAAATAAAATGATTTTTTCTACCTTTGTTGTCTGATGACTTTGTTTTTCTGATCATGCTGGCCCAGTACCTGATTCTGCTGCTATCTGTCCTCTTAACTCCGTTTCCAGGGCTTCTTTTCCATTTATTTCTTTACTTTCCTCCCTCATTTCTTGCCTTACATCTGTAAGTAAAAGCTGGTTCCTCTGCAGACTTGACTGTCCAGTGGATCCAGCTTCTGCCTATTTTCTCCATCCATGTGCAGGTTTTCTCCCTTTCCCCTCATCTCATCTCCTTCCTCTCTCTTCCCTCCCCTCCATCCATGTCGAGCATTTCTTCTCTCTCTCTCCCTTCCCCTCCATCCATGTGCATCTCCTTCCTCTGTCTTCCCTCCCCTCCACCCATGTCCAGAATTTCTCCCCTTCATCCATGTGCATCTCCTTCCTGTCTTCCCTTCCTTCCCCTCCATCCATGTCCAGCAACCCTCCTCTCTCCCCTGCCCGCCCCTCTATCCACCCATGTCCAGCAACTCTCCTCTCCCCTGACCTCCCCTCCATCCATGTCCAGCAACCCTCCTCTCTCCCCTGCCCTCCCTTCCATCCACCCATGTCCAGAAACCCTCCTCTTATTTAGATTGTAAGCTTTTTTGAGCAGGGACTGTCTCTTTGTGTCAGATGTTCAGCGCTGCGTGCGTCTGGTAGCACTATACAAATGCTAATAATAATAATAATATCCAGCAATTCTCTTCTCTCCCCTGCCCCCTCCATCCATCCATACCCAGCAATTCTCTTCTCTCCCCTGCCCCTTCTATCCATCCATCCATACATACCCAGCGATTCTCTTCGCTCCCTCCCCCTCACCCCTCCATCCATCCATCCATCCATCCATACCCACTGATTCTCCTCTCCCCTGCCCCCTCCATCCATCCATACCCAGCAATTCTCCTCTGTCCCCTCCTCTGCCCTCCCCTCCCGCTCCCATCCATGTCCAGCGATTTTCCTTCGCCCTATCCCCCTCCCATTTATGGCCACCTGCCCGCCCTCTTCTCCAACTCCCCCCAACATCCCCCTTTTTTCTCCTGCCACCCTGCGTGGTTTAAGTCTTTTTTAATTTACCTTCGTCCCAGCGGCAGCATCATTTCAAAGCCCTGCCCGTCTCTAGCCTTCCCTCCCTTCGTGAGTTCGTTCCTGCATAGTCCCACCCTCAAGGAAAGAGGAAATTACGTCAGAAGGCTGTCACAGTTCATCCCTGAAGAAGAATCTACCTTATAGTCAGTTCTTACGGTTATGAAGATTATGTTCTGATCCCCGCACCTATTATCTTAGGTCCCAAGATTTGATAAGACGTTTTCATGAGAGAGGTTACCCATTGAAGCACATTAATAAAGGGTTTGTAAGAGCCTCTGGGGTGTCAAGATCTGCATTGTTACAACCAGCTAAGAAGAAAAGTAATGACAAAATTGTATGTACACTTCTATTTAATCATATGTCCAATCCTATTGTTAAGATTATTAGGAAACACTGGCATCTAATACAAGGCATCCCTGCTTTTGATAACAAAGAGCTACTAGTAGCATATAAACGTGAAAAAAACTTAAAAGATCTATTAGTGCCATCGGCATTACACATTGAATCCAAAACATTGAGGAATTTACCAGTTGGACATTACCCATGTGGATCATGCTCTGTTTATAATGTGAACATGAGAACCACAGTCATCCATATTCCATCTTCCAATAAAAAGATCCATCTGAAAGGATTCTCTAATCGCAAGACTAAAAACGTTATTTATGTGGTTATCTGTCCGTGTGGTTTAGCTTATATAGGTAAAACCAAGAGACAATTTAACACCAGAATAATCGAGCATAAAAGTGCCATTAAAAGGAATGCACTTGAGAAACCACTGGTGGAACATTCAAAAACCTTAGGACATCTTTTTGAAGAACTGCGTTTTTGTGTTTTATTTGTGCACAAAAAGAACTGGAGAGGTGGACCAGTAGACACCCTCCTCCTAAGAAAGGAGCAACAATTCATTTTTGAGTTACAAACATTACATCCTCAGGGTCTGAACATGGAGACTTACCTATCAGTATTCCTGTGAAATAATATTGTTCTTACTTTTTATTCTTTCATTTTTTTTATTCACAATATATATATATTTTTTTTGTTTTTAATTTGTTCTTATATTTTTAGTGTTGTGCATTCTCTATATATATGGCTCACTGACGTGCTCTTTTTTACTTAGGGTGTTCACATACATTTTTTTTACATTTTTGTTTTCAGTGGTTTTTATACAAATCAAACGGTCGCCTAGCAGAAGAGGTGTATAAGTTTATATTTTTTTATTTTAATTCATTTTTTAAATTTTTATTCTTTACCGCACATAGTCCCATCATCAATATAATTTACATATCCTATTTTATAAAAGTCTGCTCCCCCTGATGTCAAAACCTGGCTACGCCTCTGCTTCCTCCCTCCTTTTTTAATACACGGAATATATTTGACCTGGGCTTCCAGGATGGTATTTTTGAACAGCATCCATGCCTGATGGATCACATTCATTGTTGTTTTTTATTCAGTATTTTCTTCAGCGCATTTATTAATCGATCATTGCATATAAATTTGATTTGATTCATAGCTATTTCCCCTTTTTTTAGTCTCTGGCATTCTTTAATTTAATTTGCCGCTATTTTGAACTTTGACCCGGAAATGATGCATATAAACATCACAGGACACTTGCAATAGTTTTTCCAGCTTCAATAATGGTGTGTCCATTTGTGTATGCTAGAGACCACAGTAAGTATATTTTTGTTTTGAGACACATTTTATGTATGCGCATCATTGCACTATTGGCATTTACTTGTTTTCATACATACTCACTCGAAGCAGTATTGCACTTTTGTTTTTAATCTTCAGACTGCAGCAGTTTTGCTTTTTAGAGACGTTGATATCCACACTTTTTGTGGTCCCTGCTTTAATGCTGTAATCGTCCCTGTTTTTATATATAATCACTCGAAGTAGTATAGCAGGAAGTTTACTGGCAACGTGGTGGTTTAATTCTCCTCCGATGCTGTATTAATATTTCATTGCGCTTCTGTCAGCCTTTAAGGGCACTGATAATTGTTTGTCATACATAACAATAAGTGCATCATTTTATAACACGGCACTTGTAACATTTTAGATATTTTATTATTATATCGCACGTAGTGTTTATATACGTGACATTGCTGTGCCATGACGTTGTTTTGATTGCAAGACGTTTTGTATATAGTATTTTTTATAAACACATTGCACTAGTCATGTCAATACACAATGTAGTGTCAATACACCCTATCCAGCTTATAATCGAAAGTGGTCACCGGCCATCTTCCGACACAAATCGGGAGATGGCCGGTGATTTCTTAAAAGCGGCGAAATCGGTATAATCGAAAGCGGCATTTTTGACAGCATCGCCGCTTTCCCGTCGCGAAAGTTCAAGGGGGCGTGTCGGTAGATTAGCGAAGGCGGGACATGGGCAGGTATGGGCGTGGCTACCACATGGCTGCCTTTCGCCGATAATGGAAAAAAAAAGCAGAGTTAAGCAGTATTTCGCCGGCTTTACTTGGTCCTTTTATTTTCACGACCAAGGCTCAAAAAGGTGCCCCAACTGACCAGATGACCTCTGAAGGGAATGGGGTATGACCTCCCCATACTCCCCCAGTGGTCACCAATCCCCTTCCAAACTAAAAAAAATAAAACTAAAAACCTTTTTTGCCAGCCTGTATGCCAGCCTCAAATGCCGTACCCACCTCCATGACAGCAGAATGTGTTGTATCCTCCGACAGCCTTTCCCTGGTTGCGATGTGGCTCTCGGGTGAGTGTGACACCTTTTCTGTTAGGTGCCCTGCACAGTCACATTAGCAATGCATTGTTGTGGGTGTAGGGTACTGGGCTCTACTCCCATGGTGCTTTTCCCCCCTGCTAACTGGGTCAGAGTGTGTCCTGTTTTGTTTCCTGTTGTAGTCCATGCGGTAGTGGCCATTTTTGTAAGCCAGTTTTAGTTCCCTTTCCTGTGTTACCCATGTTAGAGCACGTAGTTCTTACCTTGAATGGTGCTGAAAGAGGGCATTGTACACCATTGTGCCAGCTCTGACCTACTGCTAATCTTAGTACCAGAGGACTCTTTGCCAGTGGGGCACAACCTCTGATCTGCAATTAACTGTGAGTAAACGTGCTTATTTCAAGAAAGGACTTTTTCAGAGAGATTAGTCTTCAGGTGTGAACTGGTGTGCCAAAGTTATACAGCAGCAATAAGTCCTAGAGGTTGTATGCAGGTCCCTGGAGCAAATTTAGTGGGTGCAGTACATTTGTGGGTAGTGGGTTTGGGGGGCTCAGCTCCCAAAGTAAGGGAGCTAAGCACGTGGGAGCTTTTCTGAAGTCCACCGCAGTGACCCCTAGAGTGGCTGGTTGGTGTCCTGGCATGTCAGGGGGGCCAGTGCACTAAAAATGCTGGCTCCTCCCACGGCCAAATGCCTTGAATTTGGCCGGGGTTTGAGATGGCCGACATAACTTTCCATTATCGCTGAAAAACAAACCCGGCCTTCTCAAACCCGACAAACTCCACGGCATTTGGCCGGGCTAAACCATATTATTGACAAAAAAGATGGCCGGCCATTTTTTTCGATAGTACGGTTCCGGCCAGCTGTAGCGCCACCGCCAACATAGATCGCCGGCGATCTATTTGGCCGGTGACGTTCGATTATGCCCCTCCACAATACCTAAACTAATGTCATATTATTAGTCTTGATCCGCTCTAATTTTATTTTTTGCTTTTTATTAATTCCTTTTTGATTTATGATTATAGGGATTCCCGTTTGAGCTGGTTTTTTCTTGACTTTTATGCACCATATGTGAGTAATATTTTTATTGTTTACATTTATCTTCATTTTTTAACTTCATTTATTTTTATTTTCATTATCTTTCATTTTCATTTTATTTTGTCATAATTTTTCTTTTTCCTTTTTTATTTTTAATTCATTTTTCTGTTTTTAGTTCCATACATACTACCCCATTTCTCATTTTTGGTAACATAGAATATTATTTGATTGTGTCCATGTTCACTTTTTTATAGTTGCCCCTTTACGAAGGTTTCAAATTAGGTATGTGCCTTTTATTATCTCATTTATTAAAAAAAGTTTTTTTATACTTATTTGTATTGAAGTTCGTAACCTATACCAGTGCCCTTGCTTTGCTGTTATGTGATGTCAGATTTTATTATGCTTTTATATATATGTTTATATGCACTGTCATACAATTGTTGCATTATATACACTTCTTTTATATATATATATATATATATATATTTTTTTTTTTTTTTCCTTATATATGCTCTTTTATGTACATGTATATATTGTAAAGTGGATCCTCTTTTCTCCTGGGTTGCAGCTCTTCCAAAAAAAAAACCAAACAAAAAAAACACACACACCTGTCTGGTTCCCCTTTTTTCAAAGAAAACACCAAAAATAATGATCTCTCCTGGTCCCCTGGAGAGTAGCCGAAAAAAGAAAAACAAACCCAGGGCTCAATTCCACCCTGGTTTCCAAACACAGTTCAATTTTTAGCCAAGCTTCAAAATACAGCTCAGTCCAGCTAGGCTCTCAAACACAGTTCAATTTTAGCCAAGCTTCAAAATACAGCTCAGTCCAGCTAGGCTTTCAAAACACAGTTCAATTTTAGCCAAGCTTCCAAAACACAGCTCAGTTTAGCCAGGCTTTCAAAACACAGTTCAGTTCTAGCCAAGCTTTCAAAACACAGCTCAGTTTAGCCAGGCTTTCAAAACACAGTGGCTCTGCGCGGGCTCAAAGCCTAGGGTCCCACCCTCTTGGTCAGTCATACTCCTACCTGACCTCCTCCCGCATGACCCGGCTTGGCCCTGCTACTTCCTTGGCTTTCGCTGAGCCAGAGCTGAAAAGTCCATCAGCTCTTCCAGGGTGTTCTCCGATTCAGTCAACTCCATAGGGCAAGGCTCACCCTCCTCCTCCCTCTCCTCAGGAGCCCAATCCATATTCTCCTCACCCCGCCCCTTTCCCAGCTGCTCACCCTTTTCTTCATTAAAGTTCTTTGGAGTCCCTTCTTTCTCCGCCCACTTGTTCCACCACCTCTTCCACCAGGTTGGAGAATCAGCCTCACTCTTCCCCTGCGGCCCTCCTCTGGTGACTCCTGGGAATGCACATAGTTTCTCTTATCCCCAGGCTCCCTTGGGGCATGCTGGGAGTTGTAGTTCTTTATTTCTAGTTTTTTCCTGGGGAATGCCTGCCTATAACGGGGGTATTCTGGCCTATCCCCGGGTTCCTTTGGGGCCTTTCCTACATACTCTTTACATACCCCCCCCCCCTTAAATTTCCACCCCCGCATTCTTTTTCCTCCTCCTCCTCCACCCGGGACAGGGCATCAACATTTCCTAAACAGCGCCCGGGACGATGCTCCACAGAATATTGGAAAGGCTGCAAGGCTAAGTACCACCGCATTAGTCTCCCATTATTATTCTTCATCACATTCAACCATTTCAAGGGAGCATGGTCCGTTACCAACTTAAATTTTCTCCCTTCTAAATAGACACTACACTCCTGCACTGCCCATCGTATGGCTAAACACTCCTTTTCTATGGTGGAGTAATGTTCCTCATGAGGCAGGAGCTTCCGGCTTAAATAAAGGACCGGGTGTTCCTCCCCTTCATGCTCTTGGGACAGCACTGCGCCTAACCCCCTCCCCGAAGCATCTGTTTGAAGGACAAAGGGCTTTTCAAAATCAACTGCCTTCAGCACAGGTTCCTGGCACAGGGCCCTCTGCATCTGTTGAAATGCCCTCAACTCCTCCCCTCCCCACCTCAAGTGGTCCGGATTCTTCCCTCTCAGCATGTCAGTTAAGGGAGTGGCCATTGCGGAAAAATGAGGGATGAACCTGCGGTAATACCCTACCATCCCCAGGAATCTACGCAATTGTTTCTTGGTGTTTGGTCTGGGAAACTCTTGGATGCTTTTAACCTTATTCAATAAGGGCCGGACCTCTCCCCTTCCCACATTATACCCTAAATACTTCACCCGGTACTGCGCAAAATAACATTTTTTGGGGTTCAGGGTGAGACCTGCCCCCCTAAAAGCCTGCAGCACTGCCTCTACCTGGTTTAAATGGGTGTTCCAGTCTCCACTATGTATTACCACATCATCCATATAGGCGGCGGCATATGCCTGATGTGGTCGGAGCACCCTGTCCAGCAACCTCTGGCAGCTTGCAGCTGCTGAATTAAGGCCAAAGGGCAATCTTTTGAACTGGTACAGGCCTATGGGCGTACTAAAGGCGGTCTTAGCTTGCGCCCCGGGCGTAAGGGGAATCTGCCAGTACCCTTTTGTCAAGTCTAGGGTGGTGAGATATTGGGCAGATCCTAGCCTGTCCACCAGCTCCTCAATATAGGGCATAGGATATGCATCTGCTTGAGAGATATTATTAAGCTGGCGGAAATCTATGCAGAATCTCCACTCCCCTTCGGGTTTTGGTACTAACACCACTGGGCTTGACCAGGGGCTATTTGACTCTTCGATCACCCCGAAGTCTAACATTTCCTGGACCTGTTTTATCACCTCCCTCCTTTTCATGGGGACAGCCTATATGGCTTTTGCCGAACTACTTTCCCCCTTTCCGTTATGATGTCATGCTCCACTAGGTGAGTATTTCCAGGGCAGGCCGTCAACACATCATCAAACCCTTTCAGGAGCCTTCCTATTTCTTTCTTTTGTACTTGTGTCAACTGGGGATTAACCCCTGGTTCACCGGGCTTGAAAATATCCCTTATTTGCGGTCCCAACTCCTCTCCCTCCTTTTCCTCCCCTCGGGTCTGAAAGCCTACCCTTGCTACCCAGGGTTTCATCAGGTTAACATGGAAAGTTTGGAGCCGCCCCCTTTCGTTCGCCACCTCATATGTAAGAGGCCCAAGTCTCCTCCTCACCACCCAGGGACCCTTCCACCTAGAGGCAAACTTATGAGGATCCTCTGAGATTAGGATAAGGACCCTATCTCCTATTCCAAACTCTCTCTCACGAGTACCCTTATCATAATGTTCCTTTTGACGATTTTGGCTCTGTTCCAGCCTATCCTGGGAATATTCCTGTAACTTCTCTAACCTGGCCCTCAGATCCTGTAGGTATTCGACCACTGACTGATCGGAGGTGTCCGGGGGTACCCAGTGTTCCTGTAAAATATCTAAAATTCCCCTGGGCCTCCGTCCAAACATCAATTCATAAGGCGCAACTCCTAATGAGTCTTGCACCTTCTCCCTGTAGGCATATAGCACGAAGGGCAACAGTTGGTCCCAACCTGTCCTATCCTCGCCTAATGCTTTTTTCAACATACCCTTTAAAGTTCTATTAAAACGTTCCACCATCCCATTAGTTTGAGGATGGTAGGCCGCTGTACGGATATGTTGTATTCCAAAAGCCTCCCACACTTGCCTTAAGGTACTTGACATAAAGTTGGACCCCCTGTCAGTCAAAACTTCTTGGGGGAATCCCACCTCACAAAAGATTTTTATCAGTTCCCTGGCAATGCCCTTCGCTGATATGCTTCTCAAAGGTATGGCCCAGGGGTACCTAGTGGCCATATCCATAACCACTAAAACATAGAGGAAGCCTCTTCGAGATTTAGTTACCGGGCCAATAATATCCATTGCGATTCTCCTCCCCGGTTGTTCCACTCTAGGAAGGGGGGTTAAAGGTGCCCTAGGTGGTAGCCGGTCTGCCACCTTCTGACAGTTGGGACAGGACTTGCAATACCTCTCCACCTCCCCATAAACTCCTGGCCAATAAAACCGGCCCAATATCTGAGTCAGGGTAGCTTGGGAGCCCTTATGCCCCCCAAAGGGTGATCATGCGCGAGCCTTACTACTAGGGGACGGAAAGCTTGGGGGACTACTAGCTGTCTCCCCGCTTCCGAGTTCTCCCAATTGGGTACCCTGCGATATAGAATGTCCCCCTCTATCATGAACCCCGGGGCTTCCTGGCCCTCCCCCTGTCGGGCCCGTTCCCAGGCATATTCTAAAGTAGGGTCCGTGGCCTGCTCCCTATGAAACTGGGGAAACTGCTCGCTCAATTCTTTCGGGGCTACTGGCAGATAACTTTCTCTTCTTGCCTGCTCCAAGGCCTCCCGTCTGCCCCTCTGCTCCTTTTTTTTCAAAGCTTTCCCCTTTCTCTCTTTTCCCGGCTCCCCTAAGACCTCCCCTTGAAAAGGAAAAATACCTCCTATTCCCTCTTCCTCAGCCTCAGGGACTCGCCGAGCCTGAGAGCGGGTAGTGACCAACACTCTTTTTTCACTAATACACTCGGTAAAGGGGGGCCAGTCCCTTCCCAAAATCATCTCCTGTGACAGTCTGGGCAGAACGGCCATGGCTATCTCTATCTCCCCTGTGGGCCCCTTCACGTGAACCCTATGGAGGGTATAACGAGTACTGGCCCCATGTATACATTGAATAGCCACTGCTCCCTCATAGGTATCCTTACCTCCTGTCCTCCTCTTTCTTATTTGTTCCCATAACCTCCTAGAGATCATGGACTGGTCTGCCCCGGAGTCTAACATGGCTACAATAGGTAAACCCTCCACCTCCACCTTGGCGGTATACCGAGGCCTAAACCCTTGGGCAACCTGCGAGGTCCATCCCTCTCGACCTGGGCAATCCCTCCTGAAGTGCCCAGTCTTCCCACACTTATAACAGATTTTTCCTTCATACGAGGGGGCCTTTTTTCCAGGGCCTGAGGGCACTACGGGCTTTTTACCACCCCAGCCCTCATCGGGTTTCCCCCCCTGGGGATCTGTCTTAAAGAAGGAACTTTTGGAACCCCAGCCTCCCTCAGGTCGGGGTTTCACACCCTCCAGGTCGGGTCCTCCCCAATGTTGGGCTTCCAAATAACACTCCAACCCGGCTGTCACGGCCTCCACCGTCTTACAGCCCCTTTGGACCAATCCTGCCCTAATCTCCCTGGGAAGACCCTGCAGGAATTGCTCCACTACCAATTCTTGAAGAATCTCTCCCGGGGTGTGGCGCTCAGGTTCCAACCATTTTTTTACCAAGTCCATCAGTTTAGTGGCCACCGATTTAGGGGTTTCCCCCTTCTCCCATTTAGTGGACCGAAACTTACGCCTATAAGCTTGGGTACTCAGTCCATACCGGTCTTTAATGGCCTCTCTCAACCTCCCATAGTTGGCAGCGTCCCCAGGAGCCAAGTCTCTAAAGGCTCCTAGAGCCTCCCCAGATAATGAAGGCACTAACCGCATGGCCCACTGCTCTTGTGGCCATCCTGCGGCCACTGCCACCCTCTCGAATGCGGTCAGGAAATCATCTACATTATCCTGCTCAGACAACTTTCCCCAAGTAAGTGAGTTCATGGAAAAAGGGCCTACCGCACCGCCTCCTCCGGGCCCCTGTCCAGTTGCGCCGGCTCCACCGCCCCTGGGAGCCTCGATCCCTCGCTGAAAAAAGTCCTGGAGCATATTCAGCACCGGTTGTTGCTGCTCTCGTGCCGCCGTCAAGGAGTCCTCCACCATCTTCCCCGTCAGTTCTTGCTGTTTCTGGAACTGCATCGTCATCCATGCGAAGATCTCCTTGGGGTCCATCCTTGCTCCGGAACAGCGACTCCTGGTGGGGGGGGGAAAAAAAAACAGAAGACACCTCCAAGTGCGGTTTCACTACTTATGTTTTCCCCCTTTTACTAGGATCCCTTTATTTCCCCCAATCTAGGCCCCGCTTACCGGAACCCCAGACGGGTCTGCGCCTTTCTCAGCGTTGGCCCCTCCGTCGGGCTTTTCTGTCCTGCTGGTCTTGGCCTCCTCGAGCGACAGGTTCGCGAAGCGATCCCACCACTGCCACCAATTGTAAAGTGGATCCTCTTTTCTCCTGGGTTGCAGCTCTTCCAAAAAAAAAACCAACCAAAAAAAACACACACACCTGTCTGGTTCCCCTTTTTTCAAAGAAAACACCAAAAATAATGATCTCTCCTGGTCCCCTGGAGAGTAGCCGAAAAAAGAAAAACAAACCCAGGGCTCAATTCCACCCTGGTTTCCAAACACAGTTCAATTTTTAGCCAAGCTTCAAAATACAGCTCAGTCCAGCTAGGCTCTCAAACACAGTTCAATTTTAGCCAAGCTTCCAAAACACAGCTCAGTTTAGCCAGGCTTTCAAAACACAGTTCAGTTCTAGCCAAGCTTTCAAAACACAGCTCAGTTTAGCCAGGCTTTCAAAACACAGTTCAGTTCTAGCCAAGCTTTCAAAACACAGCTCAGTTTAGCCAGGCTTTCAAAACACAGTTCAGTTCTAGCCAAGCTTTCAAAACACAGCTCAGTTTAGCCAGGCTTTCAAAACACAGTGGCTCTGCGCGGGCTCAAAGCCTAGGGTCCCACCCTCTTGGTCAGTCATACTCCTACCTGACCTCCTCCCGCATGACCCGGCTTGGCCCCGCTACTTCCTTGGCTTTCGCTGAGCCAGAGCTGAAAAGTCCATCGGCTCTTCCAGGGTGTTCTCCGATTCAGTCAACTCCATAGGGCAAGGCTCACCCTCCTCCTCCCTCTCCTCAGGAGCCCAATCCATATTCTCCTCACCCCGCCCCTTTCCCAGCTGCTCACCCTTTTCTTCATTAAAGTTCTTTGGAGTCCCTTCTTTCTCCGCCCACTTGTTCCACCACCTCTTCCACCAGGTTGGAGAATCAGCCTCACTCCTTCCCCTGCGGCCCTCCTCTGGTGACTCCTGGGAATGCACATAGTTTCTCTTATCCCCAGGCTCCCTTGGGGCATGCTGGGAGTTGTAGTTCTTTATTTCTAGTTTTTTCCTGGGGAATGCCTGCCTATAACGGGGGTATTCTGGCCTATCCCCGGGTTCCTTTGGGGCCTTTCCTACATACTCTTTACAATATATATTATTTATATTGGACAGTGCGTAGCGATATGTTTATTCATGTAATTATTCTAGTATACTCTCTATGTATACCTAGTAATATTCCATATTTTATTAATTGTTTTTTGTCAATTTATATATTTGATATATTATGCTCGTATGTGTGTTATATTTTATTTATTATGATCTATGATAATTATTATATATTTGTTCATTGTAGCCCCTGACGCAGCCCTAGGTGGGCAAAACACGGCCTGTGTCGGGCGATTTGTTCATACACGGTATCTTCAATAAAATCTTTTTGTTGTGACATTTATCTGCTGGCTTTCTTTCCCATATTGGATTTTGCAGATCGTTTGCCTTGTTGTTTTTTAGGGCTTTGAAATGATGCAGCCCCTGGGACAGAGGTAAATTAAAGATTTAAATCCCCAAGGGCGGCGCGGTATGGCGGTGCAGTGCCGCAGCGGCGCCCTTGAAGGCAGGCACCCCCCTGTAATGCTTACCCCGCTTACCGGGTTTGACCGGCCCTGGATGCGCTTCCTCCTCTTGGGTGGAGCCAGCAAGCCTGCGGGGCTCCCAGGTTTCCAGGACAGAATGCTGCTGATACTGGGACTCAGGGCCAAAGTACTTTATTATCAAGGCAATTTCATACCAAAAATCATAATATATTCTTCAAAACAAAAGGTACAGCCCTCTAAATATAGTTTTCAAAAGAAAAAGGTACAGTCCTCATAAGATAATCCTCAAAAGAAAAAAAGGTACAGTCCAGGTCCCAAAATCCCTCAGCAAACGCTCAGCTCCTCAAGACCTCAGGTCTTCTATTAGGGCATTAGCTTTCCCTTCCCCCTCCTTCAGAAGGGTTTAGTAAGAGTTCAGCACACTTCCAATATAGCACAACAGTTCAGAACAAACCAATACCACAAATCACCTACCTTTTCACAGCACAGAGGGAGCCCTGTAAGGAGCAGGGTTGGCAGTTTCTCCAACCTCTCAGCACCACGCCTGGTGTGGCCTCCTCCACTGCCTTCAAGTGCTGGGCAGGGTAACCTTTGAATTCTCCCACTCCATGGTAGCTGGCTCCTCTGCCTTAGGCAGCTCTACTGGCAGGCTACTTCCTTCCTCAACATACTCCATGGAATCTCTCTTTCCATTCGTCTCCCCTCTCTCCTGGTGACTGAGAGCCTCCAGGAAATCTGCCTGCCCCTTCTCACAGCTGGGGGAGTTATATACTGATGGTGAAGCCAGGGTAACAGGCTCACCCTGCCTCGAGCCATTGCTCCCCATGCTGGGACTGGGAATCCATTCCATCTTTTTAGGAATACCCTCCTCACTCATTCTTGCAGGGACTTCTGGGACCCATAGTTCTGGGCTCAACTGCTTCACTGGGGAATCTCTGGGGCTTGCCTTGTCACATAAGCCCATACCACCCTCCTGCCCCAACAGCTGCAACTGTTGCAGAGAGGCTCAAGCACGCTTTCCACACCACTGGAAACACTGGATCAACTGACTCCAGCATCTCCTATCGTGGACCCACAATATAATAGGTAAATTTTGTAAAACATAGCCATTTGGGTAGAACAATCATATTTTAATAGATGGATTCTACCCCACAATGAAACTGGAAAGGTAGTCTCAAGGAGGAGGGGAGTCACATCAAGATCACATAAAGAGTTAGATCCCTTGGAATGAACAACCCTAAATACCTTAAGGATGTTCCGGCCCATCATAGGGAAAAAGAGCTGCGCCATCTTGCCGGAAGATCCTCAGTTAATCCCAAGGTCTCTAATTTATCCATATTTATCCAGAAGCCCAAAGCCTGCCCAAAGGCTAGCAAAACATCAAGGGCTCTGGGTAGGGAGTCCTGTGGCTCTACAAATGCCATGAGCAAATCATCTGCACACATAGCCAATTTAAACCCCATAGGGGCCACCGGTATGCCCTGTATTGTGTCATCAGAGAGCAATTTTAGGGCTAAGGGCTCCATACATAAAATAAACAGAATTGGGGACAAGGGACAGTTCTGTCGGGTACCCCGCTGAATCTCAAAAGATGGAGAGAGAATGCCATAAGAACCTGGGCCCAGGGTGCTGTATAAAATAAGCTAATCATATCTGTAATTGGACCCTGAAAACCAAATCAGGTTAATACGTCCCAGAGATTAGGCCAAGATACATGATCAAAGCCTTTTTCTAAATCAAAATTGACTAAAGTCCATCCATCTCATGGTATCGGGCATAGGTGATTGCTGTTACGAGCTTGCGAAGGTTACTAGCTACAATTCTGCCCTGAACGAACCCAACCTGATGTGGTGCCACTATGGAGGGAATGATTGCACTAAGCCAGTGTAGAGCTTAACATCTGTATTTAACAAAGAAATTGGCCAATAAGAGCCCATGAGAAGAGGATCCCATCCCGGCTTCACAATGGGAACCACCACCACTGCCACCCCTCAAGGTGTGCGAAAGGCATCCCCATTCCAGAGCCTAATTACAAACCTTTAATAATGTAATCGAAAGTGGAATGCATAAAAGTCCATCTGGACCTAGAGTTTTATGTGTGGGGGCCGTCTGAATGGCATATTGTATCTCACCCTCATGTAGGAGCGCATTCAAGGTATCTATGGCCTCCTTTGACAGGGTCGGGATCAGGAGCGCATCCAAAAATTGAAAATTATGAGGCTTTGGGTCATGATATGCAGTATATAGGGTACGGTAAAAATTAAGAAAAGGTAGTTAATCTTAATGTTGCTATTAAGACTATTACCCACTGGGTCTCATAAAATTGTATAAAGTGAGAGCCCAACTGCATGTGGGCTAAACAAGTGCCCGTACGATTTCTGTATCAAAACAAGCAATGATATCCATAGCACATACTATTAAGGGTACGCTGATGAAGCAATGCATTTAGTTGGAACTATATTTGGTGAAATTGTTCTCGATTTTCAGTGGTCAGAGTACGCGCTAGAGCCTGTTGTGCTTGTCGAAATTGCTGTTGCAATAACAAAATTTGACAGTTTAAGCACTTAGCATGCAAGGCCATATGAGATAATTTCACCTTGAAGTACAGCCTTCCCTGTTTCCCAGAGAAGATCCATGGTGTTGCAGTGACAAGTGTTGATCTTAAAAATGTATGCATGAAAATCCTTATCCTCTGCTAGATATGATGGCATGTGCCACAAAAGATGAGGCTCCCGTCGTGGGAGATTCAGTTCCAATTGAACTAGGGCATGATCCGAGATACCCACTTGTACAATATCAGCTCCATGCATCTGTGGAAATAGAGAGGTGGACAGTAAAATATAATTGAGTCTACATTCCAACAGATGTACTCAGGTGATATGGTTGAACCCTGTTTCTCCTGGGTGAAGTGTTCTCTAAATATCTAAAAGATGTAAGCTTGGACAAAGGAGATTACCACCCCCCCCCCCCCCCCAGTGGACTGAAGTGGCTCTGGGTCTTGAATGGGACTTCCTGTTATGAAGCGGATTATCCCCAATAATGCCTAGTCACCCCCAATAATGACTGCACTTCTAGGCAAACTCAACAGAAGTTTAAGTAAGGAAGAAAAAAAGGGTCTATCCGGTATATTCAGGGCTTATAAAGAGACTAACAAGTAGGACATACCTTAAAGAGAACAGTGAAGGACCACCCACCTACTGTGGTCATCAGAATACAAATGATGCTCTATTAACAGGATGGCCCTATTAATAAGAATTGCCACCCCCACCCAGTGGGACCCTGGGGCTGAGGAAGAGTAGCAATGGTCCAATCATTTCCTCCACAACTTCTGATGTTCCTGGGCACTAAGATGTAAAAGCACCACTCCTGTGCCCCCCCCCCCCCCCCCAGCGCTGCATGGCCATGAGAGTTTTTTCCTCTTTGCCAGGTAACTTATCCCACAAATATTCCAAGTCAAAAGATTAAAGGCCATCAGTCTGAAGGGTGCAAAGCAAAAATGCTAAAGATGTAAGTTCCAGAACAATAGAAGGGCAACTGAGCTCTTGAATATAAATGGCACCCACCTGAAGGAGAAACAAATGGGGTTTCCCAAATAACCATATTATGCATATATATCCTCTCTCCTACCCAGCCCCCCAAATCCCCCTCCCCCTAACAACTTACATGAGTAAATATATCGTGTGCAGTCCCCATCATGAAGCATATGCTACAAAATAGAAACATAATAGATGAAGGCAGATAAAGACCTGTATGGTCCTTCCAGTCTGCCCAACAAGATAAACTCATTTTACATGGTATGCAATACTTTATATGTATACCCGAGTTTGATTTGTCCTTGCCATTCTCAGGGCACAGACCGTAGACGTCTGCCCAGCATTGTTCTTGTACTAAAATGAAGGTGGCTGCTACCATGAGGTCACGGAGCAAATAGCTCCGAAGACCCTGGCCAGAAAAACAGTTGAAATCCAGCTAGATACCGGCTGAAAGATCACCAAACGAGCCATCGGCTGATAAGGAAGAGCTGCGAACCTGGTAGACGGCTGAGACTCTCACCTGGAGCATTGAACAACCTGAGAAGTCCTCCCGACCAGGTCACAGTTCTGGTCGCAAGCCACAGGTCACAGACCAGGCCGCAGAGAACAGCCCGAGTGGACTGCGTCTTCCTCCTGGTCCTTGGGGCCGGCTTATTCATTGCCGTGACCCATCGGTCTGGTGTTTCCCTCGAGACCATCGAGTGTGGGGGCCGCGGTGGTAGCGCACCAGAGGACCGAAGGGAGAGGCAGATGACCCGAGCCACACCAGGATAAACCGCGGCTTCCCCATCGCCTGGAAGGCCTAGCGACTCACTGCCGGGCCTTGTCGCTTGGTATTGACCTCGGAACCACCGAACTGCACGGGCTCCTGAGACAGGCGAACCTGGAGGCGGACAAAGAAAAAGACGCCCCCCAGTCATAGGGAGAAGAATGGCAAGCAGGGCCTAAGTGGCTCCGAAACAAGGAGAGGCAGCTGCACCTCCCCAAAGGGAACCGAACAGGACCCGAATGCCCAGACTTCCCTCGCCGATCTCCCTCAGACACAACGGGAACCGCCTGAACCCCCCATGCCTCCCAACTAGCGCGGCGCAAGACATCTGCGGTCTCATCGCCTCGGCCCGCTCTACACACCCACCAAGTCGTGAGAGCAGCAAAGTCCGAGGAACCAAATCCAGCGTTGTCGCTAGTGTGGCGGAGGCCGGCAAGGCGTGTGTAGGTTGCTGGTGAACCCCGAGGGAGACGAACGGAGCCACGCTGACCCAGCCAACGGCACCACCCGGAACAAATGGAGCAGCAATGGAGACAGGAGAACAGAGGAATCCTGGCAGCCTTGATGCCCGATTGCAACACGATCTACAACCCAGAATTGTCCACGCGACCTGCAACCCGAATCGCTGGCTACAACGAATCTCCCCAGCATATAAACCTGGAACCGCATCGCTCCCAAACTGCTTCTCACCGTGGACGAGCTACATGTAAACCCAGGACCACGTGGTGAGAGCCAAGAAACTACAAAAAAATAACTGCTTGTTTACTTTGCTTTGACTGCATGCACTGCCTTCAGCTAAGACTTACAGCTCTACACTTTGCCTTGCCTTGCTTTGCTTTGCTTCACTTTGCTTAGCCAAGTAACACTAATCTCTGTAATGATTTAAAAGCAATTGCCTTGCCTCGCTTTAAATGCAAGGTTCCCCAGGGAATCTTCTTTCTACAACTAGCACCATTCCCTGTAATGATTCAAAGCAGAGGCTTTTAAATATCTTAAATATTACACGCAGAAAGTAAATGAACCGCTCAGCCAAATAACATTATTCCTTGTAATGATTTATTGCAATTGCCTTGCTTCACTTTAGAGACAAGGTAAGGAGATAGCTTTGTACTTGCACCACTAACAGCTTAATTTAAATGTAATTATCTCACTTAACTTGTTCTGAACCAGGCAAATGAGCCACCTTATGTAAAAAGATAATTAGATTAATATGTAACACTCATTATTATGCTCCATCTGTATATACAAGCTTAGCTCTGCTCTGATCACGAACCAAGCATGATCAGTATGAAATGTTGCTAAGCAAATGCAAATGTAGGCTTCGCTTCACTTTGAATGTAAACCAGCTGAATGTCTGCCACAGCGCCTTAAACACAGATATGAACACCAGCAAAATACTCTTAACCATTCATTGTCTCACCCTACTCTTACACGCAAACACAACCCACAATCCAGACAATAATAACCCCGTAACTCACATATCTTATAACATTCACATACACACAATGCCCACTCTAAAGAACATCCATAATAACCCACCAACAATACACCAACTCTATATACAACCGACTAACAACTCAACAAACCAAAGACACAATAACCAACCAAAAGGAATAATCCCCGGATATGAACACCACCAACAAAAGGAGGAAAACAACAACAACAACAAATTCAACCACCGAAGAAACAGACAACTAATAAAAATAAACACAGCGAACCTCCCCACAGAACCACACCGCTCAATCCAACTAGGATACATTAATGCAAGATCAGCAGTAAGTAACTCAGTAGATTTACTAGACTGGATCACTACAGATAATTTAGACCTTCCTTTTATCACAGAAACCTGGTTCCATAGCCCCACTGACCCCGCCATCTTAGAAATTTGCCCACCAGATTACAAAATCACCCACTGGACAAGAAATGGAAAAAGAGGGGGCGGAATAGCCATAATTTACAAATCTGAATTCACCATCACAACCACGGGTGAATCTACCTCACCCCAACTTGAAATTGCCTCGACAAGAATTAATCATCCAAAACTAATAGGACACCTCAACGCAATTCTATTCTACAGACCACCAGGAAAATGGCAAGACTCCCAAACACAACTCATAGACTTCATATCGAACACATGTGTATCTGCCTCAAACATCCTCGTAATAGGAGACATCAACCTACACCTTGAAGACGACACCTCAACAGGCACATGAGAATGCAAAGAATTCTTAAAACTCTGGGACCTGCACGCACCCAAGCAGCCAACACACAAAAAAGGACATACGTTAGACATCATAACAAATTTGACCCGAACTCAACTATCATACTCACTGACACAAGATGGACACCTACATTATGGTCAGACCACCATAAAGCAAATGTCTCTCTCTAATGGCGAAAAACATACATAAACACAATCAATAAACATGAGCGTACAACATACACCACGAGAGGAAAAATAGACCCCACAACATTCTGGCAACAGATCTACCAGAACGAACGGTCAACAAATGCTGATACCATCCAATTCCTCCAAGAATGGGATGAGTTATGTACAACAACACTAGACAAAATCGCCCCAATCCAAACCAGAATATCACACAGGAAAAAACCAAACCCATGGTTCACCGAAGAGCTGAAAAAGCTTAAAACACAAGTCAGGAAACTAGAACGCGCTTGGAACAAAAAGAAAGATGAACAAACGCTAAATGCCTGGAAGCAACTTCGAAGGAAATACAAATATACCATAAAACAGACCAAAAGATTACATTACAAAACAATAATAGGACCAAACTACAAAGACACACATAAACTCTTCTTCCTTGTGAACAAACTGTTAGACACCACACCAGTTACAAACAACAACAAAGACATACCAGATGTTGACAACCTTACGCAATACTTCAAGGAGAAAATTATACAACTACGAACTAAAATACCCGCCAGCCCTATTGACTACGCCACACTTCTAGACTGTCTAGACCCAGAAGACGGAACATACCCAGCAGACAGAACTTGGACCGAATTCGAACTACTATCAGAAAACCTCATCTCCGGAACACTTAAAAGATTTGCCAAATCCCACTGCAAATTAGACACATGCCCAAACAACCTCATGAAATCAGCTCCTCAACAATTCATAATAGACCTAACGAACCACGTTAACTTCATGCTACAAAACGGACTTTTCCCAAAAGAAAAAGGAAAAATTTTACTCACCCCAATACCCAAAGATACAAAGAAAAGCGCAAGCGAAATAACCAATTACAGACCAGTAGCATCCATACCACTAATAACCAAAATAACCGAATGAATGGTAACTAAACAACTCACAAACTATTTAAACAAACACTCAGTACTGCATGATGCCCAATCAGGATTCCGGTCGAACCACAGAACAGAAACAGTACTAATTACCCTTATGACTAAGTTTAAACAAATGATTGCAACCGGCAACAATATACTCCTCCTAAAATTTGACATGTCAAGTGCCTTCGACATGGTTGACCACAAAATCCTATTACACATTCTTGAATATTTTGGCATCGGAGGAAATGTCCTAAACTGGTTCAAGGGATTCCTAACCCAGCGGTCATATCAAGTCACATCAAATTCAACCATGTCTGCTGCATGGACACCTGAATGTGGAGTACCACAAGGATCACCCCTCTCACCAACCATCTTCAACCTAATGATGATCCCCTTGGCAAAACTCCTATCAAATCATAACCTCAACCCATATATATATGCCGATGATGTAACAATATACATCCCTTTCAAAGAAGACATTAAAGAGATCCTTAATGAAATTAACCAAAGCCTACACATCATGAACACCTGGGCAGATGCATTTCGCTTGAAATTAAATGCAGAAAAAACTCAATGCCTGATACTCACTTCCCAGTACAACACGAATGAATTCACCGCTATAAACACACCAAAACTAAACCTTCCAATCTCAGAAACGTTAAAAATCCTTGGAGTCACTATCGACTGCCACCTAACACTCAAAACTCATGCAAACAACACAACCAAAAAGATGTTCTACTGCATGTGGAAATTGAAAAGAATAAGACCATTCTTCCCAAGATCCGTGTTTCGCAGCCTAGTGCAATCCCTCGTACTCAGCCATCTGGATTACTGCAACTCACTATACGCAGGTTGCAAAGAGCAAATACTGAGGAAACTCCAAACAGCCTAGAACACAGCAGCCAGACTCATCTTCGGAAAACCAAAATATGAAAGTGCAAAACCCTTACGAGAGAAGCTACACTGGCTCCCACTTAAGGAACGCATTACTTTTAAAGCATGCACATTAGTCCACAAAATCATTCACGGTGAAGCCCCAGCCTACATGTCTGATCTAATAGATATACCACCCAGAAATGCTAAAAGATCATCCCGAACTTTCCTCAACCTCCACTTCCCTAATTGCAAAGGCTTGAAATACAAGGCGCTGCACGCGTCAACCTTTTCTTACATGAGCACGCAATTCTGGAATTCACTGCCGCGCAACCTGAAAACGACCTATGAGCAAACCACCTTCCGCAAACTATTGAAGACCCATCTTTTTGAGAATACTTACGGAAAGAACCAAAACACATAAAGCCCACACCCACGGTTCAATAATGCTTCAATACAGCCACTCTAAATTCTCATCCCTGTAATCTCACCACACTCATACTTCTACTCACAGAAACTGTATACCACATGCTTTCTTGTTGTTATGTACTGCCCCTTTTAGTTTCCCGTTGTTCCCCCAATGTTTCACTGCTCTTTTCCATTGTTATATTCCTTACTGATACTCTGAGTTTGTCTCGCTTAACTCCTCACAATGTAATCCATAACCGAGTAGTAAATTATATTTCTATCAATCACAACTTATTGTAAGCCACACTGAGCCCGCAAAAAGGTGGGAAAATGTGGGATACAAATGCAATAAAATAAAATAAAATAAATAAATTCAAACAACATATAGCTGGTGGCAAAAGTATACTTCTCCTCCAATTCAACTTGTCCAGCGCATTCGATATGGTTAATCACAATATCTTACTACATCTTCTGAACTATTTTGGGATCAGTGGAAATGTACTTAATTGGTTTAAAGGTTTTCTTTCATTCAGATCTTATCAGGTGAAAATGAATTCAATTATGTCCTCCTCCTGGAACACAACGTGTGGAGTCCCTCAAGGTTCGCCTCTTTCCCCTACATTATTCAACATAATGATGATCCCATTGGCCAATGCCCTATCCAAGCTTGGTCTAAATCCATTTATATACGCAGATGATGTTACAGTATATATACCTTTCAAACAGGACTTGGATGAAATTAATAATCTTAATAGGTTAGGTTTGAGTACGTACAATTCACCTGAAACTGAATACAGAAAAAACTCATTGCCTCATCCTATCGTCTCAGTATAATAAATATAATCCTACTTCTCTAAATACTCCCAACCTTTCCCTACCCATCTAGGACAGTTTAAAACTTCTAGGGGTCACAATTGATCGGCACCTAACCCTGGAATCCCAAATAAATCACACCACAAAGAAAATGTTTTACTCTATGTGGCGACTCAAACGAATAAAACCGTACTTTCCCCGTGATGTTTTTCGCAATATGATACAATCAATGGTACTAAGCCAATTGGACTATTGAAATGGCATTTATGCAGGCTGCAAAGAACAATTACTCAAGAAACTTCAGACTGCACAGAACACTGCGGCAAGACTGATCTTCGGAAAATCTAAATTCGAATCTGCCAAGCCCCTTTGCAAAAAACTGCATTGGCTTCCCATTAGAGAGCGAGTTGCATTCAAGGTATGCACCTTGATTCATAGGATCATATTGGAGAAGTTCCAGATTATATGCTTGAATTGGTTGACTTACCACTCAGAAACAGATTCAGTCTCTCACGATCCTATTTAAATTTACACTACCCAGACTTATGCCTCCAACTTCACCTTCATGGGCACACAACTGTGGAATGCTTTACCCAAATTAGTTAAATCTACTCAGAACTTCCTGAATTTCAGAAAATTATTGAAGTCCGTCCTGTTCAAGAAGGCTTATTCTCCAGGTTCAACATAATTCTGTTTAACTCCGAATTTAAAAAGACTTTAGACACTAATTACTCTTGATCATCATCTACATATTGTTGTTTAAATGATATCTATATGTTTATTACCTTACTTTAATACTGTTTGATTATACTCTTCTTTACTGTAGCCTTTATACAGTTTTGTGTAAGCCACATTGAGCCTGCATGTAGCGGGAAAATGTGGGGTATAAATGTATTAAATAAATAAACGTTCTGAATCTAACGTCGAAGCCCTTTAAAATTTACACTTCGGCCCATCCATATCTATTCAGTCACTATCAGGGCATAGACCGCAGAAGTCTGTCCAGCACTGGTTTTGCTTCCCAATTACCGGTGTTGCCACCCAATCTCCACTAAGATTCTGTGGATCCATTCCTTCTAAACAGGATTCCTTTGTGTTTATCCCACGCATGTTTGAATTCCATTACCGTTTTCATCTCCACCACCTCCAGCGGGAGGGAATTCCATGTATCCACCACCCTTTCTGTGAAAAAATACTTCCTGACATTACTCCTGAGTCTGCCCCACTTCAACCTCAATTCACGTTCTCTAGTTCTACCGCCTTCTCGTCTCCGTAAAAGGTTTGTTTGCGGATTAACATCTTTCAAATATTTGAATGCCTTTATCATGTCACCCCTGTTTTTCATTTCCTCCAGGGTCTACATGTTTAGGTCGGTAAGTCTCTCCTCGTACGGTTTGCAATGCAAATCCCATACCATTTTTGTAGCTTTTCTTTGCACCGCTTCCAGTCATTTTACATCCTTAGCAAGATACAGCCTCCAAAACTGAACACAATACTCCAAGTGGGGCCTCACCAATGACTTGTAGAGGGGCATCAACACCTCCTTTCTTCTGCTGGTTATACCCCTCTCTATGCAGACTAGCATCCTTCTGGCCACGGCCTTTTCGCATTGTTTCTTAACCTTCAGATTCTCGGACACCAACACCCCAGGTCTCTCTCCTGAGTCGAGTTTATTAATCTCTCCCCTCCTATCCGGGATCTCTCTTTTGGATTTCTGCACACCAAGTGCATCACTCTGCACTTCTTGGCATTAAATTTTAAATCTCATACTTTGTTTAGAAACCGCTGTTATATTTTTAAAATTTTTTTTAATATGCTGTGACTCATGTGACTAACGTGACAATATATAATATATATTCTGTGAGTGCTCAGTAAAATTGATGTTGCTGAGGCTGGACTACTGAGAAGCAACATACGACTAACATCATTGCACCCTCAGCCCTCCCTACCTCCTAATTATAGCTAATACGCTGTCATATGATGAAAACTGAACTTAAAGATTAAAAGGCCTATTAACGATGGTAAAAACAGGCACTTAGCTTAGGGCTGGATATTCAGATGATTGGGTGTGCTCTCAGAGAAGCCTCCGTCAACAGTCCGTTCTCATGTGAAAAGTGCACAGTAAAATTATCTTGAAGCAACAGTCCAATATGTAAATCCTCGTTTCAACATCTGTTCTGTTCCCAACACAATATGTGTTTCGCTCTTAAGGCGTCATCAGGAGAACTTAATCCTATCGAACCGGAGCCCTGCTCTCTCTTAATGGTGATCACTGCATAATGTAAATAGTACAAAAGACCGATGTTACTATAACTCTGTTGTTATACTTCTCATGTACATGCTTAAAGCTCTTTTCTGGGGCTACTGAGAGCCCTCTTAACCATTGAATTTGGATCCAAACTTACTCATCATAAATTAAAGGCTTACCTAATGGATGGACCGCCTGACTCTCCCGCGGTGAACCAGCAAAAAAAAACCTGCTGGCGCCTGCGCGCAGTTTAAATACGAATTAAAGAGTGACGTATGTGGCTTGTCATCTATGCAGCCATTCTATTTCTCGATTTAGGCCACTAGGGGCAACCGTATCCCATTGTAATATAAGACACTGTTCATTGTGTTTCAGCTTGCCAGCACCTCCATTAGATGTTATTAAATGCTTAAGCACTACATATTTTAGATCCGAGATGTTATGTTGTTTAGTAGCCCAGTGTTCTACCAGTCGGGCTTCTCTTTTATGAAGTCTCAGGTTACTAATATGTTCAGCTATCCGCTGCTTGATCTTCCGTGTCGTGTAGCCAATATACCATTTATTACATGGACGAACAATGCCATACACCACCTGAGTGGATTCGCAGTCAGTTGTTATACCAAGATAAAAAGGACGTCCCGTTTTTGGATGGATCACCTGATCAGTCTGCAACACATACCTGCAATAAACACAGTGGGAGCACGGTCTATGGCCCGTTCTAGAGTCCTCTTGCGATGTAATATGTGAATGAGTGCGAGATCTTAATATCTCTTCCATATTTTTACCCCTAGTGTTTGCAAACAAAGGGTAATCATTGAATTTTAATAATGACAACATGGGCCAGTGCTTTCTTATAATTCCTCGTATCGAAGCAGTTCTATTAGAAAATGGTAAAATGCATGTCATCTTTTCTTGCTTGGTATCAGAGTCACTACTCCGTGGAGTTAATAGCCACTGCTGATGAGTATTTGACACCCGCTTCCATGAAGTTTTTAGCATTTTGGGAGAGTAGCCCCATGCCCTAAATCTCATACGTTTTACTTCCAAATCAAAATTGTCCTTAGACCCATACAACTTTCTGATGCGCAAAAACTGACCCATTGGGATGCCCGTTTTGACTGATCTAGGATGAAAACTCCTATGTGCTGGTATCTGTGGATTTTCTATATACTTTGGTATCAAAACTAGTGCCTTCCACCGTGATGTTAATATCCAGGTAATTGATGGATGTCCCTCCAATAGTTGACTCAAAAGAAATATTGGTGTCACAGCTATTAATGTATGCCAGAAATTCCTGTAGATTAATGATGTCCCCAATCCATACTAAAAAGACGTCATCAATTAATCTTTTCTATACTTTTATGTAAGGGCTGAATGTACTACCATATACAAACCATGCTTCAAAATTGGCCATATACAAACAAGCTATGGTGGGGGCAACTGTCGCACCATGGCTATACCATGGCATTGAATGTAGTTGGTCTCCTCAAATTGGAATGTATTTTGTTCCAACACATTTTTAGCCATTTCCATAAGCAGATCTATTTTTTCTTTAGAAAGATCTTGCTGGGTTAAGTGCATGGCTACCACCTCAATAGCTTCTCGATGGAGGATCTTGGTGTATAAAGATATGACATCCATCGACACAAGAGTGACAGTGTTCTCAGGTATATCCAATGCTCTTAGCATACTGATTAAATGGGCAGAGTCCCTTACATAAGACGGAATGTCGATGATAAACGGCTGTAAATAGTAGTCAAGATATTGAGATAATGGTTCATTCAAAGAATCCCTACTAGAAACAATCAGACGTCCAGGAGGATTGTGTGTCGTTTTATGAATCTTTGGCACAAAATAAATTTGTGGGCTAAATGGATGTTTATTAAATAAGTATTTAAACTCTTTGATGGTAATGGTGCCCTGATTCATTGCTTGTAACAACATTTGGTATACCTCTTCCTGATTCTTCCTGGTCGGGTCATATTCCAACTGCCGGTAGTAACGAGTGTCATTTAGCTGTCGAAGGGCCTCTGCACGATAAAGGCCAATGTCTTGCACAACTACCCCACCTCCCTTGTCAGCTTTCTGAACAATGATGGTCTCATCTTGGCTTAATTCCTCTAATGCCTTCACTTGTTCTCGACTCAAATTGTATGGAGTAAAAAATTTTTCTTTTCCATTTCACCTAAATCATGAAGAACTAATATATACCAGCTTCAGATGATGTGTCTATCCATGATTGGATGTCCCACCATCAGGCTTAATCTAAGCTGATGGATCTCATATCCAATAAAAAGGAAGAATGCAACGTCAATCTTAAACCTGATTGATAGAACTGTGGTCCAATGGAAACAAAGACTTATCCTAATATTCACCACTGAGCTGTAATCACAATCGGGTACTAGCTATATATATATATATATATATATATGAAAAGTACACGTGTTCCAAAAACCTATACTTCCAAGTATAGAAAATCATAATAATTAAAATGAAAATAAAAATAAAAGGTAAAATAGTCCCCCCAAAAAATGATAAAATAAAATATATATAATACCTGCAAAAAAAAATAAGAATAAGAAAAATAAAAATGAAAATAAAATAAAAATAATACTAAAAATAAAAATAGAAAAAATAATAAATGATAAATGATAAATAATAAATAAATAATAATAAATAATGATGATGATGATGATTACTCCAAAATAAAAAAATAATAATAATAATAATAATAAAATTCAAAACAATGTTATATATAGCTATCCAAAGTTTAGACAGTCATTCATATGAAGTGTATAAATTCAATTTCTTTGTTTATCCCTTTAGGAGCAACACAGTCTAGTTCATAGATTGCACGTTGTTCAGCCCTTAGTAAAGTAAGGTCAATATTTCCACCTCTGATATTCTTCTTAATGATTTGAAATACAAGGAATTTAATATCCTCAATACTGTGTTTCACCTGTATCCAGTGTTCAACCAGTGGAGCAGATTTAATCTGTCTTCTAACACAACTACGGTGTTCAATAATCCTTGTTTTAGTCTTCCTATTAATCTTACCAATATAAATCATACTCTTTGCCCTTGTAATATGAACTAGACTGTGTTGCTCCTAAAGGGTTATTATTTATTATTATTATTTACTACTACTTAACATTTCTAGAGCGCTACTAGGGTTACGCAGCGCTGTACAATTTAACAAAGAAGGACGTTTCCCTGCTCAGGTGAGCTTACAATCTAAAGGACAAAATGTCAAGTTGGTGTAGTCTAGATTTCTGAGTATAAGTGTGGTGGTTAGGTGCCAAAGGCAACATTGAAGAGGTGGGCTTTGAGCAGTGATTTGAAGATGGGCAGGGAGGGGGCTTGGCGTATGTGCTCAGGGAGTTTGTTCCACGCTTGAGGTGAGGCGAGGCAGAAAGGGCGGAGCCTGGAGTTGGCGGTGGTGGAGAAAGGTACTGAAAGGGTAGGAACGTAAGGGAAGATGAGGGTAGAGAGGTAAGGAGGGGCTGCAGATCGAGTGCATTTGTAGGTTAGTAGGAGAAGCTTGAACTGTATGCGGTACCTGATCGGAAGCCAGTGAAGTGACTTGAGGAGAGGGGTGATATGAGTATATCGGTCCAGGCGGAAGATAAGATGTGCAGCCGAGTTCTGAATGGACTGAAGGGGGGATAGATGGCTAAGTGGGAGGCCAGTGAGGAGTAGGTTGCAGTAGTCAAGACGAGAGGTAATGAGAGAATGGATGAGAGTACGGGTGGTGTGCTCAGAGAGGAAAGGGCGAATTTTGCTAATGTTATAGAGGAAGAAGCGACAGGTCTTGGCTATCTGCTGGATATGTGCAGAGAAGGAGAGGGAGGAGTCGAAGATGACACCGAGGTTGCGGGCAGATGAGACGGGGACGATGAGGGTGTTATCAACTGAAATAGAGAGTGGAGGGAGAGGAGAGGTGGGTTTGGGTGGGAAGACAAGAAGTTCGGTCTTGGCCATGTTCAGTTTCAGGTGGCGATTGGACATCCATGCAGCAATGTCGGATAAGCTGGCCGATACTTTGGCCTGGGTTTCCGCAGTGATGTCTGGTGTGGAGAGATAAAGCTGGGTGTCATCAGCATAGAGATGGTAGTGGAAGCCATGAGATGAAATCAGAGAGCCCAGGGAAGAGGTGTAGATTGAGAAAAGGAGGGGTCCAAGGACAGATCCCTGGGGGACTCCGACAGAGTGGGATAGGGGAGGAGGACGAACCCTGAGAGTGTACTCTGAAGGTACGATGGGAGAGATAAGAGGAGAACCAGGAGAGGACAGAGCCCTGGAATCCAAAGGAGGACAGAGTGTCAAGAAGTAAGTTATGATTGACAGTGTCAAAGGCAGCGGATAGGTCGAGGAGGATGAGGATGGAGTAGTGACCTTTGGATTTGGCAAGGAGTAGGTCATTGCAGACTTTAGATAGTGCCGTTTCTGTCGAGTGCAGGGGGCGAAAGCCGGATTGAAGCGGATCGAGAATGGCATGAGAGGAGAGAAAATCGAGGCAACGGCTGTGGACGGCGCGTTCAAGTATCTTGGAGAGGAAAGGTAGGAGGGAAATGGGGCGGTAGTTGGAGGGACAGGTAGGGTCAAGTGATGGCTTTTTGAGGAGGGGTGTGACTACGGCATGCTTGAAGGTGTCCGGGACAGTTGCAGTGGAAAGAGAGAGGTTAAGGATATGACAGATAGTGGGGGTGATAGTAGGAGAGATGGTGTTAAGTAAGTTGGTGGGGATGGGGTCTGAGGAACAGGTGGTGCATTTCGAGGAGGAGAGGAGATGGGCGGTTTCCTCTTCGGTGATATCAGGAAAAGAGGAGAAGGAGGCCTGGGTTGGTTGGTTGAGGGAGTGGGTAATGGGATGAAGAGGAGGGGAGGGTTTGGTGGTGAATTCAAGGTTGATCTTCTGGACCTTGTCGCGGAAGTAGTCAGCCAGTGATTGAGGAGAGAGTGAGGGGGGGGGGGGTGGGAGCGGAGGGCACTTTGAGGAGGGAATTGAGGGTGGCGAAGAGACGACGAGGGTTAGAGCTGAGGGAATTGGTCAATTGGGTATAATAGTCCTGTTTGGCGAGGAATAGGGAGGACTGGAAGGAGGATAACATGAATTTGTAGTGAATGAAATCAGTATGGGTGCGAGATTTCCTCCATAGGCGTTCAGCCGATCGGGTGCAGGAGCGAAGGTATCGGGTGCCAGGGGTCAGCCAGGGCTGGGGATTAGTACGCCTTGTGGGGCGGGAGACAGATGGTGCAAGGGTGTCAAGAGCAGAGGAGAGAGTGGCATTGTAAGTGGAGACAGCCTTGTCGACAGACTCTGAGGACATGATGGAAGGGAGGCGGTCAGAGATAATAGAGGATAAGGTGGGGGGGGGGGTCGACAGCCAGGAGATTCTTGGAAGTGGTGGTTAGAGTTGGGCGGGACTGAGGGGGAGGGTGTTGAAGTGTGAATGTGATCAGGTGATGATCAGAGATAGGAAGAACTGATGTACAGAAATTGGAGGGTGAGCAGGTAGAAGAGAGGACGAGATCAAGACAGTGACCAGATTTGTGAGTAGGGGTGGTGGAGCTCACCTGGAGGTTGAAGGAGGAGGTTAGAGTGAGGAATTGAGAAGCGTATGAGTTGGATGGGTTATCAGTGTGTATGTTGAAGTCACCAAGAAGGAGGGATGGGGATGAGGGCTCAAGAAAAACGGAGAGCCAGGAATCGAAGTCGGTAAGGAAGGAAGGGAGGGACTTATCAGGGGGACGGTAAATGACTGCAACTCTTAGTGGCAGCGGGTGGAATAGACGGATGGAGTGAACTTCAAAGGATGAGAAGTAGTGAGACCAGTGCTTTTTTTGTGCCGGTACGCAACGGTACGGCGTACCGGCACCTTTTTTTTTTTGCTCCCCCCGCCCCGTGACGGACGCAGTGCCAGCCCCCATTTCCGGCCGCTGCTGCTTCTCCTGTTGAGCAGCAGCGGCCGCTACACAAAGAAAAAGATTTTAAAAAAACTTCAAACCTGGCTGAAACGCGGCACCCCGGCACTGTAGACAGTCATTAGGCATTGGCTGTTGTCCCGCAGCTGCTCCTCCTCTTGCCTCTACGTCACTGCGCTCCTCCGGGGTCTTCCTCCAGGGGCAGTGACGTAGAGGCAAGAGGAGGAGCGGCTGTGGGGCAACAGCCAATGCCTAATGGCTGTCTACAGTGCCGGGGTGCCGCGTTTCAGCCAGGTTTCAAATTTTTTTTTTAATCTTCTTTTTCTTTGTGTAGCGGCCGCTGCTGCTGCTCAACAGGAGAAGCAGCAGCGGCCGGAAATAGGGGCTGGTGCCGCGTGCGTCGCGACTTCGCGCCGTTCGCGGGAAACTTGGCAGGGAGAGGGAAACCAACAGAGGGAAGGATTGGGGAGAGAGAGAAAGAGGGAAACCAACAGAGGGAAGGATTGGGGAGAGAGGGAGAGGGAAAACAACAGAGCAAGGATTGGGGGGAGAGAGAGAAAGAGGGAAACCAACAGAGGGAAGGATTGGGGGGGGGGAGAGAGAAAGAGGGAAACCAACAGAGGAAGGATTGGGGGGAGAGAGAGAAAGAGGGAAACCAACAGAGGGAAGGATTGGGGAGAGAGAGAAAGAGGGAAACCAACAGAGGGAAGGATTGGGGAGAGGAGGGAGGAGTGGGAGTGGATAGGAAGGATTGGGGGGAGAGAGAGAAAGAGGGAAACCAACAGAGGAAGGATTGGGGGGGGGACAGAGAGAAAGAGGGAAACCACAGAGGAAGGATTGGGGGGAGAGAGAGAAAGAGGAAACCAACAGAGGGAAGGATTGGGGGGGGGAGAGAGAGAAAGAGGGAAACCCACAGAGGAAGGATTGGGGGAGAGAGAGAAAGAGGGAAACCAACAGAGGGAAGGATTGGTGTTACCAGAGAGAAAGATGAAACCACAGAGGAAGGATTGGGGAGAGAGAGAAAGAGGGGAAAACACAGAGGGAAGATTGGGGAGAGAGAGAGAGAGAGAGGGAAAACAACAGAGGAAGGATTGGGGAGAGAGAGAGGGGGAAACAACAGAGGGAAGGATTGGGGAGAGAGAGAGAGAGGGAAACCAACAGAGGGAAGGATTGGGGAGAGAGAGAAAGAGGGAAAACAACAGAGGGAAGGATTGGGGAGAGAGAGAAAGAGGGAAAACAACAGAGGGAAGGATTGGGGAGAGAGAGAAAGAGGGAAAACAACAGAGGGAAGGATTGGGGAGAGAGAGAGAAAGAGGGAAAACAGAGGGAAGGATTGGGGAGAGAGGGAAAACAACAGAGGGAAGGATTGGGGAGAGAGAGAAAGAGGGAAAACAACAGAGGAAGGATTGGGGGGAGAGAGAGAAAGAGGGAAACCAACAGAGGAAGGATTGGGGAGAGAGAGAAAGAGGGAAACCAACAGAGGGAAGGATTGTGGAGAGAGAGAAAGAGGGAAACCAACAGAGGGAAGGATTGGGGAGAGAGAGAGAGAGAGAGTGAAAACAACAGAGGGAAGGATTGGGGAGAGAGAGAGAGAGGGAAACCAACAGAGGGAAGGGTTGGGGAGAGAGAGAGAGGGAAACCAACAGAGGGAAGGATTGGGGAGAGAGAGAAAGAGGGAAAACAACAGAGGGAAGGATTGGGGAGAGAGAGAAAGAGGGAAAACATCAGAGGGAAGGATTGGGGAGAGAGAGAAAGAGGGAAACCAACAGAGGGAAGGATTGGGGAGTTAGAGAAAGAGGGAAAACAACAGAGGGAAGGATTGGGGAGAGAGAGAGAGGGAAAACAACAGAGGGAAGAATTGGGGAGAGAGAGAAAGAGGGAAAACAACAGAGGGAAGGATTGGGGAGAGAGAGAAAGAGGGAAACCAACAGAGGGAAGGATTGGGGAGAGAGAGAGGGAAAACACAGAGGGAAGGATTGGGGAGAGAGAGAAAGAGGGAAAACAACAGAGGGAAGGATTGGGGAGAGAGAGAAAGAGGGAAAACAACAGAGGGAAGGATTGGGGAGAGAGAGGGAAAACAACAGAGGGAAGGATTGGGGAGAGAGAGGGAAAACAGGGGAGAGAGAGGGAAAAACAGATGGAAGGATGGGGAGAGAGAGAAAGAGGGAAAAACAACAGAGGGAAGGATTGGGGAGAGAGAGAAAGAGGGAAAACAACAGGGAAGGATTGGGGAGAGAGAGAAAGAGGGAAAACAACAGAGGGAAGGATTGGGGAGAGAGAGAGAGGGAAAACAACAGAGGGAAGGATTGGGGAGAGAGAAAGAGGGAAAACAACAGGGAAGGATTGGGGAGAGAGAGAAAGAGGGAAAACAACAGAGGGAAGGATTGGGGAGAGAGAGAGAGGGAAAACAACAGAGGGAAGGATTGGGGAGAGAGAGGGAAAAACAGATGGAAGGATGGGGAGAGAGAGGGAAAAACAGATGGAAGGATTGGGGAGAGAGGGGAAAAACAGATGGAAGGATTGGGGAGAGAGGGGAAAACAGATGGAAGGATTGGGGAGAGAGAGAAAGAGGGAAAACAACAGAGGGAAGGATTGGGGAGAGAGAGAAAGAGGGAAAAAACAGAGGGAAGGATTGGGGAGAGAGAGAAAGAGGGAAAAAACAGAGGGAAGGATTGGGGAGAGAGAGGGGAAAACAGATGGAAGGATGGGGAGAGAGAGGGAAAAAGAGATGGAAGTATTGGGGCGAGGGGAAAAACAGATGGAAGGATGGGGAGAGAGAGGGAAAAAACACAGATGGAAGGATTGGGGAGAGAGAGAAAAACAGATGGAAGGATGGGGAAAGAGAGAGGGAAAACAGATGGAAGGATGGGGAGAGAGAGAGAGGGAAAAACAGAAGGATGGGGAGAGAGAGAGGGAAAACGGAAGGATAGGGAGAGAAAGAGGGAAGACGCTGGATGGAAGAATGCAGAAAGAAATAGGGGAGACACTGGAAGGATGGGGAGAGAAAGCAGAGCTGCTGGATGGAAAAGGGGAATAGAGAAAGATTGGAGAATAAGAGGAAGGGGCATGGGGAGGACAAGGGTGAGGAAAAGATGAAAAGCCACGGGTAGATGAAGGAAATTAAAGAATGGATAGTAAGAATGAATTAAATCTGGACAGAGAGAGAGCCTGAAAAATATTGAAGAAAGCAAAGAAAAAGGAGACAAAAAATGACAAATGGCACAGAAGAGTTAAGCGAAAACAAAGGAAAGGAGAATCACAGACTGGGACCAATATGGAAAGAAAAACAGTCACCAGACAACAAAGGTAGAAAAAAATCATTTTATTTTCATTTTAGTGTTTGTAATATGTCCAATTTGAGAATTTACATTGGCTGTCTTATTCACTGCTACTACTTAGCAAATCACGTTATTTTTTTCTCCTATAGTACTGTAATATTTTCAATGATGTCTGTTTATATGCGCCATGGCTGGTATAGGGGGTGTGGTTAATGTGGGTGTGGCTATCATAGGGGTGGAGCCATATGTGGTGACCCCGCCCATAATGAGTACCGGCACCTTTTTTTCTACAAAAAAAGCACTGAGTGAGACTGAGGTAGGTGGAGAGGTTGAAAACTGCAGGAGGGCGAAAGTAGTATCCCGACACCGCCACCGTGGCCAGCTGGGCGGGGTGAATGGGAGAAGAGTTAGCCTCCGTGGCATAGGGCAGCAATTGAGGCAGAGTCGTCAGGGGTGAGCCAGGTTTCAGTTAGGGCGAGCAGATGAAGGGAATGGGAGATGAAGAGATCGTGGGTGAAGGGAAGTTTGTTGCAGTCTGAGTGGGCGTTCCACAGGGCACACGAGAAGGGGAGGGAGGAAGGGGAGAGGAGGGGAGGGGAATGGAGATGAGATTGGAGATATTGCAGGAACATAGATGAGGCGAGGACAGGTGTGGGGGGCCTGGGTTGGGATTGATGTCTCCTGCGGATAGCAGGAGAAGGAGTAAGAGAGAGCGGAGAAGGATGGGGGAGGTAGGGCGACGAAGGCGACGAAGATGGGGTGCACATAAGAGGAATGGGGAAGGGTTCATGGCGGGAAGGAAGTGTTGAAGGTTGAGAGCTAGGAAGGAGGAGGAGGTCAGTAGGGATGGTGAGGTGGTGGGGGACAGGGATAGGGCAATGAATAGAATGTGAGTGGGGGCCATAAGTGATCTGAGATGATTCGGGCAGGTAGCCGGACTGGGAGACAGGCAGGTTGAGGTGAGCAGTCGGGGAGGAGAGTGATGAACTGGCGGGAAGATGGACTGGGAGACAGGCAGGCAGGTGAGCAGTTGGGCAGGAGAGTGATGAGCTGGTAGGAAGATGGACAGGAGAGTGATGAGCTGGTAGGGAGATGGACTGGGGCAGGCAGGAACAGGTGATTGGGTAGCGGGCAGGCAGGTCGATTGGCTAGCAGTTCGGTACCGTAGCAGGACTGGAACAGTCTGGAGTGGTTTGGAGCAAAAGAGAGCAGAGCTGGATCAGGCAGGCAGGTCGATTGGCTAGCAGTTCGGTACCGTAGCAGGACTGGAACAATCTGGAGTGGTTTGGAGCAGAAGAGAGCAGAGCTGGATCAGGCAGGCAGGTCGATTGGCTAGCAGTTCGGTACCGTAGCAGGACTGGAACAATCTGGAGTGGTTTGGAGCAGAAGAGAGCAGAGCTGGATCAGGCAACTGGAACAAGCTGGATCAGGAGGGCTGGAAGAAGCTGGCTCAGGCGGGCTGGAATAAGCTGGCTCAGGCGGCCTGGAAGAAGCTGGAACAGGCGGGCTGGAGCAAGCTGGAACAGGCGGGCTGGAGCAAGCAGGGAGAAGCCGGATCAGACAGACTATTATTTTTATTTTATTTTCATTTTTATTTTTCTTATTCTTATTTTTTTTGCAGGTATTTATTATATATATTTGATTTTATTATTTTGGGGGGGGTCTATTTTACCTTTTATTTTAATTTTTCATTTTTCATCTTTATTTTTATTATTATGGTTTTCTATACTTGGAAGTATAGTTTTTTGGAACACGTGTACTTTTCATACATACAGTGGTGGAAATAAGTATTTGATCCCTTGCTGATTTTGTAAGTTTGCCCACTGACAAAGACATGAGCAGCCCATAATTGAAGGGTAGGTTATTGGTAACAGTGAGAGATAGCACATCACAAATTAAATCCGGAAAATCACATTGTGGAAAGTATATGAATTTATTTGCATTCTGCAGAGGGAAATAAGTATTTGATCCCCCACCAACCAGTAAGAGATCTGGCCCCTACAGACCAGGTAGATGCTCCAAATCAACTCGTTACCTGCATGACAGACAGCTGTCGGCAATGGTCACCTGTATGAAAGACACCTGTCCACAGACTCAGTGAATCAGTCAGACTCTAACCTCTACAAAATGGCCAAGAGCAAGGAGCTGTCTAAGGATGTCAGGGACAAGATCATACACCTTTACAAGGCTGGAATGGGCTACAAAACCATCAGTAAGACGCTGGGCGAGAAGGAGACAACTGTTGGTGTCATAGTAAGAAAATGGAAGAAGTACAAAATGACTGTCAATCGACAAAGATCTGGGGCTCCACGCAAAATCTCACCTCGTGGGGTATCCTTGATCATGAGGAAGGTTATAAATCAGCCTACAACTACAAGGGGGGAACTTGTCAATGATCTCAAGGCAGCTGGGACCACTGTCACCACGAAAACAATTGGTAACACATTACGACATAACGGATTGCAATCCTGCAGTGCCCGCAAGGTCCCCCTGCTCCGGAAGGCACATGTGACGGCCCGTCTGAAGTTTGCCAGTGAACACCTGGATGATGCCGAGAGTGATTGGGAGAAGGTGCTGTGGTCAGATGAGACAAAAATTGAGCTCTTTGGCATGAACTCAACTCGCCGTGTTTGGAGGAAGAGAAATGCTGCCTATGACCCAAAGAACACCGTCCCCACTGTCAAGCATGGAGGTGGAAATGTTATGTTTTGGGGGTGTTTCTCTGCTAAGGGCACAGGACTACTTCACCGCATCAATGGGAGAATGGATGGGGCCATGTACCGTACAATTCTGAGTGACAACCTCCTTCCCTCCGCCAGGGCCTTAAAAATGGGTCATGGCTGGGTCTTCCAGCACGACAATGACCCAAAACATACAGCCAAGGCAACAAAGGAGTGGCTCAGGAAGAAGCACATTAGGGTCATGGAGTGGCCTAGCCAGTCACCAGACCTTAATCCCATTGAAAACTTATGGAGGGAGCTGAAGCTGCGAGTTGCCAAGCGACAGCCCAGAACTCTTAATGATTTAGAGATGATCTGCAAAGAGGAGTGGACCAAAATTCCTCCTGACTTGTGTGCAAACCTCATCATCAACTACAGAAGACGTCTGACCGCTGTGCTTGCCAACAAGGGTTTTGCCACCAAGTATTAGGTCTTGTTTGCCAGAGGGATTAAATACTTATTTCCCTCTGCAGAATGCAAATAAATTCATATACTTTCCACAATGTGATTTTCCGGATTTAATTTGTGATGTGCTATCTCTCACTGTTACCAATAACCTACCCTTCAATTATGGGCTGCTCATGTCTTTGTCAGTGGGCAAACTTACAAAATCAGCAAGGGATCAAATACTTATTTCCACCACTGTATATATATATAGCTGGTACCCGACTGTGATTACAGCTCAGTGGTGACGTCATTTTGAATATTAGGATAAGTCTTTGTTTCCATTAGACCACAGTTCTATCAATCAGGTTTAAGATTAACATTGTATTCTTCCTTTTTATTGGATATGAGATCCATCAGCTTAGATTAAGCCTGATGGTGGGACATCCAATCATGAATAGACACATCATCGGAAGCTGGTATATATTTTGTGATATTCTAGCGGCCATTTATTCTTTGCAGTTGTATCTGTTCGCAGTGATTGCTAGTGACCTTTTTTGTCTCTGAGTTTGACTTTGGTAAGTTCCCCTTGTAGGGGAGTTTTTAATTTTTTATTTTCATTTCACTTTCGTTCTCTGAGGGAAATCACATGATTCCTTCCTTGGTTTTTAATTTATTTGTATATTTCTCATTAATGGGGTTTTATCTTGCAGTTCTTTCAGTCACGTTTTAGGTCTTTGTTTGTGCAGTAACACATTATATATATATATATATATATATATATATATATATATATATATATATATATATATATATATATATATAGTTTTTTTTAAATGATGTGCTTGTGATGTGCTACTTCCAAAGAGATTCAAGTTTTGTTTTTTTTCACTTTTGTTCTTAAATAGGTTCATATTAGTATTTTATAATTTAAAGTTGGGATTTCTCATAGATGGTTTTTATTTTTATTTTATAGCCATGTATATTTACCACATATTGGTTATCTGCCATTTCAGTTAATTATCAGCACTTGGTCTTCAGTGATATGACCGGCACATAGTGGTTTTATATTGATACTGTTCATTTCGTTATTCCCCTTTTTTATTTTTATCTTTCTTTTTATCAATTTACAGTGTTATTTTCAGTGCTCCAGTAGTATCATATGCTCAACAGAACATCAGCATATTGGTATATGTGTGCTTTTGAAATAACCATATTACTATTCTGTTATTTCTAATTTCAAAATTTTGACTTATATGTAGAATTATATACATATTTGTATTATTATTTTTTATTTTTACTGTTATGTTTTTATAATATGAATTATTAGCTTATACACCCACATATATAAATACCATATGAATAACATATTTAAGTATTTTTGTACTGATAATAAAAATGGAGTTCCTGAACACTTGAGAAATTTCATAGATTTGAAGAAAGTGAACAAATAGATCCTCTGTTAGTTTAAGAACATGTTATTCACAATATAAATGTTTTGTGGGTGAATCCAGGCCTTATTTCTTTAAAAAAAAAAAAAAACAACTTATTCTTTTGATTTACTCCTAATGTATCTCGGCCCCTTCACTACAATTATTGTGGTCTAAGAAAGAAGTTGAATTATGTTGGCAGAATAATGGACTGAAAAATGTTTTTTTTTCTTTCTGCTTTTCTTAACAAGATGTAATGCTTGTGATATGATATAAAATCAATAAATATAATAATAATAAAAAAAATGGAGTAATGCATGATTAATAACTATATATAGAGATTTGTATAGATATTTTGGAAGCCATAAATGACATTTTCTGTTTGTGAGTTCATCCAAATGTCATATAAATCGTTGGTGAGGCCCCACCTAGAGTATTGTGTTCAGTTTTGGAGGCCGTATCTTGCTAAGAATGTAAAAAGAATTGAAGCGGTGCAAAGAAAAGCTACGAGAATGGTATGGGATTTGCGTTGCAAGACGTATGAGGAGAGACTTGCTGACCTGAACATGTATACTCTGGAGAAAAGGAGAAACAGGGGTGATATGATACAGACGTTCAAATATTTGAAAGGTATTAATCCGCAAATGAAACTTTTCCGGAGATGCGAAGGCGGTAGAACGAGAGGACATGAAATGAGATTGAAGGGGGGCAGACTCAAGAAAAATGTCAGGAAGTATTTCTTCACGGAGAGAGTAGTGGATGCTTGGAATGCCCTCCTGCGGGAGGTAGTGGAAATGAAAACGGTAATGGAATTCAAACATACGTGGGATAAACATAAAGGAATCCTGTTCAGAAGGAATGGATCCTAAGGAGCTTAGCCGAGATTGGGTGGCATAGTGTATGTACATAATTTAAAGATATCCTAAATTTATAAAGGCGGCATATGGCATTATATGGCTAATGTTACATTTGTCAAATATCAGTTTTAATTTTTATTTTGTTTGAAATATTGTTTCCTATGTCATGTGTAATATGCTCTTGTTTAAAGACTTTGTTCTCTATGTTGTGTTTAATATGATTTAAATTTTTCATTCTTAATTTTTGATTTTTAATGTATATATTATTCTTACTTTGTTTGTATGTTATGTTTTTAGACCCCTGAGGAAGGCTCTATAGCTGAAACACGGACTGTGTAGGGTCCTACATAAGTACTACCATACTGGGAAAAGACCAAGGGTCCATCAAGCCCAGCATCCTGTCTCTGACAGCGGCCAATCCAGGCAAAATCCACAAAAAAATGTTTAATAATGTTCAATGGACTTTTCCCTCAGGAATCTGTCAAAACCCCCTTTAAATTCCATAAGGCCAGCTGCTGTCACTACATTCTCTGGCAACGAGTTCCAGAGTCTAACTACACGCTGAGTAAAGAAAATCTCTCTCCTATTTGTTTTAAATCTACCATATTCTAGCTTTTTTCATACAGAACTTTTCCCATACACGTGCACTCTCTTTGTAAAATGGAGAATACACATATACATTTTAGCACCACTTAAGCTCTACCCAAACCATGTCCTCTTGAAATCTCTACATAGTGTGAGCTTTCCATGTGTAAATAGTGGTTTTCTGAATTTGGTTTTTACATGTGTAAATGTCAGTGTTTTCCAATGGAAACGTTAGAATAGGGCCCTGTCCTCCTCCTGCTCTAAGCCTTGTCCTTTTGCCACACAGGTTAAAATACCCACACAGGGGAAACAGCAGGAGTATTTTTGCCCATAGAAAAGGAGCTGATTTTCAGTTTCCTTGCTAACAGCTGAACTAACTGGGTAAAATCATTTGAAAAACGCTTTCTTACTGACTGAAGAAGGGAGACTGGTTACAGGCTGATCACAATTGGGTCAATATTTAAACCTGGCAGGGAGCATTAAAAAATGCAAGCTACAATGTTTAAATAATACATATATTCAGCACCACTATACACATAGACAGCATTGCTAAATATAGAGAGTGATTGCCACCAGCATTTATACAATATTTGGCCACTGTGGGGGATATCTCCTATTAGGGGCCCTAATGGTTCGTGGTGAGAACCTGCCTATTGTGTGCCAAAATACCATTATACAATACTAGTGTAAGCCATTATTGGCACGCCTAACACTTATGCACCAGCAGTTACAGCAGCCCTAGAGCTAGCATATCTGCTGGTGCATGAATGCAGTAAGGGTGCCCTGCAAGCTTAAGTGACCACCATTAGAAACACAACTTTCCAGGTCAAATAATTCATATGACAGGAAAGCGGCTCAAAAGAAGCCTTCATCAGCAGGGTGAGGACAATGCTGAGATTCCATGACACGGTTAGAGGTTTGACTGGGGTCTTTGTCAAAAGCAAACCTTTTATGAAGTGGCGTACCGAGGGCGGGATGGTGGGGGCGGACCGCCCCGGGTGCAGCTTGTGAGGGGGTGCTGCCATGGACGTCTTCCTCCCCCCCCCCCCCCCCCGACTGGTGCGGTGCTGCCATCTTTATCCCCCCCCCCCCCCCCCGGTGCGGTGCTGCATGGGTGTCCTTCCCCCCATCCTCCGAATACTGCGGTATCACTCTTCCCCTTCTTGCTCAACGTCCGCCCCACTTTGCACGTCTTTAAACTTCGAGGCTTCTGGCAGCAGCATCAGCAATGTAAGCGCTGCCTTCGGCCAGCCCCAGAAGCCTTCTCTGGACAGCGTCCCACCTACGTGGGAAGCTGTATAGAGGGTGCTTCCGGGGCAGGCAGAAGGCATACATTGCTGCTGCTGCTGCTGCTGCTGCTGCTGCTGCCAGAAGCCTCGAAGTTTAAAGACATGCAAGAGTGGAGCGGGCATGGAGTGAGGAGGGGGAGAGCGATACCACACTAGTCCGGGGGGGGGGGGGGGGAGGAAGCGATGTCAGCCAGCCAGCCAGACCAAAGGGAAAGGGGGGTGGAGAGAGGAGGGTGTGATGCCACATCTAAGGGGAAGAGGGGGTGGAGACTGCGATGCCAGACCTAAGGGGAAAGGGTGGTGGACAGAGGAAGGAAAGAAATGGCAGGGGAATGGGAAAAGGGGGGTGGAGAAAGAAGTGAGAGTGATGCTAGTCTAGATCTAAGGGAAGCAAGAAGGGGAGGGAAGAGAAAGGTGGGATGCATGAGGGAGAGGAGACTGGGAAAAAGCTGGATCAGGGGAGGGGGAGAACAAGATGCAGTACTATGAAGCAGGGGGAGTGATACTGGCCCTGGGTTTGGAGCGCAGGAGAGAGGGAGAAAGAAGGGTGAAGAACATGGGAAGGGATGGGGACACAGAGCAAATGCTGACCATGGGGGAATAGGGACAGAGACACAGAGGGGAGGTTATGGATAGGAGAGAGAGGGAGTAAGATGGAATGATAGTGAACATGGAGAGAAAAAAATTCAAATAGACAGGAGATAAGCAGAAGATGGATATGGATGGGGAACAGAGAGTGGAGAGAGAAAGATGGCGAGAAGGTGAGATGCTGGAATGCATCATATAAAAAGGAGAGAGGGAGGCACATGCTGGATAGAAGGGAAAGAAAAGGCAGGCAGTGGATGGAAGGGGCAGAGAAAGCAGACAGACACTGGATGAAAGGGAGAGAGAGAGAGAGAGCAGATGCTGGATGGAAGGGAGAAAGTGAAGAGAAGATGAGGAAAGCAGAAACCAGCGACGACAAAGGTAGAGGAAGGGGTGTTAAAAATGATCGGCCCCAGGTGTCAAATCGCTAGGTACGCCACTGCTTTTATGAAGCAAACAACTAGAGGCTGTACAGATGATAAGAACTAATCACAGTGAGATGAGCCCTTACAGAGTTGGTTTTCAAACCAGACTCAGAATGAAGGAGGTATTCAAACAGTTTTTGTATAGGACAAGTGAGGAGATCTAAGGCCTCACCCTCACACAACACAGCAAACCTCCTCCACTTAAAAGAGAAACACTGTCTAGTGGAGTCTTTTCTGGAAGCCAGCAAGATGTGGGAGACAACCTCCGGCAAGCCCAAGGTTTCAAATTCTATGCCCCCTCAACATCCAAGCTGTTAGGGCCAGGGATTAGATGCAGATCTTGCGGGCTACACCCATATTGACAGACTGCTCGTGTAGTTGCAAAACCCTGTTCAGTCTGTCCACTAGGCAGTTGTCTTTACCTGGAAGGTCCATCCCGTGAAAAAGGGTGCACTGCCACCTGACACAAAAGGTAGGATCCCATACCCCCTGCTTGTTCACATAAAACATCGCAACCTGGTTGTCCATTTGGATTAGAATAATTTGGTTGTGTAGCTGATATCTGAAAGCCTTTAGGGCATTCCAATGGCCCACAGCTCAAGGAGATTAATATAAAGGTCTGTTTCCTGAGCAGACCAATTCCTTTGGGTGTGAAACTCATCAATATGAACTCTCCATCCTAGGATGGATGCATCCGTTGCTAGCACCTTCTGAGGAGGTGGAATTTGGAATGGTAGTCCCCTAGTCAAATTTCACCAAATTGTACACCAGAGACAAGCATGAGTCTGCCCTGAAGGAATTTGGATGACATCCACTAGGTTCCCAGCTGTCTGAGACCATTGGGAAGCTAGGGTCCTGTAGGGGTATTTCCCTGTGATCTCACCTGAGCTGGTCTTGGTTCATACAAGCCCAATGCATCCTGTTACAAACAAGATGGATGCTACAACCTCTGACCTGAACATCTCTGTGTCAGCAAGATCCAGCTGTTCAGCTTGTGGAAAATCGCTGGCAGGCATGTTCCATCCAAGGACATTCTGTATTACAACCACCCCTTTTTATCACCCTGAGAAGCTGAAAGGGGAGTGAGACCTATGGCTCCAGAAAGCCTGATTAGAAAAAGAGATGCAGACCAGAAAGTTACAAAACAAAACAAAACACACAAAACAAAGGACTCTTCTTGCCCATGCAGTGAGCTGGACAGGATCAGGATTGGGTCCCTGATGTCACCTGACGGAGAGGTACTAAGAAAGCAGGAACTGAAGAGAGTAAGTTAGTCGGAGACCATCAGACAGTTGGAGACCATCGGAGTTGGAACTGGCAAGAAGACAGACCTGAAAAACCTAGCAAGGTTAGAAGGCTTAAAGGGAGCAAGAGACTGTGTTGTTCTAACCTTGTGAACTGCATAGCTGGTGAAAATAATTTTTGGTTCAGCCATACCAGCACTGAGTGACTGTGACCCTGCTTCCTGCAGAGAGACCCTGCACTATATCTGAGACTCGCTGGTGAGACAGCTCGAGTCTAAGAAGAAATCTGCACTTATCTCATCGAGAGGCTTCCTTGGGGACAGCATGGTGAGATGACAGTGATTTCCTTTCTATAATCTGGGATTAGTGATTGGTGTTTATCTAAGCAAAGACAGGTTACGTCATGACTCGTGATCAGGGAATAAGCTGCTAATGGTGTATTGGCATAAGAAACTGTAGTTTCAGTGTTACAAATCAGGTAGTGCAATTGTCTAATTTTCTAGTGAGAATCATTGTGTATAGTCTTTAGTCAGTAGCAATCTAGTTCTTTGTTATTATTATCAGCAAGTTATATATATATATTTTTGCATTTTGCTAAGCCTTGCTACAGAGTTATTCTATATTTGTACATTTTCTTTATCTATAATAAATATAACATATATCAGCTGGCTTTAATTTCGTTTCTCTAACGGCAAGTCTGGCTAGGTGCCAGAAGCAAGGTCCTTGTATTTTCCCCTAGACAGAGTCCAGAATATTCGCTTGGGCAGAGTTCTGCACCATAGGGCCTTGGCTAAATAATCTGTTGGGAGTGGTTTTCCTATAACAATTATTTAGATTACTATTATATCTACATAATTGGGGGCTCCCATCCCGGGATGTTATTTATTTGAGAAACGTATTCCCGTGTTTTTTCTGTTTAGAGAGAGAAATGCCAGGCTGTATATAACTGTATTTCTGTGATTTAACTGGCTGTGTTTTCACTGAAAAGTTCTTGTCAGAAACTGCAAGAAGCTTGTCTAATTCAAGTTTCTGTGAAGTATGCCTGCTTGTTAGCTGAGCTGTGAATCTGCTGTTTGTCTGATTTACGACTTAGCTGATAAGCAATATTTTATTGCCAGCTGTGTTTACATTAGCTGTTTTACAGTCAGTTCAGCCAGAATGACGTCAACTAGCACTACGCTAACTGCATTAGAAGTAGCTGTTTTTGAAGTCCTAACAGCTGCAGCACAAACTAAGTCAATACCGGACTATACTATAGATTCTTTGCTTTCCTTGTTTCAGAAGGAATCTGCAGAGAGTCATGCGGCGTACACTTCTGTGTTGAACCTGGTTTTAAAGTGCAAAGCTAGGCTTACTATCACAGCCCTGGTGGAGCTGGCTTGTACCTTACTAGCAATGAAAGAGTCTGCTGCTTGTAATCGTTCTGCACTCCAGGCGGAGCTCCAGCACTTGCGTGATGATGTGGATGCTCTCAAAAGAGAAAGGCTTGATTTACAACTAGCCTTGGAAAGCAGACTTTCTTAAACGAGTGCTGGGGGGGGGGGGGGGGCCTCTGAGAATACCCATGACAAGGCATGCTCTGAATGTGCTGTACTTAATGATAAATGTTCAGCTTTAGAAAATGAAAAATTGCTGTGGGAAAGACACGCCCACTTCTTGCGGAGTGACATGAAGCAGAAAGATGCCTCAGTTAGCTGAGGTTAGGGAGACTTTGACTTTAAAGACACGAGAGACAGCTACTTTTCAGGCTCTCTATCAAGAAGTGAGAGAGCAATCGGAGGGTTCTATAGAAATAGAATATTTCCATTGGGCTTAGCACCCCCAATAATTTTGAAAAGTTGGCTCCTATGTCCGTCAGTGAGGAGTCCATCGTGCCCAGTGCTTTGCGCCAAGAGTTACAACATGAAAAGGGGAGGCTTAGCTCTGCACATCAGGCGGAGCACAGGCTAATTTGTAACTGACTGATTTAAGGGAGAAAAATAAATCGCTCTCGCAGCGTTTATCCCAAGCTCTGCAGGATAAAGATTCTTGTCTAAAGGCATTAAATCAGTGTAAAGGAGACTTAGATACGGTGAGAAAAGAGGTGTGTATTATGGGTTCTGACACTACTGTAATACCTATGGAGTTGCTGGGTAGTGATGATTCTAGGTCATCCAGCCCTCCGCTGGAACAGCACAGAGTGCCTGATCGGTCCTTGAGATTTGATCAGAAGCTGGAGCCTAATAGCTTTAAGTTAAGTACTAGGGATCACACTGCAACAGCTCCTCCCCAGTACAGTTCTATAGTTCCTGAGGCCTTTGAAAGCATGCAGGAGCACAGGCTCCGCCCAGTCAGGTCACAGAACACTGTACCACCTGATGAGGTCACTGACACTATTAGTCATGTGCCCTGCCCAGGAAGGTCGCAGTACCCTGCACCACCTGATGAGGTCACTGGTTCTATTAGTCATGGGTTCCGCCCAGTCAGGTCACAGCCCTCTGCACCACCTGATGACATCAGCAGCACAACGGCACCACTGTTTTCTTCCCCTGCTGGTGAGTAGCGGAATTCTGCTCAGACACTCAAAAGTACCACATTATCTAGGGAACAACACTCACTCAATGAAGATACTTCACATGATGATTAAGCCTTTTAAAGAATCTTCCAAGATATCAATACATGCTCACCTGCAGTCAGTTTATGACCTCTTGCAAACTTTACAAGTCCATGCAGATTCTGATAAAATGGCTTTCCTTAAATGGACGTTCGATGAAGAATGTCAAACTTATTTGCAGGCTTTTCTGGCTGATTGCCCTGACCTGTTTGCAGTGGAACAAGCTTTAAAGAAGCGCTATGGTTTGATTGCAGATGCCACGGAGGCAAAGCAGGCAGCCTATACTATGTGCTGTGGTCCCAATGAGAGTCCACAGGAATGGGCATATCGCCTGAAGCAAGCCTATTACCATGGGGGGGGGGGGGGGCCACCCCAGATGTAAAAGATCTTGAATTTGGTGAAATCAGAAATCTTTTTTTGAAAGGTCTGCCTGACCAACTGAAAATCTCTTTGGCAGGAAAACATAAAGAACCTTTTTCCAGCCTTCTGAAGTAGGCTGACGAGATTTTTGATATCTGTCGTGTGCAGCCCGCTGTGGCTGTGCCAAATTGGCTTCTAAGAACCGCCCCAAGGTGGCTCCACCCAGTGTTTGTGCTGTCACATCCACGCTTTCTCTTGAAAGCAAGGTGATAAGTCCTCCTGCACAGTCACGGGTTGGCAGTACCTCAGCTGTGCCACTTGTTCAAGGAGGGCCAACAACAACACCCAAAAAAAAGCGTTTTAATCAGAGGAAGTGGACTGCGGAGAAGATCCAGGCCCTAGAAGCACAAATTGATCAATTGTTGGCAAAACATCAGAGTCCTGATCCTGGAGTCGTACACCAGACATCCTCTCCACAGAAGAGAGGAGGCCCATACCAAAAGAATAAGGACAAGGCTCCCGGCCTATCCACCGAGACTGGGCCTAGGGTCAATGCCGCTGAGGTGGCGCCTGCCTCCTCTTCAGAGGAAGACCAGGCATGACTAGACTCGACCCCTACTTCACCAACCATCGGGTCCACAGTTCACGTGGATGCTCTGACGTCCGTCAGCATTGGAGCCGACTCTGTGGGTGCTGTGGGTGCTTGAGCACCCCCAATATTCAGAAAATTCCTCGTACGTGTCCAGGGAGAGGTTATTTCCATTCGGCTTAGCACCCCCAATAATTTTGAAAAGTTGGCTCCTATGTCTGTCAGTGAGGAGTCCATCATGCCCAGTGCTGATGCCCAGCCCTCGAACCCGGAAGGGCCTCTTTTACAGGACTCAAGTAAGGAAAACAGGTATTTTCTAGGTAAACTTATTCCCAAAGGTTACAGATATACTATGGATCTGTTGATTCAACAGACATTTTCTTGTCAGGGCCTGTTTCAGAAACTTGAGGCATTTCTAGAGGGAAGTTGGGATGCGCTGCGCATCACTCCATGTGATTTGCCACTGGTAGCCTATGGCAATCAGAGAATTGGTACTGTGGGACAGGTTTGGCTTTCCTTACAGCTTGGTCAGATGACTGTCAAACACCCTGCCATCATTACTACCAGTGATGGTGGAGAATTCTTGATTGGAAATGATCTGCTGAAGAGATTGCAGCCTATTTTGGATTATGTCCAAGAAGTTATCTGGTCTCAAGTCACCCATCCCATTCCTTATGGGAAAGTAAAGCACTTGAGCAGAGTGGAGCTTAGGGACACCCCTATTCAAATTAATTTCCAGAATTCAGCAGACCCTCATACTTGGGAGCTCCAGTTGTATGGTTCACCAGAGGGGGGAGAGCAGACGGATCAGATAGCTCACATTGTTCTACAAGCTGACAATTTGGAAATTATTTTGAATGACTAGCCTACTGCAAGTGACTCGCCAGATGCTGCTTCTGACATACCACAGGAGGCCTCGTCTTCCACTTCCAGTCCTGATCTCCCGCATCCACGCAGGTTGACTGACATCCACCAGAAGGAGGATACTTATACCATCTCAGTCCAGATAGCTGACATCCAATCACTTCAGTCCACTTTGCTGTTGCCTAGCGACGTTTCCTTCATCTGTGACACTCTGTATTACTGTCTTTGCAAGCCTGTGCAACTTCCCTTCAGTAAGTGTTCCTCCACTTCTGTGCAGGTACCTGGACAAGGTGCCAAGCCGCTAGTGGGAATGTACAGCCTTCCCTTGACTGTGGGACAGAAGTCTTTCACCCACCACTTCTCTATTGTCAAAGGCCTACAGCAGCCCTTATGTTTGGGCTCTGATTGCCTTTTGCGACTGGGAGTTTATGTGGACCTGGTGAACCTTGTCTTGCGGAGTAGACTGGATGGCAGCCCAGTGGAATCTGAATCTACGCCTGTTAGCTTGAAGTCTGGACAGACCATACCCCAGGTCTGTGAGGTAGTCTGTGCTGAAGATGTGACCATTCCAGGAAGAGTCAGGGATTTTTCCATCAAGCTCAGTCTCACACAGGGACAGCGTCTATTAGACAAAGTGGTGTTCTTCAACCCGCATTCTCACTTTAGGGACCTAGGGTTGTCTACCAGTGTTCTGCCATGTTTGGAGGTGAATGGTACTTCTTTTCACTTGTTGGTAACCAATCCGCAGTCAGATGAAGTAGTTGTGTCTGCAGGAGACCCTTTTGGATTTCTGGTGGGAGAGTCTTTTTCTGATGTCGAGGTAAGTTTGCCTATTATTGGCAGGCTGCCTTCCTCTTGGAACACCTGCCGGGGGCGGGGGGGGGGGGGGGGGAGAGACAACTGAATGTCTGTTTACCTCTCCCAGAGGCCCCATCTCTCTTGAGTTTGTTTGGCCTTTTGATGCAACATGTTCACAAGACGACTGATTTTGTCTAGGAGGATCTCTTTACCCCAGAGGTCTAGAGTGGTGAATTCTGTTGAAACTTCATCTCTGCAGGAGGAAATTGAAGAGCAAGTGGAAATTCCATCCACCCAGCCTTTCTCAGAGTTTGATGCTATGGTGAAAGATCAAGTGGAACAGGCTGATGCTTGTGCTACTGATACAGAGAAGATGCAGTTGATTGAGTTGCTGTACAAGGACCTTTTTACTGTAGATTCGTATGATTGTGGTCTGTAGACCTGCATGTCACCAGAGTTCCTACGGAGCCAAATAGCAAGCCTGTCTTTGTGCGCCAGTATAAGATTCCATTGGCTTCCTATGAATCCGTGCAAGAGATTCTCAACACTTTGGAGGCCAGGGGCATCATTAGGCAATGCAACAGCACATACAACTCCCCTCTGTGGCCCATCTTCAAAAAGAACAACAGTTGGAGAATCGCGCTGGATTATCGTCAGCTGTACCTTTGTCCAGGTGGCCTATGGCTCTCTGAATCAGAATCTTGCTACCATCAAAGGGGCTAAGTATTTCACAAGCTTAGACTTGGCATCAAGGATTTGGACAGTACCTGTCCTTCCCCATGATCAGTATAAATTGGCTTTTACGTTTGGGAAGAAACAGTATACGTGGAACAGAACACCCTTTGGCTTTCTCAATTCCCCTGCTGAATTTAACATCTTCCTACACAAAGCACTTCCAGATGCTGAAGTTCGAGGAACTGTGGTCTATGTGGATGATATTCTGATCAAAAGTCCTACTTTTCAAGAACACTTGGCAGAGATTGAGCATGTCTTCTTACAGTTGACAGATGCTGGAGCTAAATTGACCCTGGCCAAAGGACAATGGTGCAGGAAATCGCTGAATTACCTAGGGTACGAAATTTCTGCTGAGGGTCTGCGACCTCAGAGGAAGTGAGTGCAGGCCTTACAACAGCTGAAACAACCCACCAATCTCACAGAACTTCGTTCCTTTTTGTGAATATGCAATTACTCCCGACAGTTCACAGATGAGTATGCGGAGATTACCAGACCCTTGGTCAAGTTATTAAAGAAAGATACGCCCTGGGCTTGGGGTCCAGAGCAGGAATCTGCTATGCAGGAGCTGAAGGATCAGCTTAGCCGCTTTCGATGCCTCGCGTACCCTGAGTGGGGTCATGAGTTCTATGTTGACCTGGGTTACTCCGAGCACTCCATGAGTGCTATCTTATATCAGAAATATGATTCTGATAAGCGGGTCATGGCCTATGCCAGTAAAGGTCTATCCAATGTGGAAAAGAAGTATTCCGACTGTGAGAAATCACTTTTCTCCACTGTTTGGGCTCTGCAACATTTCTGGAGTTGTATCCAAGGTGAGAAGCTAATCGTGGAGACTTGTCACCAACCCATCAGTTTCTTGGGTAGCGACCAAATCAAGTCCGGTCGGGTGTCCAACAGCAGGATAGTCTCCTGGACATTGGCTTTTCAAGGATGGCCTCTAGAGGTAAGGTATGCTCAGAAACATCGTAATGTAGTAGCCCAAGGTATGGCTGACCTGCATGATTGTGCAGGACATGATTCCCTTGCAGGTATTCCTGAAACAGATGTTCCACCACAAGAGAGAGAACCGCATCGACACCATCTGTTGTCAGCACGCACCTCTCCTTGCTGTCTGCTCTTGACCTGCACCTCTCCGTGCTGTCTGTCTTCACCCACACAAGAGACCTCCTCTGGAGACTGATGCCTTTTCCACTCAGCTTCACTTTGAGTTCTCTGGTCCTCTAGAACCAGCAGGTATTCTATTGACCTTTCGGCACACTTCCCTGGGTTTACAATGACTGCCTGGGTCCCACCAACCCTCTGCTCTTCCCTTGGCTTCAGCTTTCAGACAGTTGTATTCAATGGCCAAGGGTAGCAGGGATTCTTTGATGTCCTTGTCCTCATGTGGTTATTTCAACAAGGTCCCATCTGGGGTGCCATTTGTAAGCCCACAGGGGTGCTCTCCAGTGTGCAGTGGCCCTCTAGTGGCTCCTGCGCAGCCTCACTAGCCCTTTGCCTCAGGGAACCACCTTGAAACCAGACTTCTCTGTGACCGCGTTGACTCGGGCCTCTAGGTTTGGTCCTCCCCTTGCACTCAGGGTGACCTCTTCCTTAACCTGTAGTCCCGGCCCGGCCTCCCCGCTGTATCTCCTGGTAACCCATCCCCCTTACCAGTTCTTCTGGTGGGGCCCCCTGGTCACCCTTCTCTGGAAGATAGCACAGCTTCCTCTGCTTGCAAAAATATGCAAATTAGCTGGTTGCATGTAAATTCAGTTTATTAGAGCTAGGTTACAGTCTTTTGGGAACCTGGCATTCCAACTCTTCTTTGACTGCAGTTCACCCTCCTGAGACCATTTACTGGGGACCATCTGGGTCTCAGGATATAACAGCCACCTCCCCTGGATAGGACACACTTTATTCACCTTAACCTTACGGTCCTATCCTCCACCCCACGGCTGTTAGTTCTGTCTCAGTAGCAATTGTGCATAACAAGCATATCCATTGCCTGGCCCCCACCAGGTAAGTACCTCTTTACCTTTGGAGGGAATCTTCTCCTGATCTCTCTCTTGAGCTCTACTTCAGCCAGCCTCTTTCTTCAGTCCCTGGCTTATAATTCTCCAGTTCTGGATGTTGCAGGTCCCCCCATCTTCTCTCCCTCCCTTGGCTTAGAGGGTGCTTTTTATAGGGTGCCCAATAATCCATCCCACCTCTCTTTAGGCCTCTCCCCCCTGCTTCCAGAAAGGTCTGCACCCAGAACTCTCTCCACCTTTCCAGCTTCCACTCAGAGAGTCCCCCTGGTGGCCTCCCCAGGGAAGTATAGGTCCTATGCCACGAGCACCCCCTAGCCGTTCCTTCTGGTCACTACCATGGACTATACTCTTTGGCTCCCTCTAGTGACCAGAATGGGCATTTTCCCGGTTTTTAGTGGGAGAGTGCCCTCTAGCGGCCTCCTCCTGTAAGGGCAGGCACTGTGTTTATCACACTGTATGATGAGAAGATCTGTGATACAATGCCTAAGGTCTATGTGGATGGTTGTGCCTACCGCCATGACACAGACCATGAGTTGGTTGCAGGTGTGGTATGGAATCCAACCATTCCTGAAGAGACTTTGAAGCACAGCTTGGGTTCCCAGACAAACCAGTATGCTGAGATAGTTGCGGCTTTGGTGGCGGTACAATCTGCAGTTCAGAAAGGAATGCGAGAATTAGTCATATGTACAGATTCAGATTATGTGAGACAGAACTTTGTCTCTCATCTACCAACATGTTTTTCTCCACCACCTCCCTCGGAAGGGCATTCCAGGCATCAACCACCGTGAAAAAGAATTTTCTGACATTACTCCTAAGTCTACCACCACAACCTCAATTCATGTCCTCTAGTTTTACCATTTCCCTTCTCTGGAAAATATCTGTTTCTAAATTAATACCTTGCAAGTATTTAAACATTTGTATCATACCTCCCCTGTTCCTCCTCTTCTCTTGGGTATACATATTCAGCTCTTCCAGTCTCTTCTCATATGTCTTTTGGCACAATCCCCATATCATTTTTGTTGCCTTCCTCTGGACTTCTTCAAGTCTTCTTATATATTTAGCAAGATCTCCAGAACTGAACATAATATTCCAGGTAGGGCCTCACCAACAACTTGTACAGGGACATAAACACCTCCTTTCTTCTACTGGTTACCCCTCTATACAGCCTAGCATCCTTCTGGCTACGGCCATTGCCTTATCACACTGTTTCGTTGCCTTCAGATCCAAGGTCCCTCTCCCTGTCTGTGTATATCAGCCTCTCACTGCCTAACACATGTCTTCCTTGGATTTCTACTCCCTAAGTGCATCATTCTGCACTACTTTGCATTTAATTTTTAATTTGCCAATATTAGACCATTCTTCTAACTTTTGCAGATCCTTTTTCATGTTTTCCCACTCCCTCCAGGGTGTCCACTCTGTTACAAGTACATAAGTACATAGGTAATGCCACACTAGGAAAAGACCAAGGGTCCATCAAGCCCAGCATCCTGTCCACGACAGCGGCCAATCCAGGCCAAGGGCACCTGGCAACTTCCCAAACGTACAAACATTCTATACATGTTATTCCCGGAATTGTGGATTTTTCCTAAGTCCATTTAGTAGTGGTTTATGGACTTGTCCTTTAGGAAAATGTCTAACCCTTTTTAAAACTCTGCCAAGCTAACCGCCTTCACCACTTTCTCCGGCAACGAATTCCAGAGTTTAATTACGCGTTGGGTGAAGAAAAATTTTCTCCGATTTGTTTTAAATTTACTACACTGTAGTTTTATCGCATGCCCCCTAGTCCTAGTATTTTTGGAAAGAGTGAACAGACGCTTCACATCCACCTGTTCCACTCCACTCATTATTTTATATACCTCTATCATGTCTCCCCTCAGCCGTCTCTTCTCCAAGCTGAAAAGCCCTAGCCTCCTTAGTCTTTCTTCATAGGGAAGTCATCCCATCCCCGCTATCATTTTAGTCGCCCTTCGCTGCACCTTTTCCAATTCCACTATATCTTTCTTGAGATGCAGCGACCAGAATTGAACACAATACTCAAGGTGCGGTCGCACCATGGAGTGATATAATGGCATTATAACATCCTCACACCTGTTTTCCATTCTATTCGCTTTCTGAGCCGCAGCAGCACACTGAGCAAAAGGTTTCAGTGTATTATCGACGACGACACCCAGATCCCTTTCTTGGTCCGTAACTCCTAACGTGGAACCTTGCATGACGTAGCTATAATTCGGGTTCTTTTTTCCCACATGCATCACCTTGCACTTGCTCACATTAAACGTCATCTGCCATTTAGCCGCCCAGTCTCCCAGTCTCGAAAGGTCCTTCTGTAATTTTTCACAATCCTGTAGCGAGTTAACGACTTTGAATAACTTTGTGTCATCAGCAAATTTAATTACCTCGCTAGTTACTCCCGTCTCTAAATGATTTATAAATATATTAAAAAGCAGCGGTCCTAGCACAGACCCCTGAGGAACCCCACTAACTACCCTTCTCCATTGTGAATACTGCCCATTTAACCCCACTCTCTGTTTCCTATCCTTCAACCAGTTTTTAATCCACAATAGGACTTTTCCTCCGCAAAAAGGTAAACCATACCTTCTAACCCTTAGGAAATGTCACTTACAAATATATTGAAAAGAATCAGCCCCAGCACCGATCCTTGAGGCACCCCACTACTCACCTTTCCTTCCTCCGAGTGAATTCCATTAACCACCACCCTCTGGCATCTGTCAAACAGTTCCTAATCCAGTTCACCTCTTTGGTTCCTAACTTCAGCCTCTCGAGTTTATTCAAGAGTCTCCTATGAGGAACTTTGTCAAAGGCTTTGCTGAAATCAAATACTAAGTGTACCTGAATGAAACTCACTTTCAGCTACTAGTGAAAAAGGTGTGAGCAAAACAAAAAAAAATAGTGCACTTCCTCAATCCAATTCTCTGGTCATCCAGTCAAGAATTCAATCAGAATCATTTGGCATGATTCACCTTTGGTAAAACCATGTTGTCTCGGATCTTGTAACCTATTGGATTCCAGGAAATTCACTATCCTTCCGTTCAACATCGTTTCCATTACTTTTTCAATAACTGAAGTGAGGCTTACCGGCCTGTTGTTTCCAGCTGCTTCTTTTGTGAAGAGGGACCACATCCTCTGTTCTCCAATCCCACAGAACCTCCCCCATCTCCAAAGATTTATTAAACAAATCTTTAAAAGAACCTGCCAGAACCTCTCTGGGCTCTCTCAGTATTCTGGGATGGATCCCATCCAGTCCCATGGCTTTGTCCACCTTTAAATTTTCAAGTTGTTCATAAACATTTTCTTTCGTGAACGGTGCTATATCCACTCCATTCTCATATTTGCCAGTCAATTGTGGTCCTTCTCTAGGATTTTCTTCTTTCAACACAGAACAGAAGTATTTGTTTAGCATGTTCGCTTTTTCCTAATCATTCTCCACATAGCTGTTCACGTGGAGGAGCATAATCGAACGCGAACGCCTATCTCCATGGGCGTCTATGTCCGAACACGGGTACGTAAAGAGGCGGGACAGACCGTATTTTCAAAAAAATGGACGTTTTTCAGCTGGGCGTTTGTTTTTTTTAGCGATAGTGGAAACTAAAAATGCCCAGCTCAAAAACGTCCTAATCCGAGCCATTTGATCGTGGGAGGGGCCACGATTCGTAGTACACTCGCCCCCCTGACATGCCAGAATACCAACTGAGCACCCTAGAGGTCAGTGTGGTGGACTTCAGACAACGCTCCCACATGCATAGCTCCCTTACCACGGGTGCTGAGTACCCAACTCCCCTCCCCCAAAACCCACTACCCATAAATGTACAACACTACCATAGCTCTTAGGGGTGAAGGGGGCACCTACATGTGGGTACAGTGGGATTTGGAGGCCTCCCATTTACCAGCACAAGTGTTACAGGCAGGGGCGTATCTGGACTCCGGCGGTAGGGGGGGCCAGAGCCAGAGGGAGGGGGCACATTTTAGCCCCCCCCACCGCCGAGCCCCCACCGCCACCAATGACTCTCTCCACCCCCCCCCCCCCCCGCTGCCGTTCTTACTTTTGCTGGCGGGGGACCCCAACCCCCGCCAGCCGAGGTGTGCTTCCACCTGCCGCTGCCGTAAAAACATCTTCTTCAGCCGGCGGGGGACCCCAAACCCCTGCCAGCCGCCCCGCGGTGTTTAAAATTCATCTTCGGCCTCCGTGGCCGTGCTGCTGTGATAGGCGCTGTTGAAATCCACTTCGGAGTCTGACGTCGCAGCACGTACAACGTACAACGACGTCAGACTCCGAAGTGGATTTCAACAGCGCCTATCACAGCAGCACGGCCACGGAGGCCGAAGATGAATTTTAAACACCGCGGGGCGGCTGGCGGGGGTTTGGGGTCCCCCGCCGGCTGAAGAAGATGTTTTTACGGCAGCGGCAGGTGGAAGCACACCTCGGCTGGCGGGGGTTGGGGTCCCCCGCCAGCAAAAGTAAGAACGGCAGCGGGGGAGAGTTGATGGCGGTAGGGGGGTCCAGGGCAAAATCTGCAGGGGCCCAGGCCCCTGAGGCCCCACGCAGATACGCCCCTGCTTACAGGTAGGGGGGGATGGGCCTGGGTCCACTTGGCTGAAGTGCACTGCGGTACCCACTAAAAGTGCTCCAGGGACCTGCATACACGCAGGCCTCTAGGACTTGTTGCTGCTATATAACATTGGCACAGCAGTTGACACCTGAAGACTAATCTCTCCGAAAACGTCCTTTATTGGAATAAGCACGCTCACAGTTAACTGCAGATCAGAGGTTGTGTCCCACTGGCAACAAGTCTCCCTGGTACTGAGATGAGCAGTAGGTCTGAGCAAGCAGAATGGTGTACAATGCCCTCTTTCAGCCACATTCAAGGTAAGAACTAAGTTCTGTAACGTGGCTAACACTTGAAAGGGATCTAAAACTGGCTTACAAAAATGGCCACTACCTCATGGACTACCGGAAACAAATCAGGGTACACTCTGACCCAGTAAGCAGGGGGGAAAGCACCATGGGAGTAGAGCCTACCAACTACCAACATCGTGAGCATTTGCCACAAGCTAGTGGAATCACGGAGCCCAATACCCTACACCCACCACAATGCATTGCTGATGTGACTCTGCAGTGCGCATAACAGAAAAGGTGTCACACTCACCCGAGAGCCACATCAGAACCAGGAAAAGGCTGTCAGAGGATATAACACATTCTGCTGGCATGGAGGTGGGTACGGCATTTGAGGCTGGCATACAGGCTGGAAAAAAAAGTTTTTAAAGTGGGGGTTTTTTTGGTGGGAGGGAGTTAGTGACCACTGGGGGAGTCCGGGGAGGTCATCCCCGATTCCCTCCAGTGGTCATCTGGTCAGTTGGGGCACTTTTTTGGGACCTGTTCGTGAAAAAAAAGGGTCCAAAAAAAGTGACCCAAAATAGCGGTAAAAACGCCTTTTTTTTCAATTATCAGCTAAAGACGCCCATCTCTCCTCGGCCGATAACCACACCCCAGTTCCGCCTTCACCATGCCTCTGACACGCCCCTGTCAACTTTACCCGTTTTTGCGACGGATTGCAGTTGGAAATGCCCAAAATCGGCTTTCGATTATACCGATTTGGGCGCCCACGGGAGAAGGACGCCCATCTCCCGATTTGGGTCGCAATATAGGCGTTTTTCTCTTTCGATTATAAGCAGGATAGTGGTATAAATCGATGCTGTATATCATTAATCTGACATGGGCTGTGTTTTGGTACTCAGTGCCTGCATCAGGGGTCTACGTACAAATTAAAACATATACCATCAACATTTTAATAAAATATTATATATATATATATATATATAACAATTATTAAAATAATGATTAGAAAACACACAGAAACCACCTAAAAACAGAAAATTAATGGAATGTAAAATAAATGTATGTACTGAACCAGTGGCCTTCTAATCATGCATATTTCAATCAGTTAAAAAGTGTCCAGATAACAATTTGAGTACAGTCATTCATGTAACAAATAAACAATAATGAACTTAGAGATAACAGAGTGATTTCTAATTAATCATGCAGAATTGTGATTGGTGAAAATGGATTAAAGTGATAATGGAATAAATGTGATATATGCTGTGCTTCACTATGGCTTACCATACAACAAAAAATGTTTCCCAAATGAGCCAGCCCACATCAAGTTCCCACTAAATGATAATAATCAACCTTTAAGTTTGACAAACGGAGAGTTAACAAAATTAATGATAAATACACAGAATTCACATGATTTCAGAAAAATATCACATTTCCAATCACACTTAACAAACACTAGAAAGCCTTGCTTAACAGTCATCAGGCCTCTGAACAACCAAGGCTACACTTTTTTTTTCTTATTTTTTCTTTTTTTTTGTAGAAGCTGTTTATTATAAAGCCAGGTAACAATAACAGCAGACACAAATAATACAAAAGAAGAATATAAAATGTCCTGGACAACTCAAGATAATGAGACTTATCAAGCTTCCATATTTTAACAAAAGGTTTCCCCCTTCCCCTCTCAACAAAGAAAACTCCCCCACCCCTCCCCCCGTATACCAACAGTTAACTTCTCCCACCCAATCCACCCCATTTATCCATTCAATAAGAAGAAATGCAAAGATCAAATAACTCCCCTCCCCTCTAACAGAGCAAGCAGTCATAAAAAGATGGATTCAGATAGGCTTCGACGACAACTCCAGTAGTTGGAACATAAGGACAGAGCTTGGCAGACTTCTACAGTCCATGTCCCAGAAACAACACACAAAGTCCATGATCAAGAATATAATATCAAGTTCATTGTTGATTTAATCTAGAATTGAGAATGAATGTTACTGCTGGGCAGACTGGATGGACCATTCAAGTTTTTAACCTGCTGTCACTTACTATTTTACTATGTTAATTAAAGGACATGTTCCGGTTTTGAAGGCTGTTGGTGCTTTTTTCTTTTGAATCCAGAGTCCTGGCCTTTCTACCTGGGGGTGCTGAGGCATGAGTCCTGGACCTCCTAACTCATAGGAGGGAGGACTTAACTACCCAAGAGTGGTGTGGCAACTGGGCCTTCTCAAATCCGGGAGCCTTTTGGATACATGCTACCTGCATTGAGAGGGGAGATTCCCAGTTCTTCTTCAGTAAATCATTAAGGATAGGGTGCAATGGAACCGTGACTCCTTCCTTAGGAGGAGAATCATAGTTCAGGACAGTCAAAATGTCTGCCATGGGCTGTTCCTCCATTTTCAACTTAAATTGAATGGCCAAAATCATCTCCTTGACAAAGTCAGTGAAAAGGAAACTCTAAGGTGGAGATTTTCATCTCTCTTGAGACGGGGAGGGATCAGAGGGATATCATATGACTCCTCCTCTGAGAATGTGGGTCCTCCTCTGGTTCCCATGAGTAGTCCCAATCAGACTCTTCCTCATACTTCAAGTCAGCTAGGAGAGTCTCTGTCTGCCTCAGCTCAGAGGAACCATGTCCTTGCCCCGAAGAGCGCTGAGGTACGGTCTGATTCCGGGGAAGCTTCTTCCTCCGAAGTCAAGCGTGGTATTGTATGTGTCTGCAGATACACAGAAGGAAAAGGGAAATACAGAAGAGCAAATTGTAATCTACAAATAATGCCAAGCAGTCCACAAAAAGCAGAATACACATCTTCTAATGTTGAAGAACCTTATTCCAATCACTTTCAAACATACGATGCCTGAGATGGCCACGTTTTGCCCTGTGGGACCCTAATAGGTTATGTATTCTTTTTATATAGGACTAGGGGGCATGCGATGAAACTATAGTGTAGTAAATTTAAAACAAATCGGAGAAAATCTTTCTTCACCCAACGTATAATTAAACTCTGGAATTCGTTGCCAGAGAAAGTGGTGAAGGCGGTTAGCTTAGCAGAGTTTAAAAAGGGGTTGGACGGTTTCCTAAAGGACAAGTCCATAAACCGCTACTAAATGGACTTGGGAAAAATCCACAATTCCAGGAATAACATGTATAGAATGTTTGTACGTTTGGGAAGCTTGCCAGGTGCCCTTGGCCTGGATTGGCCGCTGTCGTGGACAGGATGCTGGGCTCGATGGACCCTTGGTCTTTCCTAGTATGGCATTACTTATGTACTTATATATGTTTTAGTATCTAAGTCCTTTTGATGTCTATTCATGTATTAGACTGTTGAAGGTTTATTATTTTGACCTATGTTTTAATGTTTTCAAATGGATTAATTTTATGTGGGTCAAAAAAGTCATGTGATTGCCATGACCGGGAGCAGCAGCAGATAAAGCTAGCTCCCGAGGCGTCCGTTTGGATCCAATAATTGCCTGCTGTTAGATTTGCCAATCTTCCCCTAACTAAGTGTGGGGAACAGCCAGTGCAGTGTGAACCAGTGTTGCTAGGTGGGCGGTTTTCCGCGACCCACCGCGGGAAATTTTTGCCCGCGATGGGTTGCGGTTTTTTGGGCTTGTTTTGGGGTCTTTCGGCGGGGTTTTTTTGTGGTTTTTCGGGCCACAGGGGCGTGGCTAGTGGCGTTTTGGGCGGGGTGACATTTTGGGCGGGGCCAGTGATGGAAGAGGCGGGGCCGATGATGGAAGAGGCGGGGCCTATGACGGCGGGGGCGGGGTTGATGACGGCGGGGGTGGTGGTGTCATGGGCAGGGTTTGACTTTGGGCGGGTTTTGGGCTGGTTTTGGGCTCGTTTGGATGGGAAAAAATGTTTCCACCTGGCAACCCTGGTGTGAACATCAAAATCGCAAAGGGAGGTGAGATTATGGCCTCAAAACAGCCATGAAAAGATTGAGACAGGCAGAAAGTAGCAGAATCAAAGATGGCGGACGGGACGGTGTAAAAACCGGATACAGCGGGATCCTCGGGATCTTCCCGGATTCGATCGCCAACATTTTAAAACGTCATTTTTCTTTTGGAAGTCGTATACATATGAACATTTTACATGTAACCTCCTAATGTTTTTTTTTGTTTTCTCTGTGTATGGTATTTAACTCAGGACATTAATCATTATTCTCCCTGACCCTCCCATTTGCGCACAATCTCGTCCACCTTAAAAGGGGCGGGGCGAGCCCCCGTACTATCATAAATGTGACTGGTTCCTCGGCGGAGGACGGTAACTTGACGTCATAGAGGGCGTGGTAAAAGGGCCGAGCCCCCACACGGCACATACAGGTAGTTCCTCGCCAATACAGGTGGTTTTTCGCCGGAGGACGGTAACGTGACGTCATAGGGGCAGTGATAAAAGGGGCGAGCCCCCATACGTCACATCGCAGTGGGCCTGACCAGAGGGCGTGACCTAGCAGGATCTTTTTTCTCGGAGGTTAAAACAGGACACGGGTTCGTAGACCACTAAAGCCAGTAGGCGGAGCTTGTTTGCAATAGACTGAGCAATTGCTACTGAGCAATTGACAACAGTAGGAAAAGATTTGTAGAAATAACAGACTGGTTATGCGTGGTCCATCTGTAAATCTAATCCAGTTGGATACAGATGGTAAAATGTAATTGTGATCCTGTTTCCTGATTGGTTCAACTGTTATTGTAATCTGCCTTGGGAAGCCTGGTGTTATAAAGATGGAATACTACTACTACTACTATTTAGCATTTCTATAAAAAAACTCTCCATTAATTGGGGCACATGGAATCACATCTTCATCTAATCTGTCATGTAGACGTTGACATTTTAGATATACAAATGGATCATTCTATTTCTAGGCATATTTCATGGACAAGTGGTTTTATAATTCAAAACAAAAATAAATATTTTATTTAATGCAGATCTATTTTGCTTAAACATAACTAAATGGGCTAGAATCCCCTAATGCAGCCCATCGTTTTTCTTATGTTTTGTTCTTGTTATGACTTATAGTGTGCCAAAACAGAAATCTCTTATTTCTATCTGTTCGATAATTGTGAACACTATCCACCCTAAAAGGTTGTTATGTGGCTGTACAGGAGGAATTGTGATATTGAATAAATAAGTGTATGTTTGTGTCCCTAGTCACGCATCCAAAGGTTGTATAATCCTTTCAAGATAGCCAGTTCATCGTTTAACAAATTAGTGGAACATAACCACAGAGACAAGGTATGATTGCATTTTCAAAGTGTTAATACTAGGGCTCAGCTAAGAAACAGGTTTTTGAGTTAGTCTTCAAAATTGTTTTCAATTGTGCCATCACCAACCAGCTGGATGTGACCAAACTTGTTTTCAATTGTGCCATCACCATCCAGCTGGATAGGCAGTGTCTTAAAAGGTGCAGGATAAAGGGTTTGTTTTGGGGGTTTTTTTATGTTTTTATATTTGATCTCACATTTTCCCAAGCAAACTCAGTTTCAATGTGTGTTATATTTGAGAATAGAGTGAGATAGAATAATGGGAGCAAATAGATGGATATGTCTGTAATATTTAATAAAGTTGAGATTAGCATACAGTGGGGGAAATAAGTATTTGATCCCTTGCTGATTTTGTAAGTTTGCCCACTGACAAAGACATGAGCAGCCCATAATTGAAGGGTAGGTTATTGGTAACAGTGAGAGATAGCACATCACAAATTAAATCCGGAAAATCACATTGTGGAAAGTATATGAATTTATTTGCATTCTGCAGAGGGAAATAAGTATTTAATCCCTCTGGCAAACAAGACCTAATACTTGGTGGCAAAACCCTTGTTGGCAAGCACAGCGGTCAGACGTCTTCTGTAGTTGATGATGAGGTTTGCACACATGTCAGGAGGAATTTTGGTCCACTCCTCTTTGCAGATCATCTCTAAATCATTAAGAGTTCTGGGCTGTCGCTTGGCAACTCGCAGCTTCAGCTCCCTCCATAAGTTTTCAATGGGATTAAGGTCTGGTGACTGGCTAGGCCACTCCATGACCCTAATGTGCTTCTTCCTGAGCCACTCCTTTGTTGCCTTGGCTGTATGTTTTGGGTCATTGTCGTGCTGGAAGACCCAGCCACGACCCATTTTTAAGGCCCTGGCGGAGGGAAGGAGGTTGTCACTCAGAATTGTACGGTACATGGCCCCATCCATTCTCCCATTGATGCGGTGAAGTAGTCCTGTGCCCTTAGCAGAGAAACACCCCCAAAACATAACATTTCCACCTCCATGCTTGACAGTGGGGACGGTGTTCTTTGGGTCATAGGCAGCATTTCTCTTCCTCCAAACACGGCGAGTTGAGTTCATGCCAAAGAGCTCAATTTTTGTCTCATCTGACCACAGCACCTTCTCCCAATCACTCTCGGCATCATCCAGGTGTTCACTGGCAAACTTCAGACGGGCCGTCACATGTGCCTTCCGGAGCAGGGGGACCTTGCGGGCACTGCAGGATTGCAATCCGTTATGTCGTAATGTGTTACCAATGGTTTTCTTGGTGACAGTGGTCCCAGCTGCCTTGAGATCATTGACAAGTTCCCCCCTTGTAGTTGTAGGCTGATTTCTAACCTTCCTCATGATCAAGGATACCCCACGAGGTGAGATTTTGCGTGGAGCCCCAGATCTTTGTCGATTGACAGTCATTTTGTACTTCTTCCATTTTCTTACTATGGCACCAACAGTTGTCTCCTTCTCGCCCAGCGTCTTACTGATGGTTTTGTAGCCCATTCCAGCCTTGTGCAGGTGTATGATCTTGTCCCTGACATCCTTAGACAGCTCCTTGCTCTTGGCCATTTTGTAGAGGTTAGAGTCTGACTGATTCACTGAGTCTGTGGACAGGTGTCTTTCATACAGGTGACCATTGCCGACAGCTGTCTGTCATGCAGGTAACGAGTTGATTTGGAGCATCTACCTGGTCTGTAGGGGTCAGATCTCTTACTGGTTGGTGGGGGATCAAATACTTATTTCCCTCTGCAGAATGCAAATAAATTCATATACTTTCCACAATGTGATTTTCCGGATTTAATTTGTGATGTGCTATCTCTCACTGTTACCAATAACCTACCCTTCAATTATGGGCTGCTCATGTCTTTGTCAGTGGGCAAACTTACAAAATCAGCAAGGGATCAAATACTTATTTCCCCCACTGTATATACCGAGCTGTGCATTTAAAAGTTTATCCTTTAATCATACCACATGTTCAGAAATCATAGCCATAAGTATAGGCAGTTATTCAAAGTTTATTGTGTGCAGACACCAGAACAGGCATCCATCACATTGAAAAAGTTAACAACTTCCACAGAGTACATTCAAAATTACATTTTTATTTCCTTATTTCCATCTTCCAAAATTCCACACAGTAGATGTACAGACCAGCAGGACCCAAAGCAGTCTAAAACAAGGAAAAACAAACAACACAGTTTATACCAAATTGTTCCACAAATGTACTATTTATACTATTTGCAAAATAACATGTTGCATTTGAATTTCACAATTTATTCCTTTGTACTGTTGTTATACATGTGTTTCATATCCTGCAGTTGCAGAGACACAGAGGTACAGGTCTTAGGGCCATGTTTATGTTATCCCCCAGATTATACAGTATGTACTGTGCATAGATGAATGTGTGTTTACATGCATAAATCTAGGCGTATTTTATAACAGTGCGCATAACTGTATTGGCTTTAAAAACCAATCAGCATTGCTAACAGCTCCTAATAATCAATAATTAGCACTTGTGAAAAATTACAATGTATGAGTGAGATTGGGAAGTGTATTCTGTAATGTACTGAGCCTAAATTTTAAGGTACACAAGCAAAATGTATGCACACAGGGAAAAAGTGGTATGTTTATGGGCTTTACCAAATGTATTTACATAGTTATATAATAAGGACCACTGCGCATAAATGTACATGCAAGGATTTACACCAACTTTTCATTAGCATAAATGGATGCCTGCAGATTCTGTCGCAGTAACTAAGTCAAAGTATTCTAAATACTTTGTGTAAAACTATGAGTGGTATTTTGAAAATGCTTATGCTTGATTGCTTTGAGAATATATAGTATATATATATAATTTTCAAATAACATTTTTATTTGAGTAGATTTTAAAATTAATTTAAGGAAGAACTTAGCTAAAGTATCAAGATCCTGACAGGAAATGCTGAGGCAACAGGAACAGGATGCCGACTGAGGCAGGAACAGAGCACCTGAAAAAAAACAGAAGCAGAGCCTCTGAAAACAGAAGCAGAGCACCTGAAAACAGAAGCTGCAATGCTGACTGAGGTAGGCCCAGGCCAGGAACAGAACACTGAGGAAGGCCCAGGAACAGGGTACACACAGAGGTCTGCCCCAGTGTTCCTGTTCCTGGAACTGCCCCAGTGTAACTGCTCCTGCCCAGGAATAGGAACAGAAACAGGAACAGGAACACCAAGGCAGGCCCAGGGACAAGAAGAGGATCACCGTCACCAAGGCAGGAACAGGCACAGAAACACTAAAAGTGAAAGAGAAAAAGATTAGGATGGAACAGTTACAAGAACACTGAAACAGATGAAAATGGAACTTGGACAGACAGGAATGCTGAACTCCCGTCCCGAGGCAGGCACAGGAACACTGAACACCGAAGCACAGGCAGCTAGGCACAGGAACTCGGACTAAAAAGGAAACAGGAGGGCATAAAACGATTTCTGCCTCACCCAATGGTCAGTCGGGTTACCCACACCCAGCCTCTCCCCCCCCCCCTCCACCCCTTCCAACAACAGTACTCACCGGGCTCTTGAGGCCTTGGACGATATACTGCAGGAATACTGGAAACTCCGCTGCAGGAACACTGGGCTCTCCCACGATGGACTGTGACGCAGGAAAGATGAAGAGGCTGCAACAGGAGGGAATCAAGGATGAGCGACCTGCCTCGCTTACCGAGACCCGGCAAAGACCCTGCTTCTATCCATCGCCCCTCTGGGACATTCAAGCAAAGTGCAACTCACCAGGCTATGACACAGCCAGGTGTAACGGGAACACTGAGTGGCGTGGCAAGGCGCAAGAACCCCTTCTGACTCGATTGACGCAGCCAGGCATAGGAACCCCCCCTGACTCGTTTCACACGGACAGGCAAAGGCACCCTCTCTGACCCGTTCCACGCAGCCAGGCACAGGAACTTGGACTGAAAAGGAAACAGGAGGGCATAAAACGATTTCTGCCTCACCCAATGGTAGTCGGGTTACCCACACCCAGCCTCTCCCCCCCCCCCTCCACCCCCTCCAACAACAGTACTGGAAACTCCGCTGCAGGAACACTGGGCTCTCCCACGATGGACTGTGACGCAGGAAAGATGAAGAGGCTGCAACAGGAGGGAATCAAGGATGAGCGACCTGCCTCGCTTACCGATACCCGGCAAAGACCCTGCTTCTATCCATCGCCCCTCTGGGACATTCAAGCAAAGTGCAACTCACCAGGCTATGACACAGGGCTCTCCCACACTGGACTCTGATGCAGGAAAGCTGAAGAGGCTGCAATTTCCAAATTAGTATTCTATGGCTTTATCAATACGGACTTCAATGATTAAATGATGACAAACAGGAATATTGCTATATGGTTCCAAATCAACCCCGACACTTTGGACATAGGTATATTGCATCTCGAATCTCTTCTTGTATTCCCACACAACTGTAGTGATACCAGTCGAGGCAATCACCTTCACATAACACCATATTGTCAGCTACTGGTCTGATACATTGTAAAGAGTATGTAGGAAAGGCCCCAAAGGAACCCGGGGATAGGCCAGAATACCCCCGTTATAGGCAGGCATTCCCCAGGAAAAAACTAGAAATAAAGAACTACAACTCCCAGCATGCCCCAAGGGAGCCTGGGGATAAGAGAAACTATGTGCATTCCCAGGAGTCACCAGAGGAGGGCCGCAGGGGAAGGAGTAAGGCTGATTCTCCAACCTGGGGGAAGAGGTGGTGGAACAAGTGGGTGGAGAAAGAAGGGACTCCAAAGAACTTTAATGAAGAAAAGGGTGAGCAGCTGGGAGAGGGGCGGGGTGAAGAGAATATGGATTGGGCTCCTGAGGAGAGGGAGGGAGAGAGTGAGCCTTGCCCTATAGACTTGACTGAATCGGAGAACACCCTGGAAGAGCCGATGGACTTTTCAGCTCTGGCTCAGCGAAAGCCAAGGAAGTAGCGGGGCCAAGCCGGGTCTAGCGGGAGGAGGTCAGGTAGGAGTATGACTGACCAAGAGGGTGGGACCCTAGGCTTTGAGCCCGCGCAAAGCCATTACTGTGTGTTTTGAAAGCTTGGCTAGAACTGAACTGTGTTTTTGAAAGCCTGGCTAAACTGAGCTGTGTTTTGAAGCTTGGCTAGAACTGAACTGTGTATTGAAAGCCTGGCTAAACTGAGCTGTGTTTTGAAGCTGGGCTAAAATTGAACTGTGTTTTGAAAGCCTAGCTGGACGGAGCTATGTTTTTGAGGCTTGGCTAAAATTGAACTGTGTTTTTGAAAGTCTAGCTGGACTGAGCTATGTTTTGAAAACTTGGCTAGAACTGAACTGTGTTTTGAAAGCCTGGCTAAACTGAGCTGGGTTTTGAAGCTTGGCTAGAACTGAACTGTGTTTTGAAAGCCTGGCTAAACGGAGCAAAAGGGGTAAAGCCTGGCTAAAGGTGAACTGTGTTTTGGAAAACCCCGCTACACTGAACAGGGTATTTCTTTTTTCTTTTTTATTTTATTTTATTGGCTGCTACTCTCCCCCAGGTGGGAGGGAGAGGCAGCAGCTGTGGAACCCTGGACTGGGAAACTAACCGGATTGAGAAAGGTGAATGATAACTGTGCTTTGTTTTGTGTTTTGGTGCCACAACTGAGGGAAGGAGGGAAGCCCCTCCTAGGCAATAAAAAAGCTTCATTGTTCTGAGGGAAAAAGGAGCAGTACTGGAAGGTGTTCTTCAGGTTGTGGAGAGCTGCAACCGCTGAGGGAAGAGGATACACTTTACAATTGGTGGCAGTGGTGGGATCGCTTCGCGAACCTGTCGCTCGAGGAGGCCAAGACCAGCAGGACAGAAAAGCCCGACGGAGGGGCCAACGCTGAGAAAGGCGCAGACTCGTCTGGGGTTCCGGTAAGCGGGGCCTAGATTGGGGGAAATAAAAGGGATCCTAGAAAAGGGGAAACATAAGTAGTGAAACCGCACTTGGAGGTGTCCTCTGTTTTTTTCCCCCCCACCAGGAGTCGCTGTTCCGGAGCAAGGATGGACCCCAAGGAGATCTTCGCGTGGATGATGATGCAGTTCCAGAAACAGAAAGAACTGACGGGGAAGATGGTGGAAGACTCCTTGACGGCGGCATGAGAGCAGCAACAACCGGTGCTGAATATGCTCCAGGACTTTTTTCAGCGAGGGATCGAGGCTCCCAGGGGCGGTGGAGCCGGAGCAACTGGACAGGGACCCGGAGGAAGCGGTGTGGTAGGACCTTTATCCCTGAACTCACTTACTTGGGGAAAGTTGTCTGAGCAGGATAATGTAGAGGATTTCCTGACCGCCTTCGAGAGGGTGGCAGTGGCCGCAGGATGGCCACAAGAGCAGTGGGCCATGCGGTTAGTGCCTTCATTATCTGGGGAGGCTCTAGGAGCCTTTTAGAGACTTGGCTCCTGGGGACGCTGCCAACTATGGGAGGTTGAGAGAGGCCATTAAGGACAGATATGGACTAAGTACCCAGGCTTATAGGCGTAAGTTTCGGTCCACTAAATGGGAAAAGGGGGAAACCCCTAAAGCGGTGGCCACTAGACTGAGGGACTTGGTAAAAAAATGGTTGGAACCGGATCGCCACACCACGGGAGAGATTCTTCAAGAATTGGTAGTGGAGCAATTCCTGCAGGGTCTTCCCAGGGAGATTAGGGCAGGATTGGTCCAAAGGGGCTGTAAGACGGTGGAGGCCGTGACAGCCGGGTTGGAGTGTTATTTGGAAGCCCAGCATTGGGGAGGACCCGACCTGGAGGGTGTGAAACCCCGACCTGTGGGAGGCTGGGGTTCCAAAAGTTCCTTCTTTAAGCCAGATCTCCAGGGAGGGAAACCCGATTACGGCTGGGGTGGTAAAAAGCCCGTAGTGCCCTCGGGCCCGGAAAAAAAGGCCCCCTCGTATGAAGGAAAATTCTGTTATAAGTGTGGGAAGGCGGGGCACTTCAGGAGGGATTGCCCAGGTCAAGAGGGATGGACCTCGCAGGTTGCCCAAGGGTTTAGGCCCCGGTATACGGCTAAGGTGGAGGTTGAGGGTTTACCGATGGTAGCCATGTTAGACTCCGGGGCAGACCAGTCCATGATCTCTAGGAGGTTATGGGAACAAATAAGAAAGAGGAGGACAGGATATAAGGATACCTATGAGGGAGCAGTGGCTATTCAATGTATACATGGGGCCAGTACTCGTTATACCCTCCATAGGGTTCACGTGAAGGGGCCCACAGGGGAGATAGAGATAGCCATGGCCGTTCTGCCCAGGCTGCCCCAGGAGATGATTTTAGGAAGGGACTGGCCCCCCTTTACCGAGTGTATTAGTGGGAAAAGTGTGTTGGTCACTACCCGCTCCCAGGCTCGGCGAGACCCTGAGGCTGATGAAGAGGGGATAGGAGGTATTTTTCCTTTTCAAGGGAAGGTCTTGGGGGAGCCGGGAAAAGAGAGAAAGGGGAAAGCTTTGAAGAAAAAGGAACAGAGGGGCAGACGGGAGGCCTTGGAGCAGGCACGAAAAGAAAGTTATCTGCCAGTGGCCCCGAAAGAATTGAGCGAGCAGTTTCCCCAGTTTCATAGGGAGCAGGCCACGGACCCTACTTTAGAATATGCCTGGGAACGGGCCCGACAGGGGGAGGGCCAGGAAGCCCCGGGGTTCATGATAGAGGGGGACATTCTATATCGCAGGGTACCCAATTGGGAGAACTCGGAAGCGGGGAGACAGCTAGTAGTCCCCCAAGCTTTTCGTCCCCTAGTAGTAAGGCTCGCGCATGATCACCCTTTGGGGGGGCATAAGGGCTCCCAAGCTACCCTGTCTCAGATATTAGGCCGGTTTTATTGGCCAGGAGTTTATGGGGAGGTGGAGAGGTATTGCAAGTCCTGTCCCAACTGTCAGAAGGTGGCAGACCGGCTACCGCCTAGGGCACCTTTAACCCCCCTTCCTAGAGTGGAACAACCGGGGAGGAGAATCGCAATGGATATTATTGGCCCGGTAACTAAATCTCGAAGAGGCTTCCTCTATGTTTTAGTGGTTATGGATATGGCCACTAGGTACCCCTGGGCCATACCTTTGAGAAGCATATCAGCGAAGGGCATTGCCAGGGAACTGATAAAAATCTTTTGTGAGGTGGGATTCCCCCAAGAAGTTTTGACTGACAGGGGGTCCAACTTTATGTCAAGTACCTTAAGGCAAGTGTGGGAGGCTTTTGGAATACAACATATCCGTACAGCGGCCTACCATCCTCAAACTAATGGGATGGTGGAACGTTTTAATAGAACTTTAAAGGGTATGTTGAAAAAAGCATTAGGCGAGGATAGGACAGGTTGGGACCAACTGTTGCCCTTCGTGCTATATGCCTACAGGGAGAAGGTGCAAGACTCATTAGGAGTTGCGCCTTATGAATTGATGTTTGGACGGAGGCCCAGGGGAATTTTAGATATTTTACAGGAACACTGGGTACCCCCGGACACCTCCGATCAGTCAGTGGTCGAATACCTACAGGATCTGAGGGCCAGGTTAGAGAAGTTACAGGAATATTCCCAGGATAGGCTGGAACAGAGCCAAAATCGTCAAAAGGAATATTATGATAAGGGTACTCGTGAGAGGGAGTTTGTAATAGGGGATAGGGTCCTTATCCTAATCTCAGAGGATCCTCATAAGTTTGCCTCTAGGTGGAAGGGTCCCTGGGTGGTGAGGAGGAGACTTGGGCCTCTTACATATGAGGTGGCGAACGAAAAGGGGCGGCTCCAAACTTTCCATGTTAACCTGATGAAACCCTGGGTAGCAAGGGTAGGCTTTCAGACCCGAGGGGAGGAAAAGGAGGGAGAGGAGTTAGGACCGCAAATAAGGGATATTTTCAAGCCCGGTGAACCAGGGGTTAATCCCCGGTTGACACAAGTACAAAAGAAAGAAATAGGAAGGCTCCTGAAAGGGTTTGAGGATGTGTTGACGGCCTGCCCTGGAAATACTCACCTAGTGGAGCATGACATCAGAACGGAAAGGGGGAAAGTAGTTCGGCAAAAGCCATATAGGCTGTCCCCCATGAAAAGGAGGGAGGTGATAAAACAGGTCCAGGAAATGTTAGACTTCGGGGTGATCGAAGAGTCAAATAGCCCCTGGTCAAGCCCAGTGGTGTTAGTACCAAAACCCGAAGGGGAGTGGAGATTCTGCATAGATTTCCGCCAGCTTAATAATATCTCTCAAGCAGATGCATATCCTATGCCCTATATTGAGGAGCTGGTGGACAGGCTAGGATCTGCCCAATATCTCACCACCCTAGACTTGACAAAAGGGTACTGGCAGATTCCCCTTACGCCCGGGGCGCAAGCTAAGACCGCCTTTAGTACGCCCATAGGCCTGTACCAGTTCAAAAGATTGCCCTTTGGCCTTAATTCAGCAGCTGCAAGCTGCCAGAGGTTGCTGGACAGGGTGCTCCGACCACATCAGGCATATGCCGCCGCCTATATGGATGATGTGGTAATACATAGTGGAGACTGGAACACCCATTTAAACCAGGTAGAGGCAGTGCTGCAGGCTTTTAGGGGGGCAGGTCTCACCCTGAACCCAAAAAAATGTTATTTTGCGCAGTACCGGGTGAAGTATTTAGGGTATAATGTGGGAAGGGGAGATAACCAGCACAAGCACCCAGTGGTTACGGTCAATATTAACTGGCATAAGCCACATGTCATGCTCAAGCACTTTATATTTGTTCAACTGCTTTTCAATGAATCTTTCTCTATATTTTTGGTGCTTTAGGTATAGCATAAAATAGGTACTGAATGTATAAATGCTTGCATTTACTTCAAATTCGCTTATTTTTATTGCTCTTGTTGTAATGAAGCCGTCAAGTACAGTGTCTGTTAGCCAATTACTGTCTTTCAACGATGTTAAATCTCTGTGGTCAATTATGTATCCACCTATACGTATTTTTGCCTTGGAGTCCAAGTGTGGAAAAGTTTCATTTATGTTCATCCACGGCTTTGGGGTGATCAGAGGCTCTATTTCTGTCTGCTGTTCCGTGTGCGTCATCGTGGGAACAGATTCATTGTACTCCAGATTCCTGTGTGTTGTTAAGTCTTCAATGTTCATAGATTTTTTCTTACCTTCATGGAGAATATTGGTTTAATTTTCCAGAAAGTCTTCTTTTTCATTGACTTCTCTGGTTGCCGTTATATTCGTTTCACCAACACAGGGGTCCAAAATATATTCCTCTTCTTCATATTCATGTAAAAAATCTTTGGAGGGAACTATAGAATCATTTTGCGGGATGATTGTATAGGTTTCTTTTTTACGTGGGAATTTTCTTCCAGAACGAGCCTTTCCCCTTTTGTTTCTAGCCAGTGTTGTAAGGTTGATAGTTTTAGTGCCTACCTTTGGAGGAAGCATACCAACTGCTTCCCTTGCACCTAGAATGTGAAGGCATGTTCTAGTGGAGTTGCAAGAGCACTTCTGTTCTGGGAATAGCCTTACATTGTAGTAATCCCCACCGTGTCCCTGTACAACAAATATTCCCAAAGAGGGTACAAGAACAATGCTCTGCCGTTTAATTAATGCTCGTCCCTCTGCAATATTGCAAGCAGATGGTGTTGGTTCCATCTTCGATTTTGATGTGTTGGAATCTGAATGCAAACTGATAAATTTTTCTACATCCTCAGGGGTACAGTATTCTTTCGGGAGTTTAACTTGTTCTTTATCTTTACTATGTGATCTGTAAATGTCTTTTAGATGATAATTTCCCAGGTGGCACTGCCCACGAATGATTTCTCGTATATAGAAGTTTTGTAGATGGTACAAAAACATTACCATGCACTCCATCTGTATCTCTTGTTGTTCCACAACGCGTTTCAATATAGAGTTGAAACTTTCTGAAATATTAGTCGTTATCCCTTTCACATAGTCTACAATACCGTTTTCTTTCAATATCCAGGACACCGCATGACAGATTATACTGTGATGCAATTCTTGCTCAAAGTATTGTAGGAATGATGTACTCCAATTCCTACGTTTTAATCTCAGTTTCTCATAGAAGATCTCTTTAGAATTGCACTTCAGGAGTTCCATGATCTCATCTACGTAGAACTTTATTTCTGAATTTTTTCTGCAGTGCTTTTTTGTCCATATTTTTACATCCTGGCGTATGTGGTTCCAACAAATGACTCTTTTAAATGTAGGAAATACATGATCAATAGCTTTTTGTATGGCGGTCTCCCTGTCAGATACAAATATTACGTTCTCTTTTTGAATTCTATGACAAATTATTCTGAAACCGTTCAGAAATGCCCAGTGGGTAAGGAATTTTTTATTGCTGTGTAACATGAAGCATAATGGTATTACTGGAGATTCCTGAAACATTTCATGTTGGAACACAATGGAAGAAAGGTAGTAATCACCAAGATTAAACGTTGTGTCTTTCACAGATCGTGTTAGGTCCTGAAACAGTGTGGCCATTTTCCTGTCACCCATCATTAGTAAGACATCGGGATGAACAGTGTAGGACCAGACAAACTGTCCAAGAAGATCACAGTATTCGAAAACACTGTATATGTCATCTTGTGTAAGACGTGCTTTTCTTCGTTTATTGTTTTGCTGGTTTTTAACTTGTTCCACATCTCTTGGAAGTGTACCTACAATGTCTTCCATGGTGCCTTCGTTACATATCCTACGGTACACAGACATGGGTTTACCTGTCTCCTTTCTTATTCTTTTGAGAAGTGACGGTGCTGATCTTATATGCTCCCTGTCCATGTTCCTCACTCTGTTTCCATGACTCATGGATTTTTCCGTTGGTTGTTCTCCAAGGTAATGGACGAGTATCTCTGTACTTCCAGGGTCGAGAAGCTGGTAACTGTATCGATGGAACTTACCGTTCCCTGTTCTGATTCTGTGATATGTTTTTCTCAGCACTGGGTCTTTTTTAGGCCAACGACAGAGACCACCATGGAACCACGCATAGCCGTCGGCCCGCCAATCATCCTTTTTTTCCTCTTCGCCAGAATATGTGAAAAGAAATGCCTCTCCTGCTTTTGCATTTGTTGCTGCTTTTCTAACAGCCTTTGTTATGTTTGCATTCTTCAGTAGATGGATGGCTTCTTCTATTGAGTACATAGTGTTCTTGTTAGCATACACTGCCATCTCAATTCAGGAGTTAGAACCCTTCCTGTATGAAAACAGAACAGTGTTTAAGGTGTATGCTCCCTGTAAATTAGAATGCATTTATGTTTATTTTAGTAACGTTCATGTACACCACATTATGTTCTAAAACTTCTACTTCTGCTGCACTATGTTTAACTAGCCGTTAAGCCCATTAAAACGGGTGAGTATTGTTATGTGGGTTTTCCAAGGCCCCCCTCCCCTCGCCGCTGCAAGGCACCCTCCCCCTACCCTCGTTGCTACAAGGCTCCCTGCCCTCCCTCCTTCCCTGCCAGCTCCAAGGCCCCCCTCCGTCCCTCCCTCCCAGCTCCAAGGCCCCCTGCCCTCCCTCCCAGCTCCAAGGCCCCCTCCTCATATCTCCCATGTCCAGCATTTCTCCTGCCCTCCCCTCCCTCCCCCCCAGGTCACCGCTACCAGTTCCCCCCCCCCCCCCCCCGGAGTCACTGCCACCCCCCTCCACCCGGGCCCTCTGTTCACCACTGAACTTACAGCGCCGAAACTGCAGCAGGCAGATCAGCTGAGCTCCCGTCGGCCTTCCTTCTCTGCCTGTGTCCCACCCTCGTGTGACGTAACGTCGGCGAGGGCGGGACACAGGCAGGGAAGGAAGACCGATGGGAGCTCAGCTGATCTGCCTGCTGCGTTTTTGGCACTATAAGTTCAATAGCGAAGAGAGGGCCTGTGCCGGATGGAGGGGGGTCAGCGACTGAGGGTGGTGGGAGCGGTAGCAGCAACCTCAGGGGCGAGCGGTAGCGACCTCGGCGGTTCCCTCCCTCCACTTCGCGCAGTTTCCCTCTCTGTTACACCCCTGTCATCACGTATTGACACAGGGGCGGGACAGAGAGTAAAGTCTGTAGTGCGCATTTGCGGGTGAGTATGGTCACTCGCAATTTATATGTTTCATAGTCATGTAATACATCTGATGTTACCGTAACTACACAGTGGGACTTCACATTAATTTCTTTTGTCTGTCATGTAATGTGCATGTCACAAAAGTCTCTTGGAGTCCATGTGCATCAAACAGAGTAAGTGTGACAATATACTGTTTGTAACTCTACTCTTGTGCGTAAATGTCTTTATCGAAATAGGAGGATAAGCGGTCTAATAAATCACTGGGGTATGCTACTAAATAGCATGTCTCAAATATGTGTATGAATTTCATTAAATTTTACATGTCATTCACTTTTTCAGGGGACTTAATCTAGTGTTTGAACAAATCTACAGCACAGTATCACAGAAACGTTTACAAATGTTCCTTGCTCGAGTCCCCTGAGAAAGTGACAGTGAAACAACTGCTTGTTGGGACCTGCGCACCTTGTACAGATAATTCAACAACAGTAGGTATGAAGTGAATGGAACTGCTAGTTGCTTCGCAAATGTGGAATGACATGTGAGATTGCATGACATTCATAAAGAAAATATAATGAAAACCAAACATAAAAGGGATTTTAAAATCTATATCCAAGGCAGGAGGAGGTTGTTGTGGTCAATGATAACATATAATCACAAAAACAAGAATTAAGACATTTGACACATGCTATTGAGCTGCAGATCCCAGTGAGATATGGGCTCTACTGAAAAGGAGGGGGATAGGGACACAGAGGGGCAATACTGAAAAGGGGAGGAGGAGATAGGCACACAGAGGGGCATGACTAGAAGGGGGAATGGAGATATGGGGACAATGGTGAACAAGGGGTGAGATGGGGACAAAAAGGTAATGCTTGAAAAAGGGAAAAGATAGTAATACTGTGGTAGTGTTGGAAAAAGGGGGAAGATGGGGAGAAAGGGCAATGCTATAAAAGGGGACAACAGGATGGCAGATGCTAGATAAGGGGAAGATGAGGAGACCAGGTAGGCTTGTGCTCAAAAGGGGTGGGTGGTTGGGTACACAGAAATGGCAGATGCTGAACTTGGAGGTAGGATACAGACAAGGGACACAGAAGGTAGATGCTGGACAGGCCCAATATTCGTGCAGAGGAAAGATGGATAGTGCACTTGGACACAAAAGAAATGTCAGATGGGCAAAAGACCCTGTAAAGGCAGAAGAAACAGAAAAGAAACATTGGGACCAAAGCACATGAGAAAATAAATTGTTCAAACAACAGTAGAGGGGTCCGAGTGCATTTTGTTAAGTCATTTTGGATGTACTGCAGCCCAGATTTTGATGGGTAGAATCAGGGACTGCAAATCACATATGGATTTGGGATGCAAGTTTACTGTAGGACTGGTTGAAAAATCTCCCTTCTGGAACTGGGACGCATGGCAGCTCTATACACAGCTATTTCATACTCGGGACGTAAAATGCAAGATATGTGCCAAACAGATTTAGAGAAGGAAATGAAGAAGACAAGAAGAAATGGAAAGGCCAACCTGGGAAAGAATTTGTAAGACTGACTCATGGGACATGTAAAAAAAAAAAAAACTGGGACCAGCCAAATTCCCAGACAACAAAGGTAGAAATTTTTATTTAATACTTTGTAAGGATTCAGATGTACCTGCTTTCTAAAACTTACAGGAGAAAAAGCATTTCTGTCTCTTTTTTTTTTTTACCAGTCTTGCACTGTTCGTAGAGTCTGGGTGCCTTGGACTGAGTGGTGGGGGTGGGTGGGCTGTATTTCATTAATTTTTTTTTGCTTGTGGCTCCCTATTCTGTATTAGATTGGTAGAGTGGAATGTGGTCAAAATTTCGGTTTCTGCAAGGTGATTCTGACCTGCATTGGCCACTGTTGGCAACAGGATACTGGGCTACATGGCCCATTGGTCTGACCCAGTATGGCAACTCTTATGTTTATATATATGAGGGTCTGTCCATGTTCTGCATGTGTGACTGAGGTGAAGGATTATGGTAGCATGTACTGTCTGTGTAGGAATGTGTAACAGTGCAGTTTGTACCAGTTTCCCAATAGTTGGTATATCGGTGCTCCACAGTGCAGCGCACTGTAATATATATAGAACTGTCTTCTGATAGCTGGGTTAGGGCTGTTATGGTGTGGTAAGTTTTGTGTTGGAGGGCAGTCCTGGAGTACCCCCTTGCCAGTCACCACACAAACAAACGCCCCTCTGATTTAAACAAGGTGTCTAGTAGTGGAAGGAATGTGTGTGCTATTCTTGAATACTTTTACTTTGTACTTAAGAAGACAGGTTGCGTGCTGTGGCCAGTCGAGGGACCTCTTCTGCATCCTGCCTCCCGATGTAACTACTGTTTCCTTGTAGGCAGGACGCAACAGAGACAGCCTGGATTAATCATTGCCCGCCACAGCCCCTGAGCAACAACACAGACACTGCTGTCTAGCTGGCACCAACAGGTGCCTATTTTATACAAGTCTGCTACCCCTAAGATCAGAACATGGCTACGCCTCTGATAAAGATATTTACGCAGAAGAGTAGACGTACAAACTGTATATTGTCATAAGTCTACCCTGCTGCACATTTTGAGTGATTGTGTAGATGCACAGAAGCAAAGATAGTAAGTAACCTAATCATATAAATCTTGGAGTCCATGGAAATTTTTGTACAATTCATATGATTTTGGACATATCTAATTACAATCTGCATTGTCTCCATATTGTTTGCAGTGCTTCAGCATACATGGCCAGATGACTTTGAGGTTTTTGTGTCTTTGTTAACTGTTTTAAAATCACATTGATAGAAAACTATATAATATTTTTATTCAAGGATCTATTGATAACATATTACACACATTTACTGATGTGTGCTACTGATGACATGTAGTTATATATATAGTTTAAACATATATATATATATATATATATATATATATATATATATATATATATATATTTATGTACACATTTCCATTTTTTTAACAATTAATACATGTATACATACATATTGATGTGTTTATGTTTAAATCTTTTTATTATGAAGCAGTGACAAAACTTTACCAGACATTATCCACATACAAGCACCTCCAATGATCTAATTATGTCTGTCTAGAAACAATGTACAATTTTCTCCCAACCCCCACCCTCTCCCCCCGCCCCAAACCCCTCCCCCCCTCCCCCAAGAATAAACCCCCCCACATTACCCCCCCTCCCGCCCACAACACAAGATAACACTCATCAGTCTATCCTACATTCCTATGACACTGTCAATTTAGGAGTCTACTGCGTGCTAGGGGTTGCAGTGTGTTTGATGTGTTTATAAATACACACGTGACTATACATATCTCTATTTCCTTGTCATCAGCAGCAGATGAATCCATTATGAATGGGTTGTGTCCACCACCAGCAGGGGGAGATAGAGAACACTGAAAACCATAGTGCCTCCAGGACGGCTAGCTCCATCTGCCTCTTGGTATTTCTCTATCTCCCAGCAGGGTTTGACGCTGCTTTTTCAGCTCCTTAAAGATTCTGCATGGGGTGGCTCCTGTGCTTTTGCCACTTGTAGCAGGGGTGTTGTGGCTGCTGGAGCCCACTTTAAAGGCACATAGTTTCGCACTTTCCCTGCCTTACCCTCCCCCCTGTGTGGATGCAGGCATATAGGTTCACCCTTCCCCTGCCTTTCCCACCCTCCTTTGCCTCCGGAGTACCTCTGTAGCTGTTTGCCTCCAACTTTCCTCACAGCGTTAAAAAAAAAAAAAAGAAAAAACACTTTGTCTGCGCTGATATTCTGAGGCTTTTCCTGTCTGTGCAGCGTGACCGGAGCTCTTGGACTTGGTCTTTCAAGGTTAGAGCCATTCTCACCTCCTCCGTTGAGGGCCCGCGGATGGCGTTCTTATGGGGGCGATTTTATTCTGCCGATTTTCAGCGATGGCTTTTGAGGGTGTTAAGCGCTGTTCCCATTGTGGCAAGCGCAGATCAGCAGCGGGACTCTGTAAAGCATGCTTTTCAGACGGTAGACCCGTCACGAGTATGGCGAGCGATGAATCTTCCCGCTCGATGGAGCTGGCAGCGGACGCGCCATCATGGAAGCGCTGCATGGCACAAACCCTGCATTTGCGGAGGAGTCTGAAGCTAGAGGGGCGCCTTGGGCTGAGGCGAACAGAGGAGCTCCATTCCCCATGGCTCCTATGGCGGAGACGGGAGGCCAGGGCGACTTTTCCCCGAGTTTGTGCTGCTTTTATATAAAGCCTTCATGCTAAAAAGAGCTCTGCCGCAGGTGTCTGACTTCATTGCTACCTGGCTCCCCTCTGATGGATGATGGGCCGGGGATGCCGACAGACGTGGCTTCTCCTGAGCGTTGGATTTACGCTAAGCATATACGGGTAAATTCCCCGTCGCAGAGTGGCACACTTCCCTCCCCCCCCCCCCCCCCCCCGGTCGTGCTGTGGGGATTCTGAGGAATCTGGCAGGCCTTCGTGGTCTGAGGAGCCAGAGGAAGATGCCAGTTTGCCACTGGATCTGGATGATCGCACCGCGGTTTGGATTTTCCACCGCAATGAGCTGCCAGCGCTTATCTCAGATGCCTTGCAGGCCCTCTCTATTGATGATCCTGTTAAAGGCAAGGCCTCCTCCGGTAATCCGAGGATGGCGAGTACTAAGAAGCCTGCTTGAGGCTTCCCCTTGCATGACTACATCCAGGAGCTTATTTCTGCTCTATAGGCTGACCCCGAGGGGCCTTTGAAAGTGGTCACGGTGATGGTGCATCTTTACCCTCAGAGTGAGGAGCACTTGTCCCGCTTTGGCTTGCCTAAAGTGGATACCTTTGTCACGGCTGTGACCAAAAATACCACCTTCCCAGTAGAGGGAGGGGTAGCCGTGAAGGACATTTAGGACCGGCGGCTGGAATCAGCACTAAAGCGGTCCTTTCAGATTTCAGGCCTAGCCTTACAGGTGTCTGTGTGCAGTTGTTACGCTGCTGGAGCCTGCCTCTCTTGGTTACAGCAGCAGGCAGTGGAACAGCCCGGGGATGGTGCGGAGACCCTTGCTGAGGTTGCACCCCGCATGGAGTCGGCCTTCTCGTTTTTAGCTGACGCCCTCTATGATGTGGTCAGAGCCTAGGCTAAACTGTACTACAATCCGCAATGAACTCATTCAAACAGACAATTGCGAATGGTAACAACATCCTCCTCCTGCAATTCCACATGTCCAGTGCCTTTGACATGGTTAATCATGACATACTAATACATATACTAGAATACTTCAGAGTAGGAGGCACAGTTCTCAAGTGGTTCAAAGGGTTCCTAACAACAAGATCATACCAAGTAACAACGAGTGCGGACAGATCACCCCCATGGATTCCTGTGTGTGAAGTCCCCCAGGGATCCCCTCTCTCACCAACATTATTCAACCTAATGATGATACCTGTAGCCAAACTACTAGCCAATCAAAACCTCAACCCCTACATTTATGCAGATGACATCACAATTTACATCCCATTCAAACATGATCTTAATGAAATCACCAACGAGATCAAACAAAGCCTCCAAATAATGCACACTTGGGCAGATGCATTTCAACTAAAACTTAACGTTGAAAAAACACAATGCAGCTTATAATCGAAAGAGAAAAACGCCTATATTGCGACCCAAATCAGGAGATAGATGTTTATCTCACAAAAACGAATAAAGCGGTATAATCGAAAGCCGAATTTGGACATTTTCAAATGCAGTCCCTCGCGGATGCGGACTAAGTTGGCGGGGGGCGTGTCGGGGCCTTGTTATCGCCTGATCCAGCTGCTTCTCCCTGCTCGTTCCAGTCCATCGTTCAAGTCCATCTGCTCCAGTCGCTCCAGCCCGCTTGATCCAGCTTCTCCCTGCTTGTCCCAGTCCAGCTTGCTCCAGTCCGCCTGATCCAGCATCTCCAGTCTGTTCTGGTCCGCCTGATCCAGCTTCTCCCTGCTAGCATGTTCCTGCCCTAGTGTGTTCCAGTCCGCCTGCTCCAAGCCTACTCCTGTCTGCATGATCCCATCTCGTGATCCCAGCTTGTTCCAGTACGCCGATCCCAGCTTGCTCCAGTACGCCGACCCTGCTTCCCCTGCCTGCTCCAGTGTTCCAGTCAGGCTTCTCCCTGCTTGTTCCAGCCCATCTGCTCCAGTACACCTGCTCCAGCCTGCCTACTCCGGTACACCTGCTCCAGCCTGCCTACTCCAGTACATCTGCTCCAGCGTGTTCCAGTCCGCCTGAACCAGCTTCTCCCTGCCTGTTCCAGTCCATCTGCTCCAGCCTGCTTGCTGCGTGTTCCAGTCCATCTGCTCCAGCCTGCTTGCTCCAGCTTCTCCCTGCTCATCTGCACCAACTTGTTCCAGCCTGCCTGCTAGCTTGTCAGCCATTGACTTACTCGCCTGCCTGCTAACTTGTCAGCCCTTGTCTTATCTGCTCTCCAGAATCTCCCTGCTCGTTCTTGTCCACCGGCTCCAGCATGCCCCAACCTGCCTACTAGCTTGTCAACCACTGATTTACTTGCCTACCTACTAACTTGTCAGCCATTGACCTACCTACCCCCCCCCAGCCTCTCCCTGCTCATCCCTGTCCATCTGCACCAGCTTGCTTCAGCCCGCCTGCTAGTTTGGCAGCCACTGCCTCACTTGCCGGCCTGCTAACTTGTCAGCCATTGACTTACCTGCTCTCCAGTCCATCTATCCCTCCAATTCCAAGCCTCCGACTCTCCGCTCTATCTATCTACTTCTCACCTCAGGCTCTACACTTACACCGCAATCACTACTTATGGCCCCTGTCCACATCCTCTTCCTTGCCCTGTCCCTTCCTAATCTTTTTCCCCTCCCCTTACCGCTGTCCACTGCTGGAAATCATTGCCCACCTGTGTTCCCTCCCAACCTGCCCACTACGGCAATACCCTATCCACCCCCATCCCTCACCACCTCACCATCTCTCTTGTCCCCCTCCTCCTTCCTAGCCCTTAATCTTCAACACCTCCTTCCTACCATTAACCCTTCACCATTCCTCCTAAGTGCACCACGTCTTCGTCGCCTTCGTCGCCCGACCTCCCCCACCCTCCTCCGCACTCTCCTGCTCCTCCTCCTGCTATCCGCGGGAGACATTAATCCTAATCCAGGCCCCCCTCACCTGTCCTCCTCCTATCCACACAAACGATTCTGTGACGCCTCCAATCTCGTCTCTATTCCCCTCCTCCCCCCCTCTTCCCTCCCCTTCTCATGTGCCTTGTGGAATGCCCACTCGGTCTGCAACAAACTGCCCTTCATCCACGATCTCTTCATCTCTCGCTCCCTTCAACTACTCACCCTAACCGAAACCTGGCTCTCCCCTGACAACTCTGCCTCAGTCGCTGCCCTTTGTCATGGAGGTTATCTCTTCGCCCACACTCCCCGCCCAGATGGCCGCGGCGGAGGCGTCGGGCTACTTCTCTCGCCCTCCTGTAGTTTCCAACACCTCCTCCTGCCGCACTCACTGCTTCTCATCCTTTGAAGCTCACTCCATCCGACTATTCCACCCATTACCACTCAGAGTTGCCGTCATCTACCGCCCCCCTGATAAGCCCCTCTCTTCATTCCTTACTGACTTCGACGCCTGGCTCACCGTCTTTCTTGATCCCGCATCTCCATCCCTCATTCTTGATGATTTTAACATTCACGTCGACAACCCATCCAACTCCTACGCTTCTAAATTCCTCACTCTGATATCCTCCTTTAACCTCCGACTATCCTCTACCGCCCCTACTCACCGTGATGGCCATTGTCTCGACCTCGTTCTCTTCTCTTCCTGCTCACCTTCTAATTTCTGCACCTCAGTCCTTCCTATCTCAGATCATCACCTAATCACCCTCACACTTCATCACCCTCCCCCTCAACCTCGCCCAACTATAACCACTACCTTCAGGAATCTCCAAGCTGTAGACCCCCCTACCCTATCCTCTCACATCTCCAATCTCTTCCCGTCCATCTCGTCTTCTGAATCTGTCGACACGGCTGTCTCTACCTACAATGAAATTCTCTCCACTGCTCTGGATACCCTAGCACCATCTGTCTCTCGCCCCACTAAGCGCATTAATCCTCAGCCCTGGTTAACCCCATGCATCCGTTACCTTCGCTCCTGCACCCGATCTGCTGAACGACTCTGGAGGAAATCTCGCACCCTGTCAGAATTCACCCATTACAAATTCATGCTATCCTCCTTCCAGTCCTCCCTATTCCTTGCCAAACAGGAATATTATTCTCAATTAACCAATTCTCTTGGCTCCAACCCTCGTCGCCTCTTCACAACCCTCAACTCCCTACTTAAAGTGCCCTCCGCTCCCACCCCCCCCCCTCACTCTCTCCTCAAACATTAGCTGACTACTTCCGCGATAAAGTGCAGAAGATAAACCTTGAATTCACCTCCAAGCCTTCTCCTCCCTGTGACTTCTTAACCCACTCCCTCAACCAACCTAACCTGTCCTCCTCCTCCTCCTTCCCTGAGATCACCGAAGAGGAAACTGCTCGCCTTCTAAATGCACCACCTGCTCCTCTGACCCCATTCCCACCAATCTGCTTACCAACATCTCTCCTACAGTTAACCCCTCAATCTGTCATATCCTCAACCTCTCTCTCTCCACTGCTACTGTCCCTGACACCTTTAAGCACGCTGTAGTCACTCCACTTCTTAAAAAAACATCACTTGACCCCACCTGTCCCTCCAATTACCGCCCCATCTCCCTTCTACCCTTCCTCTCCAAATTACTTGAACGAGCTGTCCACAGCCGCTGCCTTGATTTCCTCTCCTCTCAGGCCATCCTTGATCGCCTTCAATCTGGCTTTCGCCCACTACACTCAACAGAAACAGCTCTCTCCAAAGTCTGCAATGACCTATTCCTTGCCAAATCCAAAGGTCACTACTCCATCCTTATCCTCCTCGACTTATCTGCCGCCTTCGACACCGTCAATCATAATTTACTTCTCGACACACTGTCCTCATTTGGATTCCAGGGCCCCGTCCTCTCCTGGTTCTCCTCGTATCTTTCCCAACGCACCTTCAGAGTATCTTCTAATGGCTCTTCTTCCACCCCCGTCCCGCTCTCTGTTGGAGTTCCCCAAGGATCTGTCCTTGGACCGCTTCTTTTCTCAATATACACCTCTTCCCTGGGCTTACTGATCTCATCACATGGTTTCCAGTACCATCTCTATGCCGATGACACCCAGCTCTACCTCTCCACTCCCAACATCACAGTCGAAACCCAGGCCAAAGTCTCGGGCTGCCTCTCAGATATCGCCGCCTGGATGTCCAACCGTCACCTGAAACTGAACATGGCAAAGACTGAGCTCCTTGTCTTCACACCCAAACCCTCCTCTCCTCTTCCCCCACTCTCTGTCTCTGTTGACAACACCCTCATCCTCCCCGTCTCGTCAGCCCGCAATCTCGGAGTCATTTTCGACTCCTCCCTCTCCTTCTCTGCCCATATCCAGCAGACAGCTAAGACCTGTCGCTTCTTCCTCTATAATATTAGCAAAATCCGCCCATTCCTCTCTGAACAGACCACCCGAACCCTCGTCCACTCACTCGTTACCTCTCGTCTTGACTATTGCAACCTTCTCCTTGCTGGTCTCCCGCTTAGCCACCTATCCCCCCTTCAATCTGTCCAAAATTCCGCTGCACGTCTTATCTACCGCGTGAACCGATACTCTCATATCACCCCTCTCCTCAAGTCGCTTCACTGGCTCCAGATTCACTACCGTATTCAGTTCAAGCTTCTCCTAATGACCTTCAAATGCACTCAATCTGCAGCCCCCCATTACCTCTCTACCCTCCTCTCCCCCTATGTCCCCACCCGTAACCTCCGCTCTCAGGACAAATCACTCCTATCTGTACCCTTCTCCACCACCGCTAACTCCAGACTCCGTCCCTTCTGCCTCGCATCACCTTATGCCTGGAACAGACTCCCCGAGCCCATACGCCATGCGCCCTCCCTGCCCATCTTTAAGTCCTTACTCAAAACCCATCTCTTCTCCCTTGCTTTTGGCGCCTAACCACCTTCCCCATTCATGATACACTGACTACACTGACTACATAGTTTGTTACCTTTAGATTGTAAGCTCTCTTGAGCAGGGACTGTCCTTCCCCATGTTTTAACTTGTACAGCGCTGCGTAACCCTAGTAGCGCTATAGAAATGCTAAGTAGTAGTAGTAGATCAGAGATGGGCACCTTTTGCCGATAATGGAAAAAAAAATATGCGTTTTTAGCGAGAATTTATGGCACTTTTCCTGGACCCTGTTTTTCCACAAATAAGGGCCCAAAAAGTGCCCTAAATGACCAGATGACCACTGGAGGGAATCGGGGATGACCTCCCCTGACTCCCCCAGTGGTCTCAAACCCCCTCCCTCCCACCACAAAATATGCTGTTTCACAACTTTTTATTTTCACCCTCAAATGTCATACCCACCTCCCTGGCAGCAGTATGCAGGTCACTGGAGCAGTTATTAGGGGGTGCAGTGGACTTCAGGCAGGTGGACCCAGGACCATCCCCCCCTACCTGTTACACTTGTGCTGGTAAATGGGAGCCCTCCAAACCACCTCCCAAACCCACTGTACCGACATGTAGGTGCCTCCCTTCACCCCTTAGGGCTATAGTAATGGTGTAGACTTGTGGGCAGTGGGTTTTGAGGGGGATTTGGGGGGCTCAACACACAAGGGAAGGGTGCTATGCACCTGGGAGCTGTTTTACTTTTTTTTTTTTTTTAAGTGCCCCCTAGGGTGCCCGGTTGGTGTCCTGGCATGTGAGGGGGACCAGTGCACTACGAATACTGGCCCCTCCCACGAACAAGTGCCTTGGATTTGTTCGTTTTTGAAGTGGGCGCTTTCATTTTCCATTATCACTGAAAAAAAAAAACGCCCAGCTCAAAAAATGATAGACGTCCATGTTTTTCAAAAATACGGTTCGGTCCGCCCCTTCACGGACCCGTTCTCGGAGATAAACGCCCATGGAGATAGGCGTTTCCGTTCGACTATGCCCCTCCACGTCTTGTACTCATCTCAGAACATAACACAAAAAAATTCTCCACCATAATCACACCATACTGTTCCCTTCCTGTCTCACAAAACTTGAAAATTCTGGGAGTCACCATTGATCGAAACCTCAGTCTTGACACCCACGTGAAAAACACGACGAAAAAGATGTTCTACACCATGTGGAAAATCAAAAGAGTAAAACATTTCTTCCCGAGATACATCTTCCGTACCCTAGTACAGTCAATGTTAATAAGTCATCAGGACTACTGCAATGCACTATACGCCGGGTGCAAAGAACAGACAATCAAAAAACTCCAAACAGCCCATAATACGGCCGCCAGACTCATATTTAGAAAAACTAAATATGAAAGTGCAAAACCCCTAAGAGAGAAACTGCACTGGCTCCCACTTAAGGAACGCATTGCCTTCAAGATCTGCACGATTGTACACAAAATCATTCATGCAGACGCCCCAATGTACATATATAAGTACATATAAGTACATAAGTAATGCCATACTGGGAAAAGACCAAGGGTCCATCGAGCCCAGCATCCTGTCCACGACAGCGGCCAATCCAGACCAAGGGCACCTGGCAAGCTTCCCAAACGTACAAACATTCTATACATGTTATTCCTGGAATTTTGGATTTTTCCAAGTCCGTTTAGTAGCGGTTTATGGACTTGTCCTTTAGGAAACCGTCCAACCCCTTTTTAAACTCTGCTAAGCTAACCGCCTTCACCCTTTCTCCGGCAACGAATTCCAGAGTTTAATTACACGTTGGGTGAAGAAAAATTTTCTCCGATTTGTTTTAAATTTACTACACTGTAGTTTCATCGCATGCCCCCTAGTCCTAGTATTTTTGGAAAGCGTGAACAGATGCTTCACATCCACCTGTTCCACTCCACTCATTATTTTATATACCTCTATCATGTCTCCTCTCAGCCGTCTCTTCTCCAAGCTGTATAGCCCTAGCCTCCTTAGTCTTTCTTCATAGGGAAGTCGTCCCATCCCCGCTATCATTTTAGTCGCCCTTCGCTGCACCTTTTCCAATTCTACTATATCTTTCTTGAGATGCGGCGACCAGAATTGAACACAATACTCAAGGTGCGGTCGCACCATGGAGCGATACAACGGCATTATAACATCCTCACACCTGTTTTCCATACCTTTCCTAATAATACCCAACATTCTATTCGCTTTCTTAGCCGCAGCAGCACACCGAGCAGAAGGTTTCAGTGTGTTATCGACGACGACACCCAGATCCCTTTCTTGGTCCGTAACTCCTAACGTGGAACCTTGCATGACGTAGCTATAATTCGGGTTCTTTTTTCCCACATGCATCACCTTGCACTTGCTCACATTAAACGTCATCTGCCATTTAGCCGCCCAGTCTCCCAGTCTCGTAAGGTCCTCTTGTAATTTTTCACAATCCTGTCGCGATTTAACGACTTTGAATAACTTTGTGTCATCAGCAAATTTAATTACCTCGCTAGTTACTCCCATCTCTAAATCATTTATAAATATATTAAAAAGCAGCGGTCCTAGCACGGACCCCTGAGGAACCCCACTAACTACCCTTCTCCATTGTGAATACTGCCCATTTAACCCCACTCTCTGTTTCCTATCCTTCAACCAGTTTTTAATCCACAATAGGACATTTCCTCCTATCCCATGACCCTCCAATTTCCTCTGTAGCCTTTCATGAGGTACCTTGTCAACGCCTTTTGAAAATCCAGATACACAATATCAACCGACTCCCCTTTGTCCACATGTTTGTTCACTCCTTCAAAGAATTGAAGTAAATTGGTCAGGCAAGATTTCCCCACACAAAAGCCATGCTGACTTGGTCTCAGTAATCCATGTCCTCGGATGTGCTCTGTAATTTTGTTTTTAATAATAGCCTCTACCATTTTCCCCGGCACCGACGTCAGACTCACCGGTCTATAATTTCCCGGATCTCCCCTGGAGCCTTTTTTAAAAATGGGCGTTACATTGGCCACCCTTCAATCTTCCGGTACCATGCTCGATTTTAAGGATAAGTTGCATATCACTAGCAGTAGCTCCGCAAGCTCGTTTTTCAGTTCTATCAGTACTCTAGGATGAATACCATCCGGTCCAGGAGATTTGCTACTCTTCAGTTTGCCGAACTGCCCCATTACGTCCTCCAGGTTTACCGTGAAGTCAGTAAGTTTCTCCGACTCGTCCACTTGATTTACCATTTCCGACACCGATATCCCACCCAAATCTTCCTCGGTGAAGACCGAAGCAAAGAATTCATTCAGTCTCTCCGCTACGTCTTTGTCTTCCTTGATCGCCCCTTTTACCCCTCGGTCATCCAGCGGCCCAACCGATTCTTTTGCCGGCTTCCTGCTTTTAATATACCGCAAAAAATTTTTACTATGTTTTTTTGCCTCTAATGCTATCTTTTTTTCATACTCCCTCTTGGCCTTCTTAATCTGCGCCTTGCATTTGCTTTGACACTCCTTATGCTGTTTCTTGTTATTTTCAGACGGTTCCTTCTTACATGCTAAACCTCGTACACCTACCACCCAGAAATGCCACAAGATCATCCCGCAAATTTCTCAATCTGCAGTGCCCAAGCTGCAAAGGACTTAAATACCAGCTAATGTATGCCACTACCTTCTCTTACATGAGCATGCAGTTATGGAATGCATTACCCACAGACCCGAGAGCAATCAACAAAACAACTATCTTTCGAAGATCTCTGAAGACATTCCTCTTCAACAAGGCCTACAATGCAAACCTATAACCTCACTAAGTCACCTCACCAACCCACTCAATTATGAACACACACCTCCTATATCTACCCTAACCACTCTCTTCCTTCTTCTTTTTCCCTTCTTTAATAGCTACACACTATTAACTGAATCTAATATCCTGAAATTACAATATTAACAGATGTATGTAAGCCACATTTAGCCTGCAAATGGGTGGGTGAATATGGGATACAAATGCAATAAATAAAATAAATAAATAAATAAAATAAACAGATGCCTGTGGCGGTGTCCGCCTGCCGCCTTCTATGGCTACGGCATTGGGCAGCTGACATAGCCTCAAAGCAAAGGCAGGTGAAGTTGCCCTTTCGGGGCCTTCTCCTTTTTGGAGATGAGTTGGAGAAAATTGTTAAAGACCTGGGGGCTGCTAAAACCTAGACGTTACCTGAGGATTGGCAACGACCTTCTTCCAAGGGTCAGGTGGTTCCCTCTTCTTCCAGAACTCGCTTCTGTGAAGCTCGAAGGTATCACCAGGGGTGCTGTGCTGTGTTTACTCAACGTGCCCATTTTCAGCAGAGGAACTCCTTTTGCTCAGACAAACGCTCCATAGCGGCCGGCTCAAGGCCAGGAGTTCAGGGGCAGCCCTCTCAATGATGGCGCACCGGTCCATTCCTGGATTCTTGCAGTAGGAGGACGCCTTTCCCTCTTTGTCGAGGAGTAGACCAAGATTGCCTGAGATCAGTGCCCCTGTGAGAGACGTGTTTGTGGAATCCTGATGCGGCACTGCCATCAAACGGGCGGCGGTACAGGAGACCTTACAAGTCTTGTTGCACCTTGGAGCAGTGATCCCTGTGTCTCCTGCCGAACACGGCTGCGGTCGTTACTCCATTTATTTTGTGGTGGTGCGAAAGGCGTGTCTTTTTGGCCCATACTCGACTTGAAACCCTGTCCTCCGGGCCTCTTGTATGTGTTCCCTCCTTGGCCCTTGATAGGGCGAGTCCTCCTGCTAATTCGGCTACATCAAGGAGTGGTGATTCTCATTGCCCCGGATTGGCCCAGGTGGCTGTGGTATGCGGACCTCTGGCGGATGGTGGTGGAGGCTCCCCTTCCTTTGCCTCTGGTACCGAACCTGTTGTCGTAGGGCCCAGTGACCATAGAGGATCCCTGCCGCTTTGTTCTTACAGCATGGCTATTGAGAGGGCGCAATTGAGAGACAAGGGCTATTCCAACAAGGTCATCTCCACTCTCTTGCAGGCCCACAAATGTTCTACTTTCGTGGCTTATGCTCGGATCTGGCGCCACTTTGAGGCTTGGTGTGCTTCTAAAGCGATCTCACACTTATGCGGGCTTCTGTCTCGCCGATACTTGACTTTTTGCAGGATGGTTTCCAAAAAGGCTTGGCCTATAATTCCCTGCATGTTCAACTGGCAGCATTGGAATGCTTTTGAGGGAAGGTCTCTGGCCTCTCCATGGCTGTGCATCCGGACATTGCACGGTTTGTTAGAGGGGTGCTTCGGCTACACCCTCCTGTGCGGGGCCCTTGTTCGGCCTGGAACCTGGGGGTAGTTTTGAACGCTCTTCGGTGTTTGCCCTTCGAGCCGCTGAGGCAGGCTTTGGAGAAGGATGTGACCCTAAACACGGTCTTTTTGGTGGCCATAACATCGGCGAGACGGGTGTCTGAGCTCCAGGCGCTGTCCTGTCGAGACCCATTTCTGCAAATCTCTGAGTCCGGAGTAAAGGTACTTACTGTGCCTTCCTTCCTGCCCAAAGTGGTTTCAACGTTTCACCTAAACGAACCTATTTTCTTGACCTTTTAATAGGGCGGAGTTTCCGGAATCCTTTGGGTAGCAGCAACTTCTGGATGTGCGCAGGGCCATGTTGCAATATCTGCGAATGTCGAATGCTTTCAGGGCCTCTAATCTTCTTTTTGTATTATTGTGTGGTCCTCACAGAGGGTCTCCAGCGTCTAAAGCTACCCGTCGGCTTAAGGAAGCTATTTTTTCTTATCCGCTGTCTGTCCAGCCTCCTCCTGACGCCTTTAAGATATAATCTACAAGAGCAATTTCCTCTTGTTCGGATGAAACTGGAGCGCTCTCTCTTCAAGACATATGTAGTGCTGCGATGTGGGCTTCTAAGCTCTCCTTGCCCGTCATTACAGGCTGGATGTGGCCGCCAGGAGGGATGTGCATTTTGGAGCACAAGTGCTTGCGCATGGTGTGGCTTGTTCCCACCCTGTGTAGGGATTGCTTTGATACATCCCATTCGTTATGGATTCATCCGCTGCTGGTGACAAGGAAGGGGAAAATTAGGTTCTTATCTTGGTAATTTTCTTTCCTGTTGTCACAGCAGATGAATCCATGATCCCTCCCTGATTGATTCAGTTTTGTGTTAATAGTTTTCCTGAAGACATGTTCCCTCATTGGGAGAAGTTGGAAAACAGTCTTTAGGATTTGTGATCTTCTAAAGGAGGTTGAGTTCGTTGCTCCTTTGTGTTATTGTTCCTGTTCTGTGGCGTTCGTTCGCTGTGAGGAAAGTACATGTTATTCTACTTTGCGGTGTAATACTTCTTTGGAAATTTCAAAATAATGAGTGGCAGATGGAGCTAGCCGTCCTGGAGGCACTATGGTTTTCAGTGTTCTCTATCTCCCCCTGCTGGTATGTGGACACAACCCATTTGTAATGGATTCATCTGCTCTGACTAAAGGAAAGAAAATTACCAAGGTAAAAACCTACTTTTCCCATATATATGTGTATCTATATCTATATATTTGTATATAGTTGGGTACATATCATTTCCATAATAAGTGTAAGAAATATAAAGTGGAAAGAGTTGAAAAGTTCACAGCAGCAGGAAGTGCTGACAGTGATTAATGCAACCTCCCCCATGTCTTGAGAGAGAGAGAATGTGCTGAAATATGAAGCAAAACGGGCAAGGTGCCTGACTGTCTGTGAGAAAAGAAAAGGGAGCAATAAGGGGAAACAGATGTAGCATATGTTCTGCTTTAAATTAAGGATTTATGGTATGGTACAGCCTGCATACAGCCTGCACGTGATGTCAGAAGAAGAGTAGTCATATAGCAGAGAAAAACAGTATATAAGCAGGATGGAAGAAATATGTATTAAGCATTCTGACTTGTATATTGCTTATACAATGCTTCCTGAATAAGCCCATTGATGCTATTCAGTAAATTCTGAACTAAGAATAAACTTTTTATATTAAATATGAAATTCGTCTAGCCTTTTCTTCAAAGTGGCGACCGCGGCAGGACGTATGCCGCGCATGGAAAGAAAGGGCGAGACGAATGACAAATTAAGTGTTTGTTGTTAATGAAAGTTTTACAGGATTTTGAGAGCAAGCGTTGTTTAAGCCTGATTTCTGTGCACCACGGACGTGGGAGTGATCAACCTACTGACGTGGACATACAGGTGGCGACTCCTGGGCTTGCTAAAAAGAAACGAGAAGACGCGTGAGTAAGCTTACACTGTGGCCTTATTACCGGTATATTTGTTTAGCTTTGTAGTTTTCTTTTTTGTATATTTTCTTTGTTTAGGTGCATTAGTATATTTTTGTAGGTTGTGGTTATATTGGAGAGATTGTAATAGTCAGAATAAAATGGAAGGGAAAGGGGAAGATAAGAAAGAAAAGCCCCCTGTATATACTTTGTATTTAGATTTAGATAGTTCAAAAAAATGCACCCCTTTGCAGCATGTCATAGAATTATTCCCGTTAGAAAAAAAACAGATTGAAGAGACACATGAGAAATGGGTCAAATATGATGCAAAAGATTCTTTTTTGAGCTGGTCTCAGTATGGATCGTTTGATCGTCCAAAATTATTATCTCTCCTGAGATACATACAAGAAAATAAAAAGAAGCAGAAAAGTTTAGAGAAGCATCTTACAATTTGGAATTTATTTTCTGTAGCAGCAGATCTTTTTCATGCTGATGTAGATAGAATACAACAAGAGGCAGAAATGTACAAAAGAAATAATCCTCCTCCTTATGATTCTGGCTGTAATACAAGGAGAGAGACTTTATGCCCTGTAAGGGATAAAGGATGGGAGAAGGAACAAAAGCGTCCCAAACCATGCGCTGGGTATTCGGCTCTTGATGACCCCCCCCAGTGATTCAGAAAGTGAAAAGGGAGGGGATAATGAATTAGATGGGAGAGAACAGGCAACAGCAGGAACTCAATTAACTATTGGGGATTTTAAAGCTCTGTGTGCAGCATCGGGCGTA